>NW_006922020.1:1856937-1875403 GCF_000298275.1 Orycteropus afer afer
GAAGACAGCTATCTGGCCAACCGACTGGAAAAGATCCATATTTATACCCATTCCAAAGAAAAGTGATCCCACAGAATGTGGAAATTATAGAACAATATCACTAATATTGCACACAAGTAAGATCTTACTGAAAATAATTAAAAAACAGTTGCAGTAGTATATTGACAGAGAACTTCCAGAGGTTCAAGCTGGATTCAGAAGAGGACGTGGAACAAGGGATATCATAGCTGTCATCAGATGGATCTTGGCTCAAGGCAAAGAATACCAGAAAGATGTTTATTTGTGCTTTATTGAGTATGCAAATGCATTTGATTGTGTGGATCATGACAAATTATGGATAACATTGAGAAGAATGGGAATTCCCAAACCCTTGATTGTACTCATGAGGAACCTATACCTTGACCAGGAGGCTGTTGTTCAAATGGAACAAGGGGACACTGCATGGCTCAAAATCAGGAAAGGAGTGTGTCAGGGTTGTATCCTTTCCCCATACTTATTCAATCTATATGCTGAGCAAATAATCCGAGAAGTTGGACTATATGAAGAAAAATGTGGCATCAGGATTGGAGGAAGAATCATTAATAACCTGAGATATGCTGCTGATACAACTTTGCTTGCTGAAAGTGCGGATGACTTGAGGCACTTACTGATGAAGATTAAGGAACACAGTCTGCAGTATGGATTACATCTTATTTTACATTATAAAGAAGATGAAACTTTACAACTGGACCAATAAGCAGCATCATGATAAATGGAGAAAAGATTGAGGTTGTCAAAGAATTCACATTGCTTGGTTATACAATCAAGGCCAATGGAAGCAGCAGTCAGGACATTAGACAACGTGTAGCACTAGGAAGGTCAGCTGAGAAGGAACTCTTTCAAGTGCTGAGGAGCAAGGATATCTCCTTGAGGACTAAGATGCGCCTAACACAAGCCATGATGCATGTGAGAGCTGGACAATAAATAAGGAAGACCAAAGAAGAGTTGATGCTTTTGAGTTGTGGTGCTGGTGAAGAATGCTGAAGGTACCATGGACTGCCAAAAGAACTAACAGATCTGTCCTGGAAGAAGTGCAGCCGAGATACTCCTTGGAAGCAAGGATAGCTAGACTTCATCTCACCTACTTTGGTCATGTTGTCAGAGGGGACCATTCCCTGGAGAAGGCTGTCATGCTTGGTACAGTGGAAGGTTGACAAAGGAGGGGAAAGCCTTCGACGAGATGGATTGACATGGTGGCTGTGACAATGGACTCAAGTATAGCAAGGATCGTGGAGCTGGTGCAAGATCGGGCAGTGTTTCGTTCTGCTGTGCATGGGGTTGCTCTGAGTCAGAAACGACTTGATGGCACCTAACAAAGACAACAACATTCCTTTCCCATTTGGCTCATAAACTAACCACTGGTGCCTTTGAAGGAAACAATTTCACTGGCCTGGGAGATTTGTGGCTCACAAGTTGATAAGGTGCCATTCCTTATGTTGTGACAGGTTGAAGTGATCCAATCCCATGTACAGCTGACACTTCCTGGCCCCACAGGGACCAACCAGGCAGCAGAAGCACCAAATGGATTCTGCATGGCCCCACCTCTTTCTGGCCTTGGGGTCATCAAAGGGTGGTAAATGCCCCCAAAGTAGATACTAGAGCAGCTGATGCTGGCCTAGCTCTTTACAAAGTGCTGGTACATGCACCACCTTGCTGCATCCTCAAAACCTCCCTGAGAAGTAGGTGAGGTGGGATGCTGATTTTTGTTTGCAGATATGAACCTAACCAGGGTACACCCTATTTGCCCAACCTCTTCAACTGCCTTTCCAGTGTTGATTAGAAACCACTGCATGACAGGCAGGGGTAGTTAGTTTTCTAATTGAAGGATCAGGGGCCTTAGGGAAGCCTCTCCCAGGCATCTCAGGACCATGGACTAAAGTTCAAAAGTAGAAGAGACACAGGGCAAATGTCACATGGTGGATGCTGCTGACAGGCACCTCTTGTGGACACTGGTGAGGACACTGTTTTCATTTGGGTGTCTCAGAAATATGTGGAGGAGATTATAAGGGGACTGATTTCCAGTGGAAACTCCAGCTCCCGTATTTTGTTTATTCAAAGTAATTGTGGTCACAGGGCCCAAGCTCTGGGACATCTGGGTTATTTCACAGAAATTGAGTTCAGAAGTCAAGTTCACTGTAGCAGACACTGTCTATATTCCACTCATATCTCCTTGGCTCATGCTGGAGGTCACCTTCAGGTTAGGTGGGAAGTCAGTATTTGTGTTGGCAACTTCACAGACCTGTGTCTCTTTTAATGATGACTTTCCATGGGAGCTCTGGTGGTGTAGTAGTTCAGGCATTTGGCTGCTGACTAGAAGGTCCATGGTTCAAGCCCACGAGCTGCTTCATGGGAGGAAAATGAGTCAATTTACTTCTGTAAAGATTTATAGCCTTGGAAAGCCAATGAGGGTTGCTATGAGTGGTAATCTACTTGATGGCAGTGTTTTTTTTTTTTTTCTTCTTCTTTCTCTCTCCATATGCAGGGCAAGCTGTAATTAGCAGGAGTCAATGCCCCCAACAACATCCCTAGACTAATGATCGAGTGTGGAGAAAACCATAGATAGGTAAATCTCTCAGCTAAGCTCCCTGGGTCACCTCCTAAATAAAGTGCTTGTACCCAAGTTTTGGTCTCAAGATCTTCTTCTGGGGGAGCCCAAACTAAGGCAGAAACTCATGGTTATCAGTGCCTGCCACAGATTTCTCATATTGTAGAATTTTTACAACATAGCAGTATGGCTAGGATGTATCTTACCACTTTATAGATGGGGAGTGAGGCTCAGAGAGGCTGTGACTTGCCTAAAGTCATCCAGCAGTTGGTGGAAGAGTCCTAGCCTTCAGCTCTCAGTGCTGTGGCTACTTCCTTGGGTTTCTTGGAAACAAAGGAGACCCATAGAATGTGGAATTGCTGGGACTTCATGGAAGAGAGGAAGTGACAGGAGCTGAAATGTTCCATGTCCATATTCTCTGCTCATGTGATGGGGATTTGAGGAGAATGAAGAATTCTTGCCCTCTACAATGACTCTCAGTGGCCCTATGAACCAAAAACCAAATCCACTGCCATTAAGTATATTCTGACTCATAGTGACACTACAGGACAGAGCAGAACCATCCCATAGGGTTTCCAAGGCTGTAAATCTTAATGGAAGCAGACTGCCTCACCTTTCTTCTGCAGAGCACCTGATGGATTCAAACTGCTGAACAACTCTTGGTTAGCAGCCCAATGGTTTAACCACAGGACCAGCAGAACTCCTTGTGCCCCTGTGAGGCACAAATCCCAGCTTGAAATTCAACATTGAGATCTTATCACTTAATGCTAAGAGACTGTCTCAGAGCCAGGCACATGACCCAAATCAACCAATCAGAGTCATCCAGGTTCACTCCCAGCACTTCTGTTGGAACTACAGAGGAAGAGATGCTGTCCATGCATTGGGAAGTGTGGCTCAGGGTTTCTGGAAGCCATTGTGAGGGTGTACCTTTGCTACACATGGGTCAAAAGCAGGGGAACATAAAGAAGCAGAAAGAAAGAGACCAAGGCCAGAAAACAGCAGTGGGGCCTCAGAGTCTGTGTGTAAAGATCTATCCCTGGGCATTTCAGTGTGTGAGCCAATAATAATTCCACTTTGAGGTTAAAGCCTGTTAGAATTGGGTTTCCTGTTACCAGTAGCTAAAACAGTTGGAATCTAGAAGTGGCCAGAATTCCAACTCAGCCTTCCCTCCACCTACCTCAGGCAATGGCACTGATTAAAAACAGCAAAAACCCACATGGTGCTGGTCACATAGAGACACAGTTTTAAAGACTTTGCACATATTAGCTCATCTCCTCCATACAACCACCCCATGAGGGAAGAGCTCCTCCCTTTTACAGGGGAGGAAACTGAGGCACATGAGGGTGGGTATCTGATTATGGGATGTCACACTGCTGGTAAGTGGTAGAGCTGAGATTTGAATCCAGGCAGTGAGTCTAGCTGTGAACCACTCTGCTTTGCAACCCAACACATACCCTGTCTGTCTGGCTGTTCAGAAACCCCACCCGGAGCCTCTGCCCCCTTCCCTGGCTGCAGAACCCACCTCAGGAGTGTGACCTGCATTCCTTTCTAGAAATGGGGGCAAGATGACTGATCATTGGCTTTCCTTCAATTGTCAAGTAACCTCCTGGACAGCCTGTTCTGCCCAATGTGCCTGTCACAGCTTCATGGGCTCCTTGAATCCCTGTGATCCATGTGCAAGAGCAGGTTCAGAGCTGATCATGTATGCAGCACAGATCACTCTGAAAGTCACACCCCTGCCCAAGCAGTCAATATGCTGCAATGCCAGTGACTCCTTGAATCAATGATATGTGTGTGGCAGATGGAGGTGGGAGGGCTGTGATTTCTCTTAAATCCATTCTGGGAAAACCAACTACCTCTCTTGCAAATAAATGCCTTGCCTCCTATCAGCTCCTCAGGCCCTGGGAAACTTGGTGGGCTCCTCTCAAGGGGAGCCATTGGAGTCTTGTTGCAGGCTCCACATCTGGATGGAGCCCTGGGTGAGGTGCTTCATTGCAAGACTTTACTCCCTCTCCACAGAAGCCCAGTAAGTTGGGGTTCAGAGGGGTTGAGTCACTTCCTAAGAATGCACAGCTAGGAAGTAGCAGAGCCTCAGTTTGAGACCAGAACTAGCTGATTACAAATAACACCAGCAGGCATTTATAGAGAGGTTAGCATTTTCTCATAACCCTTTGTGGTAGATCTTTTATGGTCCTCCCTACTTTACAGTTAATGACACTGAGACAGAGAGGTGAAGTTGCCCACGTCCTCACAGATATCAAATTTTCCTTGGTGTTCAGCCTTAAGCAGTCTGGCTGCAGTATTAATGTTCTTCTAAACCATTTTGCTGCACTTGCTTACAAAACTCCTGTGCTTTCTGCTACACCATCCTGTCTTTTGTCACTTGGTCTACCCAGTAGTCTCCTTTATATGATGCTGGAATTGCCTCTCCAGAGCCTGTGCTGGAACCCTCCCAGAGACTGAGGAGCTCACTCATCTTGTCGTTGTTGTTAGGTGCCGTTGAGTCAGTTCTGACTCACAGCGACCCCATGTACAACAGAATGAAACACTGTCTGGTCCTTCACCATCCTCACCACTGTTGCTATACTTGAGCCCATTGTTGCAGTCACTGTGTCAATCCCACCTTGTTGAGGGTCTTCCCCTTTTTCATTGATCCTCTACTTTACCAAGTATGATATCCTTCTCCAGGGATTGATCCCTTCTGACAACATGACCAAAATATGAGAGACGAAGTCTGGCCATTCTCATTTCTAAGGAGCATTCTGGCTGTACTGCCTCTAAGACAAATTTGTTGATTCTTCTAGCAGTCCATGGGACATTCAATATTCTTTGCCAACCCCACAATTCAAATGTATCAATCCTTCTATGGTCTTCTTTATTCATTGTCCAGCTCTCATATGAATAAGAGGCTCTGCATATCACCTGTGGTGACAGCTTTTCCCACTGTAGGACTTGTTCATCATTCCACAGCATATATTGATCCCTACTACACGTTAACCTGGGGAAAAAAGATGAATGGGACCAGTGATTGCCCCTAAGGAGTGCACCCCCTCCCCTCATATACTTGGAGGACAGTCAGGTGGACAGATACCTGCAACACAGACTGAAAGGGTTCTCATGGAGGGGAATACTGGAGACTACAGAGCAGGAACCTGGGGTGGGCAATCTAACTCCACTTGGGTTCAGAGAGAAGAGCCTTCCTGAGCTGGTTTCTGAAGACTTAGGAAGAGTCAACCACAGGAGGAAGAGAGAAGAGGGCACATCAGGTGTAGCATCTGGGAAATGTGAGAGCAGGATGGAATCAGGGAACTGCAGGTGAGTCACAGTGTGTATTGGTTCTCTAGTGGTGCTATAAGAGAAATGCCACAAGTGGATGGCATTAACAAACAGGAATTTATTCTTTTACAGTTTAGGAGGCTAGAAGTCTGAATTCACAGTGCTGGCTCTAGGGGCTGGGTGAAGGCCCCCTGACCTTGTGCTTCAGCTTTGCTTCTTGTTCTAGGCCCACTGGAGCTGAAGGCATCTCCTAACTCAAGCAGCTGCTAGCTGCTAAGACTGATGAATCCAAAGTGAGCAAGTAAAATGTCACAATCCCAGCAGGCAACATGGCAGGCTACTGGTTCTGCTCCAGGAATTAGAGATGAAGACTCAGCCAAATGCAGGATCCAAAATGTATCAAAAAGCTAGAGACCTTTCCCAAACTTTCTCCATATATATTGGAAGCAAACCACACCCCAAAGGCAATGGCACCTTTATTGACTACTGTTTCACAGCAGATTCCAACATGAAGTTAATTACACTCTCATCATGGGGAATAACTACATCCAGCTGCAGAGCCACTCAAAACCACGGCCCAGCCACGTTGAGCCACAACCTTAACTACCCCACAGTGGTTGGGGGTCAGGGTGCCTCATGGGAAGGGAGGCTGGAGAGGAGGTGAGGCCTGATCCTGAGGGGCCTTCAATGCCAAGTGAAGAAGGTTAAGCTTAGGTGTTAGAGTACCTGTGGAGGATTTCAAGTAGGAGAGTGACGCTTAGCTTTGTCCAGAAAGCTCTTTCTATGTTACACTGAAATTTGCCTCCTTCCAGCTCTTTTCTTCCTTGCTAGCTCTTTGCTCTGGAGCCACATGGCAAAGATTTGTGCTCTCAATCCTAAGACTGCCAGAGGGGCAGCGGGAGACAGTGGGCTTGCTATGGTAATGGTCTTTGTGGCTTAAACAAAAGGTCATTTCTTGCTATGCAACACGCATATTGTGAACTGGTCAGGGAGGCTGGCTCATCATGGTCACTCAGGGACGTCTGGTGACAGAGCAACAACATGTTTTATGCCAGAGGGAAATGTGAGTTCTGGAGGGTCTTATGTTGTTTCTGTTGTTATGTGCTGTCGAGTCAGACCCGACTCATAGCAACCCCCCCTTTCCGAGGCAGTATCACTATGGAAGTAGATTGCCCCATCTTCCTTCCGAGGAATGGCTGGTGGGTTTGAACCACCAGCCTTCTGGTTAGCAGTCAAGTGCCTTAGGCACTATGCCACCAGAGCTCCGGAGGGTCTTATACTGACAATTAAATGCTGGACCTGGGAGTAACCAGTGATATTCCTGCTCACAATCTATCAGACAGCACTAGTCACATGAACTTAGCCAGACAAAGGGGCCAGGATGAAATCCTACCACATGCTTATAAGGGGCCAAAGCTGGAAATATTTGGAGAACAGCACCAATGACCACTCAAACACCATAGTGATATAAAGAAGATGATACTTCCCTAGGTTCCCCCTCACCTCACTCCATTCCAGCCTATGTCCAACTTGGCTCACAACTTCAGTCAGGGTGATGTGTTTAAGCCCAAGATCTCAGAGCCTGAAAGCGTTAGGAATTTTGAACCCAGGTCAATCTTGCTCTAAAGCTAGCCCTCCTCTCCCTCAACTGTAGTGCCCCTGAACATACTAGAAAAGCCCTTAAAATGGTAGAAAGACCTGGGTGAGACGCTGGGGTGAAGGCAGTCAGCCACAGACCATTGTGAGTCTGAGAATTGGGGGGGGGGGGTCAGGAGAAGCTGTATCCTAATGTGTGGACAGACTCTGAGGTGTCTCTTCCTCAAGAGGAGGCAGAGGGCCAGCAGGCACCCAGGCAAAGGGGAGAAGACCCACATTGTATGGAGGAGCTGTGAGAAGACAGTCTGGCCTGGTGGATGTGGGAGGAGGAAGGGAGGAACAAAAAGAAGGGGTGATGTGGGAGAGCATGGGCCCAGGCAGGTAGATGTGAAGGCTGGTTGATGCTGTGTGGGCCAGGCAGGCTTCTCTGGATGAAATAAGCACACGAATCTCCTGGGACCTTGTTATAAACTACAGCTTCTGATTCCCTCATCTGGGTGGATCTGGGCCTGCATGTCCAAATACCCAGGTGTTGCTGATGTTGCTGTTCTAAGGATCACACTCTGAGTAGCAAGACAGGAGAGTAGAGGCATCAAGCTGACTTGGGCTCAAAATCAGGATCTACCACCAACTGCCCATTTGACAATTTGCTGAAGTTCACTGGGCCTCAATCCTCTCCTCTGTGAAATACAAATTGCCTGGTAAGGTGGTTTTGAGGCTTGCATCAGATGAAGTAGAGGAGACCCATATGCAGTCGGTGGGTGTGCAGTAGTAGATGGTGTCTAAGAACAATGGCCTCTGGATGGTGGGTGTTTTCTTTGTGTCAGGGCCCCACCTACCACTTTTCATGAATTAAATCATCAAATCTTCAGAACAACTTCCTATGAGGCACCATTGCTGTGTCCATTTTAGAGATGAGAAACACGGAGCCAGGGAGGTTGATGCTGAGGTCCCTCAGCTGGTCAGGACTGGACAGACACACTTTGCATTTCATTAGGAGCCCAAGACTCGACAACTAAATTCTAAGTTAGAGATGAACATAAACCAAACTCTACCAAACTCATTGCCGTCGAGTTGATTTTGGCTCATAGTGACCCCTCCTTGGGTTTCTGAGGTGGTATTACTATGGAAGTAGATTGCCCAACCTTCCTTCTGAGGAGTGGCTGGTGGGTTTGAACCACCAGCCTTCTGGTTAGCAGTCAAATGCCTTAGGCACTACGCTACCAGAGATGAACAAACAGACTACAAAAACCCTTCGATCACTCCCACTCCTACTGCCCTCTGCCAAATACTAAGCCTGCCTTCAAATAGCTGCATTTCCCCAGAGAAGGAACCACTTTATTGTAGAAGGTCCCTCTTCACAAAGACGGAACAAGGAAGCCAATTAAACTCACTCAGCTTCAGCATCACTTTGGAAATCGATGCACTATGATTGCGAATCCAGCTTCTGCCAGCAGTCACCTAATTTTAGCCGGATCTTAGCAAGCTTCTCAGTCTTGCCCGCCCTCTTGAACTGGCAGAGAGGTTGGAGAAGCATCATTGATCTTTTGACTAAAGTGTTCTAATGAAATACTGTACAAATCTACTGTCACTTAGAGAGCCATCTGTCATTGGTACAGAGGAAATGCTGCCAGGAGAACAATAACCATAATTTCATTTTAAGACCTAGCTCTCCCCACCAATCCACCCACCTTCTCCCAGCTTTGATCTTAGTGTCAAAGCTCAGTCCTGGGAAATCAATACCTTTCACTGTTTCAACTTTGTCACGGAGCAATGAGGGGAAGCCATCAACAGGGTGTTAAAGGTTTTTCCAATTATGTACAAGTTACCTGTTACAAGGGCCCTTGGCTACCAACAGTGAGTTAATTCCAATTTGCATGAGCTGGAGTCAGGGGAAGGTGATTAATCCAGTGCAAGTGGATAAGGAGGCTGTGTGTGTGTGTGTGTGTGTGTGTATTCAGGGGTGGGAGGTGGGGCTCAGAGAGTCCTTGGGTCCCCAAAACTCTGTCTTTCAATACCACCAGTTGCTACTGGGCACAGGGGGCAGAATAAAGTGCATCATTATCTCCCACACTGTCAAAGGGCAGTTGGGTTTCCCAGGAACTGAGTGAGGAAAAAAGGCCTGGCTGATCAGTGGGGCAGCTGCTTTTTGGCCTGGCTGGTCACTGGAACTGAGCTGGAAGCTCTAAGGGTCTAGCCCCTCATCTCACACATGTGGCCTCTGACCCCCATAGAGGGAAAGATGAATTGTTCTAAGGTCACACAGCAAGTTGGTAACAGAGTGAGGGACACCGATGTCCTCTATTAGAAGGCCATCTCCTTAAGGTCAGGCCCAGGGCTTTCAAATTGTCAACTCCAGTGTCTAGCATGTATTATGGAATGAATGAGGTGGTCAAGTGTACTGTGTCCAGGGCAGGCTCTGGAATCAGCCAGGACTCAAATAGAATCACAACCCCGCCACTATCTGTGTGACAAGCGTAAGGAACTGGACCTCTTAGACTCAGTTTCCTCAGCCAGGAGAGGGGTTATGGCAGTACCTACTTCACAGGATTGTTGGGAGAATTAAATGAGATAAAACGTGTTCAGCACTTAGCACAATGCTGGGGACACAGAAACCAACTGAAGTAATAGTATTATTATTTTTTTACTAGTAATCTATTCGCTTATTCTAAAATATCATCTATCAGAAGATACACTGTCAATTTAATAACAGCTTCTGAAGAGGAAAGAAAACAAAAAAGAAAGAAAAGACCACATTAAATTGAATTAAATGCCCAGATCAATTGAACCGTGCATCTTATTCAGGAAAGTTAAAATGTGTGTCTCAGAATTGAAATACAATATTAATTTTTAAAGGCTGTTTCTAGTTACCAGATTCTTGGAATCTTCCCACTAATCAACAGGAAGGAACAATGGAAAACAATGTTGTCCAGGTGAACAGACCAGAGTTCGACTCTGCTCCCAACTGGTCCTGTGATCCTTGGGGAGTCCTTCCCTCTCTGGCTTCAGTTTCCTACTTGGCCAATCCTGACTAGGTGGGATTGGATGTCCCCTGGGGGTCTTCTTCTGGCTCTGCAGCTGGGTTCAGCAAGAGCAGATGGAATTCCTGTGTGTGTGTGTGTGTGTGTCTGGTCCAGCTGCAAAGGTGAGGGATCATGGGGGTAGGGCCTTCTTGTCCCCATCCATGGGTTCAGCAAGAGCAGATGGAATTCCTGTGTGTGTGTGTGTGTGTCTGGTCCAGCTGCAAAGGTGAGGGATCATGGGGGTAGGGCCTTCTTGTCCCCATCCAGGGGAGGGAATGTGGCCCAGCTCAGACTCTCTCAGAGATCACAACCTACCCTCAGGTCCCTGGACACAGGGGGTGGAAGTAGAGGGCACAGGCTGAGACCTGTGGCAATTGTAAGCCTCATAAGGAGGTCTGGAGTTGAACTTAATGGTTGTCATTTCTTTCAAATTGTGGTGCTGTGTGATGGGGTTTCCTGGCCTTTTGCATGGCCTTCATATCAACCCATGTTCTAAGTGCATTGGCTCTGACTCCCAGAATTCTAGAGCTTGGTGGGCCCAGGAAAGCAGCCAGTCTACCTGCCTCCATTAAATAGATGGTGAACTGATGAGGTCAGGAGGGAAAATTCAATCTTATTTGTTAGGAAAGATCTGAGTGCTGCCAACTGATAGCAGGAGAAGGGGCACAGGCCCCTTTGAGTTATCCATATGTTTGGGCTGGAAATGGGACCTTGTGTCTGTACCACCTGTTGCAAGTAGAGCCAATCACCACAACAGGTTGAAGTGGAAAGGCAAAAGATTTTTTGAGAACCGATATCCAATAGAAAATCTCTTCTCCAAAAAGTCTGTCTCCCTGCGCTGAGAAAATGTTAGTGTTTTTAGAGGGCATTGGGCTAATGTGGGAGGGGGATTTGAGGAATGCTAATAAGGTCTTCTTGTTATTAGGATGAGTGGTCTCTTCCTTGTGAATTTTCTGTTATTCTGTTCAGTGAAATAAAACTGACCTTGGTCAGGATTGTTTTGCAATCTCTTTGTACTTGTTCAGAAAGACTAACTCTAGAAGGAGGGGAGAATGTGGAAGTGGGTACACTCAGACTTCTTGGACTGCTAAAAATGTCTCTGTTTCCTCTTTCATTTGGTTGTTTCATACTCCATGTCTCTCTTCTCAGGGTTGTCTTGCCCCATAAACTGTAGCAATCAACTGAAACAGGCCATGGGGGTAAGCCATATGCATAAGAAATATGTAAGCAGAAAAACAAGCCTAAAGGAATTAACGTGTTTGAAAGGGTCAGCTATTCTATTTATGTAGAGGGAAGGAGAGGGGAAAGAGAAAAATAGAAAATTAATCTTTGTGATAAACGTTTGCTTTAGTTATGGCTGTTAGTTTGTTATACTTCTGCAGTTTCTCAGCAAAAAGTTTCTCTGGTCCTTCAACACTAAGGATCACTCCCTTCCTCAAATGGAATCTGACATGGCTTCCCAAAACCTGAAACTAATGGCAGCAGAGCTTCTCAGGTTGAAGAGGGGAGAGGATCCCAATTTCTACCCTCTTCTTGCCCCCTGCTCTGGCTCCTTAGGCATCTGAGAGGAGGCACCTCCGTGGAACCTCTGGCCTCTGGAATAAATATTTTGAATGCTTTGGCCTGGAGTACCTGAGTGGTACAAACAATTATGTGCTCAACTACTACCTGAAAGATTGGTGGTTCGAACCCACCTAAAGTCATCTTGGGACATAGGCCTGGCAATCTGCTTCAGAGAAGTCATGGCCTTGAAAACCCTTTAGAGCAGTTCTACTCCGCTCACATGGGGCCACAATGAGTTGGAATAGATTCAATGGCAACTGGAGTTGCAGTCTGTTCCTTGCAAATGCCCAGCCTCATCTCCTATCTCTTCCTTTCCATGTCTCTCCCATACTCTGTACTCCAGCCCCACAGAGCTCCTTACTACTTCCTTCTGTGCCACCTCTTTCACCCCTCTATGCCTTTGCTTATGCTGTTCCCATTGTCTAGAGTTCTGTTCGTTGTTCACGGGATCACTATGAGTCAGACACCAACTCAACGGCATCAAACAACAATACATTATTAATGAGTTGACCTTTTTCACTGTGAAACGTCCTTCTTGAATCTCTTTTACCATCCTCTCCTGAAGTCTAAGTGACTGATAGTAATCTAACAACTCCAGCTTTCTTATGATTAGTATTTTCATGGGTATTCTTTTTTTTAAGAAAAACAAACAAAAAGCCAATTTGCCTTCAGCATATAAAGTGGAGTTAAGTCTTTGTTTTTATTCAGTCTGACAATCTTTTCATTTTATATTGAGGTTTAATTATTTGCACTTAATGTAATCAATGATATGGTTAGATTTATGTCTATCAAGTCTTGTCTATTAACTGATATTTCTTTACTATTTTTTCTATTAGCTTTTTGTTCCATTTTTCTTCTTTTCTTGCCACACTTTGAATAAAGTGTGCATTTTTTAGTATTATATTTCATCTTCTTCATTGTCTTATTAGTTATACTTTGTTTTTGATTTATTTTTTTTAAATGTTGCTTTAGGGTTTACAGTATCCAACTTTAACATAGTATAACCCACTACCCACTGCCATCAAGTTGATTCTGACTCATAGCAACTCTATAGGACAGAATAGAACTGCCTCATAGGGTTTCTAAGTCTGTAAATCTTTATTGAAGCAGACTGTCTCATCTTTCGCCTGCAGAGATGCTGGTGGGTTTGAACCGCCAACCTTTTGGTTAGTGGTTGAACGCTTTCACATTTGGCCACTGGAGCTCCTTTGAACATAGTTGTCTTTAGGTAACATTATACACACATGTAATGTAAAAACCTTACAATAGTGTATTTTTATTTCCCCATCCTATGCTGTGTGCTCTTTCTTTCATACCACTTACTTCTACATATGTTACAGGCCCTGCAACATGTTGTTATCGTGACTTCAAATGGTTCTCTGTAAAGAAATGTTAAAAATAAGAAAAATATATTTTATATTTATTCACATTTTAATGATTTCCAGGGCTAGTGCTCTTCTTTCATTTCGCATGTCTTAGTTTCCATCTGGTACCATTTTCACCTGAAGAACTTTCTTTAACATTTGCTGTAGTCAGGTCTGGTAGTGAAATAATATTTAGCTTTTGTTTGAAAATGTTTTTATTTTACCTTCATTTTTGAAAGTCATTTACTTTGGAGAGAGAATGCCAGGTTGACAGGTTTTTCTTTCTTTCTTTTTTTTTTTTTCACCCTGCAGAGATGCCATTCAAGTTGTTGTTTTTCACCTGCACTGTTTCTGATGTGAGATCTATAGTCATTCTTATCTTTGTTTCTCCTATACATAATGTGTCTTTTTGTTCTGAATGCTCTACATTTTTCTTTATCACTGGTTCTCAACAATTTATAATATGCTTCAGTGTAGTTTTCTTTGTACTTATACTATTTGGGGTTTGTTGAAATCCTTGGATCTATGCATTTATAATTTTCAAAGGTTTTGGAAAAAATTAGCCTTTCAAATAATTTTTCTGTACCTTTCTCTTTTTTTGAGACTTATAGGAAGTGTCTCAACATTGTCTCACAAGTTATTGATGCTCTATTCTTTCTTAAGTCTTCCTTTTCTGGGTTCTTCAGTTTGGATAGTTTTTATTGCTATTCCTTCATTTTATTAACCTTTTTCTTCTGCAGTGTCAATTCTGCTTTTAGTCCCATCTATTTTTCAATATGTTTAATTTTTTTTTATTATGTACTACTCTATTTTGATGGAAGGAAGGTTGGGCAATTTACTTCCATAGTGATACTGCCTCAGAAACCCAAGGAGAGGTCACTTGAGTTGGGTCCAACTTGACGGCACATAACAGCAACAATTCTACTTTGAATCTGTGAACATGTTTTTAAGTGTTGTTTTAAAGTTCTAGGCTGTCAATTTCATTGTATCTGTTATTTCTTGGTTGGGTTTTATTAACTAGCTTTTCTCCTAGTTTTGAGTCACATTTTTGTTTCTTGACATGTCTAGTAATTTATGATTATATGCTGAACATTTTGAATGTTTTGAGTTTTTGAATTTTGCTATCTTCCTTTAAGGAATACTGAAGTTAGTTTTGGTAAGTAGTTAAGTTATGAAGATCAATATGATCCATTTGACCTTGCTTTCGTTTGTTTGTAGCTTTGTGTAGGGTCACGAGCACAGTGGTTATGAAAGGTTTAGAGTAGTTTTTACTTTACAACTAATTTAGATCTACTCCTAAGGTATGAAGTCTCTACTTATTACCCCAAACATTCAATGAAGTTTCTCCACTCTGCATGGTTGGAATTCAAATGTAGTATAGTCCTGTGTGAGCTCTGAGATATATGACCTGTATCAGTTGCCGTCACACTGATGCTGACTCATGGTGACCTCATGTGTTTTCAGAGTAAAATGTGCTCCATAGAGTTTCCAATGGCTGATGTTTTAGAAGATCTCCAGGTCTTTCTTTCAAGGCACCTTGGGTGGATTTGAACTTCCAACATTTGGATAACAACTGAGTGCATTAACCATATGAACCACCCAGGAACTCCAATTACAGTCGAGTTGATTCCAACTCATGGAAACCTCATATGTGTCAGAGTAGAACTATGTTCTACAGGGCTTTCAGTGGCTCATTTTTTGGAAGCAGATCACCAGGTCTTTCCTCTGAGATGCTTCTGGGTGAACTTGAACTTCCAGTCTTTCAGTTAGCAGCCTCAGCCTAGTGGGTTAATGGTTTAAACCACTCAGGGACTCTTCAGTTATATGTTGCCTGTCCCCATGGGGTTTCATCTTATGCCTGCATGGCTTAGTATTCAGCAACGGACTCGAGGGGCCTTCCGTGCACATCTCCAAAGTTCTTTCTTTGTGTAGCTCCCTTTCTCTGCTCTTCTGCCTTGAAGATTCTAGCCATGGCCATCTCCCCAAAAACAGATCTGTCTCCCCAACTGATGCTACCCCTTCCTGGCCTGTGGTTTGAGAAGTGCTTCCAGGTCAAAAGCCAGTGTGATTACAGGGCTCGCCTCATTTGTCTGCCCCTCTCTCAGAGATCACAGTTCTTCACTGCCTGCTGGCCAATGTCTGAAAGCTGTTTCATGTGAATTGTCCAGCATTTTAGCAGTTTATGGGACAATGGTGGGGAAAATATAGATAGTATAAAAAAGCAAAAGTCAAAAGGGTATTAGAGCCTAAAACACTAAGGTTTAGATCTGACTATGTCAGTTACTTGCTGTGTGACTTTGGGCATGCCACTCAGCCTGTCTGAACTTTTCTATTTTCTCATGCAACAAATGGGCCATATATCCTCTGCCTTTCAGGGGTATTGTGGTGTTGAAATGTCATCATTATTTAAAGTTCATCACATAGTGCTTGGCACATAAGAAGTGTTCAATAAATGAAAGGTATTATTATGAACAACCACATGATCCCCAGCCTTCAGCAAGATGCCACAGAATGCTAAAATCCTGGTAATGAAGATCCCAGAAGACTGGCATGTCTCTGCAGGCCTAACTGGCCCTTCAAGTGATGAATTGTACTTCTAAATATTTAAATAGCCTTGGCTGCTCGAATTAAAAGTTAATAAGTTTCTATTGAGCTCGTGTCAGCTGATTTTAACATCCTGCTGCTGACCCATCCAAACCCTGGCATCTGCTCAGTTGGCTCTAAACACAGATGATTTCCAAGGTGTTGCCTCATAGGAGCTGTTGCTGGAATCACATTCTCTGTGCAGTCAGCTCCACAGTCCCCAGCCTTAGGGCAATGTGACAGAAAGCTAAGCAGGACAGTCCACCTCCTGTCCACCAGGCAAGCTCCCTCCAAAGTCTCCCCACTGGAATCCTTTCTTCAGTTTTTGAGCAAGTCAGAGCCCTTTCTTCACTGGTAATGAGCTTCAGATGGTGGTTAGTGTGGGAATCAAATTTCTGGAAGGAAGGCCCTGGCAGACAGACATTAATCCCTCAGGGCCAGGACTTCCTAGAACAGCCTTTGAGAGATGGGAGGGGGAGCAGGAGGGCAGGAGCCAGGAGGGAGAAGGAAGAGGTGATGCAGCCTCCAAGTATATCCATTTACTTCCATTCGCTCCAGGATACCTTTAAATGGGATAAAATTATCCTCAAATCCCCTTATCTCTATTCAGTCCTTCTAGAAAAGACCTACTTGACACTTAAGGTTGTGAGAAAAGGAAAGAAAGAAAGAAAAAAAAAAAAGACAACTATGAGAGGTACATAATACTCAATGGAAACTAGGATAGAGGATTTTAAATGAACTCTTATTAGGAGCACTCTTAATATCTCGAAAAATGAAACCAGGTCAGGTGAGGTGAGACATGACCCTCCTTTTAGGACAATTTTTTTGGGATCCCTGACATACATCCCTATTTCAGAGACAATGGAGAAGGCGAGGATTTTGCCCTCATGTCTGTCTCATGCCTGGCATCCCCCCATTAAGCCCTAAGGCTGCCACATCCTCTACAAAGCAATCCTCACCATTTTGTCATTTCAACCCGGCCCAGCATATTCTCTGTTTATCAATCTCCTGCCTGCAAAACAGATCCTTTAGCCCGAAGAAATGGGCCTCCTCCCACCCCCCTTCCTTCTCCATCTGTGTCTCAATTATCAACAAATAGTGAGACATGTTATGAATGACTGAGGCAGGATGATGTCAGGCTGCAGTTAAGCAAGACGCTTTTTATCCACCACACACTGCTTGATGGGTGGACAGGAGGTAAACTGTCCTTCTCACCTTCTCACCTTTCTGTCACATTGCCCTAAAGCTGAGCTGACTGCACCAAGATCCAGGAGATGACTCTTTGGTCCTGACTCCAAGAGGGATGAGATTCTCAGGGGCTTGCAACATATCACACACCAAGAGGTCAACCAGGGCCTTGATGTGCACAGCAGAGGGCCAGGTGTAGATATCTATTGGGTGGTGGAGCTATCTCTTACCTGGTCTGTATAGAATAAGTCTGTGTTCACAGTAGGGCATGGAGCCCTGGTGGTATGCAGTGGTAAAACATTTGGCTGCTAAGCAAAAGATCAACAGTTCAAACCCACTAGCTTGCTCTGTGGGAGAAAGATGTGGCACTCTGCTTCTGTGAAGATGTATCACTTTGGAAACCCTATGGGCAGTTTTTCTCTGTCCTACACTTTATTATGAGTCAGGATCAACTTGATAGCAGAGGTTTTTTTTTTTTTTAATTATTTTTCATGGTAGAGCAGTGGTGGTGCAGTGGTAGAATTCTCGTGTTCCATGCAGGAGATCCAAGTTTGACTCCCAGCCGGTGTACCTCAAGCACACCCAGCATTTGTCTGGCAGTGGGGGCTTGCAGTTGTGATGCTGCATAAGTTTTTGCAGAGCTTCTAGAGTAAGCTGGGCTAGGAAGGAACAGCCCTGGTGATCTTTTCCAAGAATTAGCCAATGAAAACCCTATGGAGTCCAATGGTCTGTGTTCTGTTGTGCATGGGGTACCATGAGTTGGAGGCCGACTTGACAGAGGCTAACAACAAATGTCCACAATAACACAGTGTCATTCATTTGAATATATCTGTTACCTGCATCATGATCCTTTTCTCAGGAGAATTCCCTAGAAGTGGATCTATCAAACCAAACGCTTTTGACGACATTGCCAGACTGCCCAGGTTCAAGTCTTGGCTCCACCTTCTATAAATTATATGACCATGGGCAAAATGCTTCACCTCTCTAGGCCTCAGTTTCCTCATCTGTAAAATGGAAATAATAATAGTACCCTGTCTTAGGTTGTTGTGAGGATTTATAGCTTTTTCCATAGTGCAATAGCAGATACTATGATTAGTTTTTAATTTTTAATATTATTATAATTAGAATGTTCAAGAAGAGCCGTGCCTGCTTATGTGCCCACAGGCAGATTCTGAGAGCACCTCCTGAATACTTTATAAATAAATAAGATGGAACCAAGAGAGCTGGCTTCTTATTCCAAATCTATTTCTGATGCAATGCATGATTTTGCATGAGTCTTTCTCCTTCAC
>NW_006922020.1:1876148-1932870 GCF_000298275.1 Orycteropus afer afer
ATAATTCAAAGGCATCAACTCTTCTTTGTCTTCCTTATTCATTGTCCAGCTTCTATGTGCATATGAAGCAATTGAAAATACCATGGCTTGGCACTACATTAGTATTGGGAATATAGAAATTAGTTCATTTATTCTTTGACTCATTTATTCATCCAACCAATAGATACTTTCCACCTCATGTGTAGGCACTAAGAATATAGCCAGGAAAAATGTAGGCAAAGGGCTGACCCTGATTGGACATTCCAGAAGGGGAGGCAGCTAATAGATAAGTTGATAATGACAAGTTGACTTTAGACAGTGATAATATGCTTGGAGGAAATAAATGAAGGTCATTAGCAAGAAGAGAGCCTGGCACTGTGAGTGGATGGGTGGGTGGGGGATGGCAAAGTTCAGTAGGATGAAGGAATATTTGAGCAGAGACCTGAATGATGGGAAGGAGCCAGCCACATGGACATCTGGGACCAAAAGCTTCAGGCAGGGGAGCAGCAGATGCAAAGGCATGGAGGTGTGGTTTTCAGTGTTTTTATGTAGAATGAATTGATTAATTCTAAAACAGAGGGTCAGTGAAATGAGAGAAATGCTCACTGAGATGGATTGATGCAGAAGCCACATCAGTGGACTCGAATATACCAGTGATCATGAAGATGACGCAGGATGGGGCAATGCCTTGTTCTCTTACTTGTATGCCATCCATTGGAGCTGACTTGAAGGCAACTAAAAACAACCACATAAGAGGTGGAATCCCATCTCAGCTGTTGACTAACTGTGTGACCTTGGGCAAGTTACCCAACCTTAGTTTTCAAATCTGTAAAGTGAATTTGATAAGAGAATTATAGTCTTATAATGAAGGTTAAAGAGGTAATTCATGTATAGTGCTAGATCCTAGCACATACTAGGTGTTCCATGCATGTTAGATATTACCACATTTCTAAAAGCTCACTTCAGTACAGATAATGTGGGGCAAGACTAGAGGGTGGACACCAGCTTTATCTTCACTGAGGTGCTTTCCAGCTTGGTAAATAGCTGAGAAAAAGGCTCAAAAACTATTTGATTACTTAAGTCAGGTAAATATTCATTCACACTCTCATCTTGTTTACATTATTAAGAGGATTAGCAAAACATTTTTTTCTAAACAATGCAGAGAGACTAAGAATCACGACTAAATTGAGTTAATGAGATTTTATTGTACCTTCTGGTTAAGGCAAACAGATACCAACCAAAAAGCCAGATGTTCAAACCCACCAGCTGCTCCATGGGAGAAAGATGAGGCAGTCTGCTTCTGTAAAGATTTACAGCCTTGGAAACTCTGTGGGGCAGTTCTACTCTGTCCTATAGCGTTGCTATAGATTGGAATTGACTTGATGGCAATGGGTTTGGTTTTTGGTTTTTCAAAGACAAATCACTAAATATTCCCTTTTTAGATACCCAGAACTTTCCTGTCTCTGCCTTAAGATTCCCAGAAAATAAAACTCCCAAGTCTAGCCCTCTCCAGTAACTTAAGAAAGGGGACCAATGTTAAAGATTAAGCTCAAGTCCCTCATTTTACAGATGAAGAAACTGAGGCAAGAAGAGTAAGGGCCTTCTCCAGAAATCTTACTAGGAATATGTTTAGGGGCGAGTAGATCTCCCCAACACTCCTAAAATCACAGCATGTGGAAAGCAGCTGCCTTTATAAAACAAGCAAAGAGTCAATTCTGTCAATAACTATAATTCATTCCTTTATTAATTTGTTCTATAAACATTTAGTGATGTCTACCACAGGAAGATGGGGCAATCTACTTCCATAGTGATACTGCCTTGGAAACCCAAGGAGGGGTCGCTATGAGTCGGGGCCGACTCGACGGCACATAACAACAACAACAACAACCACAGGAAGATGGGGCAATCTACTTCCATAGTGATACTGCCTTGGAAACCCAAGGAGGGGTCGCTATGAGTCGGGTCCAACTCAACGGCACATAACAACAACAACAACAACCACAGGAAGATGGGGCAATCTACTTCCATAGTGATACTGCCTTGGAAACCCAAGGAGGGGTCGCTATGAGTCGGGTCCAACTCAACGGCACATAACAACACCACCACCACCACAAGAAGTAGGAGCTCTGGTGGCATAGTGCCTAAGACATTTGACTGCTAACCAGAAGGCTGATGGTTCAAACCCATGAGCCACTCCTCAGAATGAAGGTTGGGCAATCTACTTCTGTAGAGATACCGCCTTGGAAACGCAAGGAGGATGGCCATGATTTGGATCCGACTTGATGGCAGTGGGTTGTGCTGAGTTGTGTTACCACAAGAAGTGTGAACTGGGTAATGTTTCATTCTGTTATGAACAAGGTTGCTATGAGTCAGAGCTGACTTCATGGTTTCTAACAACAAACACCACGTTCCAGGTAATGTGCAAACCTTGGGGATATAGAGGGGGATCAAGCAGCATACAGTTGGTTCTTGCCTTTTTATCCTCTGGCAATCTCTCCCTTTTAGTTGGAGATGCTTAGAACATCATATTTAATGTGCCTATTGATGTTGTGGTGTTAGGTCCCATCGAGTCGCTTCCGACTCATAGCTAGCTACATTATGTGCAATAGAACAAAACATTGCTTGGTCATGCACCATCCTCACTAGACTTGCTATACTGGAACCTATCATTCCAGCCACTGTGTCAATCCATCTTTTTGAGGGTCTTTCCCGTTTTTGCTGATCCTCCATTTGACCAAAATGGAAATGGTAAATGGTCCCTTCTGGCAACATATTATTATTATTAATAGTAGTAGTTATGCCCTTTTGAAGCAATTGCTTTAGAGCTTATATTATACAACTTTAACTTATTATATCATCAGGTAATATATAATTTTCCATGTAGTATAGGAACCTTAAAGCAGTATGCTTCCATTTTCTTTCTCCTAAACTTTGTGTTACTGTCATCATACATTTTACTTTTATATGTGTTATGAGCTCCACGATAGTGTTATTATTTTTTCTTTAAACATTCAATTATCTTTTAAGGTCATTTTTTAAAAAAGTAAATTAAAAAAGTATATATATTTATTCACATATTTGCTATTTCTGGTGTTCTTCATTCCTTGTGTAGATTTGGGATTATTTTCCTTTCCTGGAGGAGTTTTCTTTTTTTTTTTTTTTCCTTTTTATTGGAGTTCTGTGGATGATGAATTCTTTTAGCATTTCTATGTATGAAAAAAATACTTCATCTTCACTTCTCAAAAATGAGATCTTATTGCAGTTCTGGTGAAGGTTTATGCAGCAGGTTAGATTCCTGTTGAGCAATTTCTCACAAATTGCTCAGTGACATTGGTTACATTCTTCACAATGCATGAACATTCTCATTGTTTTTGGTTCTGGTTGCTCTCTTTCCATTAACCTAGTTTCTTTTGCCACCTTATATTTCTCTGCCACCTTATATTCTCATCTTTGTTTTAAAGTAATTGTTGTCACCTTCATGCTGAACTTTCTTTTTGCTGAATATAGAATTCTGGCTTGACAGTGGCTTTTTTTTTTTTTTTTTTTTTCTATTTAGTACTTTAAAGATGTTACTCTGCTATCTTCTGGCTTGCCATATTTTTGAGGAAGTCTACTGTCCTTGCTATCTTTGCTCCTCTGTGCATACATGTTGTTGTTATGTGCCGTTGAGTCATAGTGACCCCTCCTTGGGTTTCTGAGGCAGTATCACTACGGAAGTAGAGTGCCCAACCTTCCTTCTGAGGAGTGGCTGGTGGGTTTGAACCACCAGCCTTCTGGTTAGCAGTCAAGTGCCTTAGGCACTATGCATACACAGCATGTCTTTTCTTCTCTGGCTGATGTTTAGACTTTCCCTTTACCAGTGGTTTTATGAAATTGATTATGATGGCCTTGGGATAGTTTTCTTTCTTTCCTTTTTAACTTTTTGTTGTGATCTGGGTGAAAGTTTACAGGGCACATTTGTTTTCTGTTCAGTATTTCATATGCATTATGTTCTGTGATGTTGGTTGATTGTAATCCCCACAATGTACCAACAACTTCCTCCCTGTGGTTACCATTTCCCTTTGGCCCTCTTTCCTATTCATTCTTGTTTCTTGAGCTCGATCCCTGGGCAAATGCTGCCCTTTGGATCTTTTATGGTTGATTGTTCTAAGGAGTGTGTACCTCCCTGATGTTATGTTCACCTCATAGGCCTGTTTATTGTTTGACTGAAAATTGAGTCACAGGAGCAAGTTCAGTTTTAGGCTTGACAGGTGTCTACGGGCCACACTCTCAGGGGTTCCAGGAGTCTCTATCAGACCAGTAAGCCTGGTCTTTTTATTTATTATTATTATTTTGACTTCTGTTCCACATTTTCCTCCCACTCTATCCAGGATCTCCTAATATGATCCATTTCAGAGTGGTTGGCAGTGGTAGCCAGGGACCAGCTGGTTCTTCTTTTCTCAGGGTCCTGGAAGCTGAGGTTCACATGGCCCACTAGTCATTTGGAATAATGGTTTCCATGTGTCTTTTGTTTTGTTTTGTTTTTCACTCTTCTTTGCTCCAAATGAGAAAAGAACATTAGTTGCATATTAGATGGCCACTCATAAGCTTTTCAGACCCCAGTTGCTGTTCACCAAAGTAGGATGTAAAACGATGTCTTTGCTAACTAATGTTGATGTCCCCCTGTGACTATGTTCCTGAGCTGCAGGTCCAGTGACTCATCCTTCAAAATGTTTGCTTAGGGTTAAGAAGTTTTCATAACTTTTCCCCCTCTTAGCTCTATTGTATATATGAACATTTTTATATCACACACAAATACGTATGTAGAAATATCATCGGCCAAACCTTTATATGGCCCTGGGCATAGCCTCATTCACCTACTTCTACCTGATCATCTTGACTGTCTCCCTGTGTACGGGATAGTTTTCTTTGTGGTTCTTTTGTCTGGCTTTGTTGCATCTTGGGTCTGTAGTTTTATGGTTTTTTCCCCATAATCAAATTTGAAAAAGTTTTCACCATTATTGTTGCAAATCATTTTTCTTCCCAAACCTCCTCCTTTGAGGACTCCATTTACACATCTATTAGGCTGCTTATATTTTCTGACAGCACATTGATGTTCATCTCCTCTTCTGTTTCTCAGATTTCTGTGTTTAATTTGGCATAGTTTCTATTGCTGTATCTTCAACTACGTTAACCTTGTCTTCTACAGTAATCCCATCCCGCATATATTACATCTCAAACATTGTATTTTTTATCCCTGTAAATCTTATTTGAGTTTTTAAAATTGCTTTCTTATCTCTAATATGCACATGCTTTCTTCTGCCTTCTTGAACATATAGAATATAATCAGAATATCTATTTTAATGTCCTTTTCTGCTAATTCTATCATGTCTGTCATTTTTGGGGTCTGTTTCTGTTGATTGATTTTTATACTCATTATGGTTTATATTTGCTTGCCTGGTCATTTTTTTTTTATTGGATGCTAAACATTGTAAATTTTGCTTTGTTGAGTGTTGGATATTTTCATTCTTTTATTTATTCTTGAGTTTTGTTCTAGGACACAGTTAAATGACTTTCAAATGATTTGATTCTTTGAAACTTGCTTTTAAGCTTTTTCTTTCTTTTTGGCAGAGCCAGTGAAACCTTTAGACTAGGGCTGATCCCTCCCTTTCTACTACTAAGTAATAATACCCTTGTGAACACTCTACCTCATGTATTATGAGATTTTGTATTCCTGTTGGTGGTAAAATGAACTGTTCTCAGCCTGTGTGGTTCTGATCACTCTACCTGCTACTCCTTTCTATCTCCCAGCCGTGGGTAGTTTCCTCACATCCATGTGCCGATCATCCCAAAGCTCAGGGCTATCTCCTGCAGTTTTCTGGAGCACTCTCTGTGCGACTTTCTCCAGCTTACCTCCCTCTGGTACCATGGTCTGAAAAGGTAGCCTCCATAACTTCCAAAGTTCTCAACTCTCCTTTTCTCTACCCAGGGACACTCTGGGTTGCATTTGGGTTTCTTTTCCTATTATAAGCCCTGGAAATTCTCACCAGGGAAGTTGTAGGGATCATCTCCTTTGGTTCCCTTCTCTCAACCATCACTTTTCCTGTGGCATCTATTGCTCAATGTCTGAAAATTATTGTGTTAAAAACTTTGTCTGATTTGTAAGTTATTCAAGACTGGAGGGTAAATCTAGTCCTTCTTATTCCATCATAGTTGGAAATGAAAGTCTTCTGGCTTTCCCTTGAACGTGACACTGATAATAATGAGAATTGGCATTTATTGAGCACTTACTGTGGACTAAAATGTGTCACATACAATCTCATTGAATTCGCACCACAATTCTGGGGGCAGGTGGTGAATTCCTGTTGATGTTGTCTGCCTGCCTGAAAACATTCCTGCTCTTCTGCTATCAGCTTCATCTGCATCCCTTTTGTCTGCCCCTTCCCTCCTCTCTCTGTTTTTGGAGGGGCTTTCTCCTGGTCACAAGGGTGAGCATGTGGCCCATAACTGCCATCACAGTGGGTATAAAATTAGTGCAGAAGTAGGTCCATGACTCAAGTAAGGCTAGTAAGAATTTGTTCTTGGGGTTTTATAAATGGATGCTTCTCTTCTCTCTGGGCTCATTGGCTGAGATGGTGTAACCTGGGAGATGTTTTCACCATACCTTTCCTCTCTCCCTCAACTATAAGGTACTTGGAAGAGGACAAGCTGCTGTGGGTGAGGATGAGATGGGTTTCTGCCCTTTGTAATTAAGATTCATGGCTAAAATATACATATAATATGCCTATTTTATGGATAAGTAAACTAAGGCTTACAGAGATTAGGTAATCTGCCCAAAGTCACACAATAAATGGAAAAGCTGGAGTTCTAACCCAGGTCTGTGTGACTATAAAGCTGCTGCTCCTTTTTTTTTTTTTTTTTTTTGATTTGGGTGAAAGTTTACAGAGCAAATTCACTTTCCATACAGCAGTTCACAGACACATTAAAGCTGTTGCCCTTGTATGAAATGTGATGAGGCCATTTGAGGACTAAGGAGTTCTGAGAGCTATTTCTCCCTTGCCCAGATTATAGTTTCCTGGGTTGTGGGAGATGATGGTGATAAAACAGGGGAGAAGAGCTCCCGAGGAACTAGACAAGGGCAGATCAATGTCAGAGAAGCCTAGGTGGCTTCCTTCCAAGGTTTTAGTTCCCTGAGTTCCTGGTCATTGGGTAGTTATGGTGGTACTTCCTGTGCTTTCTCTCTTATTTTTAGCCTATCTGTCTACACCACAGAATCAGTTATTTGAAGCATTTTTCACAGTTTTGCTTCCTTGTTCTCTGTAAAGCAGTTTTCTAAGCTGAAAACATACCATTAATAAAGTTGCTAATATTCCCACTACCTTAGGTAATTGTTTCTCAGTTTCTCTATCTGTAAAATGGATTTTGTCTTCTTCCCTTATAAACCTGTTTAAGACTCTCTAGCTCTTTTCCTCAGTTAAAAGTTACTATGTGTACTGAGTACTGCATTGTCAGTGAGGCAAACATTGATATATATGGGTGGATAGATGGGTGGACAAGCTGAACTATTAGGTATATCTATACAGGGGGGAGTGTGCTCGTGATCATGTATAGGGTTGATAGACAGTGTTTTTATAAGTGTATTTGTATGTTCTGTAAGAATTCCCAGGTATATAGAAGAGCTGATAAGGGACAAGGTTGTAGTCACTTCCTGGCCACAGCCAGCTACCCAGAGGGAGCAAGTAGTTGGACCTGTGGGCTCGGGACCATAGTTGTAGGGGACATCAAGCTTAATTGGCATAACATACTACACAAAACATTGTTCCACATCCCACTTTGGTGAGTAGCGACTGGGATCTTAAGATTGCAAGTGGTCATCCAGATGCAACGATGGGTCTCTCCTTATCCAGAGCAAAGAAGAATGAAGAAAACCAAAGATTTACGGAAATAATTAGTCCAAGTGACTGGTACACCATGCACTCCTCAGCCTATATGACTATGAGACCAGACGAACTAGATAATACCCCACTATCACTGTCAACCACTCAGAGGGGTATCTATGCAGGATCCTGATCCTGGTTAGAGGGAGAACAATGTGGAACAAAACTCAAAATCATTTGGAGGAAAAAAGAAAAGAAAAAAAGGACAAAGTTTGCTGATTTGATAGAGCCTGATGGAACCACTGAGCTGCCCTTCAGGTCTGGAATTGAACCCATTCCTGTGGCTTCCAGCCAAACAAGAGACAGCCATATGAGCTGAACATTTACATTAGGTAGATACACTCCTTGGAGAGAGAGAACAATCATGGGAGAATAGAAGGGCTGTGTACACACAGGGACATAACTCAGGGACAGGAGTGCATGGAGGGAAGGACACAGAGAAGAGATACCTATGGGGAGGAAGTAGGAGGAGAGCTGTTGCATTATGGTAAATTGTAGTCAATGTCATGAGACAAAGTGTATGTGAGCTGCAGTATGGAAAGTGAATTTGCTCTGTAAACTTTCACCCAAATAACAACAACAACAACAAAAAGTTACTGTGTGTGCTGAGTTGCCAGACACTATACTGTGTGCCATCTTGTTCCCAATAAGTCTCTAAAAGTGTCTGTCTTCCTGCCTGGTTTATACAGGAGTTTAATAGTGAGATTTGATTCACAGCAGTATGGGTAACTTTCTGAGTGAACTTTGGTCAGTTGTTTCCTCTCTCTGGGCTTCCATTTTATCAGTAAAATAGTCATAGCCACAAGTTGATTACTCATCAGAGAAGCCATATGTTCATTGATTTAGATCCTGGATTTGAAGGCAGCTGAACCCTGGACAATCCTGTCTTTGCCCCATATCCAGGAGTATGGCTTCCTGTTACTGTTCTGCCACTGCCTCTAGTTCTAATTTTTGTCATCACTGAGAGGTTCTTCAAGGCAGGGGAATACCTGCTGCAGTGCTCCCCTCACCATGGAGGCTGCTTTCCCTTGACACATATGGGTGCCCATGTGACAACGTTTCAGTCCCAATGCATAGTACCTATCTTTCAAGACACACAAGTTTACCCATGGGGATAGTCTTAGTTATCTAGTCCTACCATAACAGAAATACCACAAATACGCGGCTTGAACAAACAATTTATTTTCTCACAGTTTAGGAGACTGGAAGTGTGAATTCAAGATGCCAGCTCTTTCTGCCTATCAGACTTTATCTGTCAGCTCTGGGAGAATGTCCTTGTCTCTGTTCAACATCTGTGGGCCTGATGTCCCTTGAAGATCTCCATGTGTCTTGGCACCAATCTTCCCTTGGGTCTAGGAAGTTCTCAGGATAGGGGTCCAAAAGACATGCTCAGCTTCCAGCTTGTCTTTCTTTGTGGTACTGAGGTCCTTCCCTCTCTCTTTGCTTCTCTCCTTTTACCTCTTGTAAGAGAAAAGGTGATGCAGGCCACACTCCAGGCAAACTCCCTGTATAGCAATCAGCAATCAGGGCTGTGACCTGAGTAGGGGTAGTGACTTAAATAAGGGTTATGCATACCACCCTAATCCTGCCTCAACAACGTAACAAATATAACCTAATCCACTTTGACATAACCTAACCTTGTCTCATTAACCATGTTGTTGTTCTTGTTGTTATGTGCCGTCGAGTCCTCTTTTACTCATAGCGACCACTCCTTGGGTTTCCGAGGCAGTATCACTACGGAAGTAGATTGTCCAACCTTCTTTGCGAGGAGTGGCTGGTGGGTTTGAACTGCCAACCTTCTGGTTAGCAGTCAAGTGCCTTAGGCACCACGCCACCAGAGCTCCCATCTTTAACTATAGGCAGAGTTTAAGATTTATAACATATCACAAAATGGAGGATAATTGCACAATACTGGGAATTTTAACTTAACCAAGTTGACACATATTTTTTGGGGACACACTTTGATCCATGACAGAGACCACAGGTGTTGCTATCTGTCTTAGTTTCTTTGTGCTGTTATAACAAAAATACCAACAGAAATGTATTTTCTCGCAGTTTAGGAGACTAGAAGTCTGAATTCAGGGCACTGACTAGGAGAAGGCTTTCTCTCTCTATTGACTCTGGGGGAAGGGCTTTGTCTCTTTTCAGCTATTCCTTGATTCCTTGGTGATCTTCATGTTGTGTGGCATCTGCCTTCTCAAATCTGTGCTTGCTTCTCTGTGCCTAATCTGCTGTTTTTATATCCCAAAGGTGATTGGCTAAGTACCCACCCTACAACTTCATTAACATAACAAAGAAACTCTATTCCCGAATGAGGGTACAATTCACAATACACATTTCTTGGGGACACTATTCAATCCATAACGCTCTCTAACATCTCTTTGACACACTCACCATTCTCAACACTTTTAGCCACTTGACTTACCTTGTGTTTCCTTCTCCTTTCCCACACTTTAACCCCTCATGGATGTCTCATTTCAGGAGACTCATTTCCTTTCCTACCACTGGGCCTCTGTCTGAGTGGCCTGTACCTGGTTTTAAGAGCTTTGACTCTCAGTGAACCAGGACTGATCTGTTTATTCCCTCCCAGAAGGCCCTAAGCTACTTAGGCACACACATTACCCATTGTGAACCCAGCCATCCTTCAGGTCCAGTAGTTTCTCTCCTTGAGAAAAGCAAATAAAATTCAAACCCATTGGATATCCTGCAAAGAGCCCTGGTGGTGCAATGGTTAAGCATGCAACTGCTAAACAAAAGATCCACAGTTTGAGCCCACCAGCTGCTCCACAGGAGAAAGATGTGCTAGTCTGCCTCAGTAAAGATTGATAGCTTTGGAAATCCTATGGGGCAGTTCTACTCTATCCTATAAGGAAGCTATGCATTAACTTGATGGCAGCAGTTTTAGTTGGTTTGGCTTAGATAGTCTGCAACTTGGTTTTCTGGTTCATGATAAGAATTGCAAACATATGCTGAGTGATTTCCAAGAGCCCATTGCTATATACCAAGAACCTTGATGGTTAAGCACTTGGCTGCTGACCAGAAGGTCAGCAGTTAGAACACATTAGGTGCTCAGCAAGAGAAAAGGCCTGGCAATCTGTTCTATAAAGATTGTTGTTGTTATGTACCATCGAGTAGGACCTGACTCATAGCAACCCCTCCTCGAGTTTCCGAGGAGGTATCACTTCCAAGGAGTGGCTGGTGGGTTTGAACTTCCAGCCTTCTGGTTAGTAGTCAAGTGCCTTAGGCACTATGCTACCAGAGCCTAGCAAACCCTCTGGGCAGTTCTACTCTGTTACATAGGATCATTGAGTTGAAATTGACTCCAGAGCACATGACAATAACAACATTGCTGTATACAAATTATATGATTCATTCCTCAATATTATACTATGAGGGAGGTAGTTGTATCTCAAGTACTAGTCTAGGTCCATTCAAGAGACAAACCATAGTGATTTAAGCAGGGAAAGTTTAACATGAAGAATTGTTTACTCGATGGCACATAACAACAACAACAACAACAACAAAAGAGTAGTTATACAGGTTAAAAGAAAACTCTAAATAATACCCTAGGACTAAAGAGAAAGTGTTCAAGGAAGGACAGCCTTGGAAGGGCTCCCTTTTCTGAGGCTGGAAAATGTGTGTTTGCTGCTGACAGGATGGTGGAGAAACTCACTGGGTTACTTACCACAGTTGCCAGGAAAGCAGGAAAATACCCTCTGGGATTCAGGCAATCTGAGGTAGTGGGCAGGTACACAGAGGGTACCATTATGCTTCTGTGTGCATGAGGCCTGGATTGCATGGAGTCTGTGTCAGGGTGCAGGCACAGTAAGGCGGGCCTCCACATTTGGGATGGGGCTGTGAGCTTGTTGAGTGACTAATGTTCTGAGCCTTTGGCTGAGGCAGAGCATGCAGAAACACTAATATTGACCTGTTGTAGGAGCAAAAACAAGCAAAAGGTAGCAACCAGAACCAGGAAGAGAAGTCTCTTTTCTTCTGCAATGTCCTTTCAGTGCCCTCTACTGACAGAGCTTAACATCATGCTCACTGTAAAGGATAAAGCTTACAGTCTAGTCCATTATCACAGAGCAAGTACTAGCTCAAAACTCACTCACTGCCATCGAGTCGGATCAGACTCATAGCGACCCTTCCTTGGGTTTCCGAGGTGGTATCTCTACAGAAGTAGATTGCCCAATCTTCCTTCTGAGGAGTGGCTGGTGGGTTTGAAGCCCCAGCCTTCTGGTTGGCAGTCAAATGCCTTAGGCACCACACCACCAGAACAAGTACTAAAAGATGAATTTTGAGGGGAGAGGCAGCAACAGTCCACCCCTTTGCCTACTCCTCCATATGTACTCTTCTACACACATTTGGACTCTTGTGCTGCAACAAAATGCTCTGTATTACTATCTAAAAACATAGTTATCCCTTGAAGTGAAAAAATGTCATACTTCCTTGCATTGAGAAGTATAGCACCAGCAGTCATTACATCTATTACTGGCTATATTAATTCCTTCTGAAATTTGGTCGTGGCTTCACTGAATATTCTGGGAAGAAAGACAACAGAGAAGAAAATGCTTAATATATACAAATAAAATATGCATAAAAAACCAGAAATATGCAAAGCTATTGCAGTCCCTATTTCTATAATTGGTCATGAGGCCACAGTTGGTATCTATGGCTTCCTTATTCAGCTACCCATTCCATACTTTCATTGTCCTCAGTCAGAACCTCAAGTGGACAGTATTTTTTACCTGTTGTTGTCAGGTGCCATCAGGTTGGCTCTGGCTCATAGTGATCCCATGGGCACAGAACAAAACACTGCCTGGTCCTGTGCCATCCTCACAAGTGTGGCTATGCTTGAGCCCATCGTTGTAGCCACTGTGTCAACCCACCTCATTGAGGGTATTCCCCTTTTCTGCTGACCCTCTACTTTACCAAGCATGATATGCTTCTGCAGGGAATAGTCCCTTCTGACAACATGACCAAAGTAGGTGAGATGAAGTCTGGTCATTCTTGCTTCTAAGGACCATTCTAGCTGCACTTTCCCAAGTCAGATTTGTTCGTTCTACTGGCAGTCCAAGATATTTTCAGTATTCTTCACCAACACCACAACTCAAAAGCATGAACTCTTTTTCAGTCTGCCTTATTCATTGTACAGCTTTCACACGCATATGAGGTTATTGAAAATACCATGGCATGGGTCAGGTGCACCTTTGTTTTCAAAGTGACAGCTTTGCTCCTTATTACTTCTTTTGCAGCAGTTTTCCCCAGTACAATATGACGTTTGATTCCTTGACTGCTGCTTCCATTGGTGTTGATTGTGGATCCAAGAAAAACGAAATCCCTAGCAACTTCATTCTTTTCTCTATTTATTGTGATGTTGTTTATAAGTCCAGTTGTGAGGATTTTTGTTTTTATATTAAAGTGTAATACACACTGAAGACTGTAGTCTTTGAGCTTCATCAGTAAGTGCTTAAAGTCATCCTCGTTTTCAGCAAACAAGGTTGTGTCATCTCCATATCACAGGTTGTTAAAGAATTTTCCTCCAATCCTGATGCTGTGTTCTTCTTCATATAGTCCAACTTCTCAGATGATTTGTTCAGCCTATAGATTAAATCTCGGAAGGAAGGTTGGGCAATCCTACTTCCGTAGTGATACTGCCTCAGAAACCCAAGGAGGGGTCGCTATGAGTCGGGGCCGACTCGACGGCAAATAACAACAACAACAACAACAACAACAACAACATAGATTAAATAAATAGATGAAAGGATACAACACCAACACACACCCTTCTTGATTTTAAAACATGCAGTATCCCCATATTCTGTTCAAATGATAGCCTCTTGGTTTATGTTCAGATTCTTCATGAGCACAATTAAATGTTCTGGAATTTCCATTCTTCTCAATGTTATCCATAATTTGTTGTGATCCACAGTCAAATATCTCTGCATAATCAATGCATAGTCTTTACTTGATAATATGTCCCAAACCTTAATTTCTGAAGGATTGTAGTCTTCATTGTCTTGCCTTTTTGATTGCTATAGTTTTCCCGTAACTTTTACTGTAGGGTGAAGAAGTAATGAGAGACTCCCAGAGAATCCCCCAGGGTTCTAGACCTAGTCCTCCTTACCTCCAATATATAGCAGAAAACCTTGGTAATTCGAATCAATCATTCTAGATAGTAGATTAGCTTATTTTCACTTGTTGGTTCAGTGGTTTAGGGGGTGCAGAATGGCCAGATGGCAGATTTATCTTCCAAATCAGTAGAATAATCATTCTATCCCTTGTTCCTTCTGTGTGTTTTTCCCTTGGGGACTAAGATCTCCAGATCAGCAGAGCTCAAAGTTGGCTGGATTGGAAGAAAAAAATCTGTGAGTGGGTTATCAGGTGTAATTGTGATAGGAGCTACTCCCACATCTGCTCCATGTTTCCTGAGCCCATGTGTTCCGGCTATGGGTGAGACAGTACCATACCATGGTCTCTAATTCAAAACATATTCCACATCCTATAAAATATAACCCCACATTTTCAGGATGTTACCTCTCCATTGGCACCAAAACTGAGTCTTTAGCAAGTTTTCACCTTCCAATTAGGCCAGCCACATCCTGGTATATGAAAAGAACAGTTAATTCCATGGGCATGAACCAATTTCTGCACTTCCTTTCCTGTGAAATAAGTTCCTTAATTATACCTAACACTGTGAGGAATATCATGATGATGGATAAAACATTCTATGAGCTCATGAATGATGATGCTAGAAGAATTGTGGTCAGGGAAGGCAAATCCATATTCATAACCTGTATCTGTTCCTGTTCAGAATAGTCTTTCTCCCATCCCTGATGGAAGAGTTCCAATGTAATCAACCTACCATCAGCTGGCTGGCAGATCCCTATGGGGAATACTTCCATATTGTGAATTCAGTGTTTGTTCCTGCTGTTGGCAGATTAGGCACTCAATAATAGCATTAACCAGGTCTGCCTTGATGAGACAAAGTCCATGTTATTGAGCTCATGCACGGCATCCATCCCTGCTACCATGGTCACTTTGTTCATGAGTCCATTAAGCAAGCACTGGAGTGGCTAGACAAAGTGACTGACTAACATCCACAGAGTGCATCATTTTGTCCATCTGATTATCAGCCAATAAAAGACCATTCGCATGGTATGCCAATAGCATCAACCTATGCCCTTTCAGAAAAGTGTATCTACATACCTCTTATCCAGTCTTCTATGTCATCAATCTTCCAAAATTACTTCTTTCAAGTCCCTGACCATCCAGTGAAACCTTTGCGATTGTCAAGAACATAATTCTGACCCTTACTCATTCCAGACATAATGTATAGCCAAATATACTGCTATAATTTCTGCTCATTGGGAGGATTTTTCTTCACCTGTGTCCTACATGGTGACCACTGAGTGGGGCTCTAGTGCTGTAGCTGTCTATTTAGATGAGCATATCATACAAATCCTCTTCAAACAAGCCTCAGGTTTTATTTCTGTGTTGATTGGTCATAAGAAATACCCCAGGAAGCCACAAGCTTAGGTTGAAAGAAGGATGCACTGCAACATTAGTTGATTTCAAAGAAATTGCCTGAACTTGATCTCTTATATGCCGTTTTTATTTGATGATAGATTGCTACTATTATGTACACCTACCCTTATGGTTCAGTGGATCAGGTAACCCTCCATTTATAATGGAAAACTCAGGTCTTCTGGTCACCTGATGTCCCATGATTAGGCATTCAGTTTCTAACAAGCCCCAGTAGCAAGCCAGAATCTGCTTCTCAGAAAGAGACTAGTTATCTGAAGAAGAGGGCATAGATTCTCCTATTAGTGTTTGCAAGAGGCTCTAGGTTATTGTAGCCAGCTGCTGTTCAGTTGGACCCTGATTCATGGGAACACCATACACAATGAAATATTCACTATTGTGATACTTAGAGCTTTCATGGCTGATTTTTGGAAGGAGATTGCCAAGCCTCTCTTCTTAGCCATCTTAGTTTGGAAGCTCAGTTGAAACTTGCTCAGCATCACAGCAACATGCAAGCCTCCAGTGATGGACCTGTGAGGTCTGCACATGAACTGCATTGCTGGTCTCCCACAGGTCTCCCACACAGAACATGTGGTGGTTACGTGTGTGTGTCAACTTGGCTGGGCCTGGTTGAGTGGTTGGGCAGCTGGATGTAGTATTCCCCATGATGAGACTTGTAATCAACTCCATGGTGGAATCTACTGGGAACAGCTGAGTAGCTAGCTGCCTATGGGTATGTGGTCTGCTTCCCATATATAAGAAACAGCTTTGGGAATGGTCTCTAGCCTGTGGCACACTTGGACCCTGCAAGTAGCCGTGTAGCTAGCTGTTCAGCAGCCTGCCATCTCTGCTGACCCTGAGACTTCCAATGGACTTGAATTGCCTAAGGCACTTGACTGCTAACCAGAAGGCTGGCAGTTCAAACCCACCAGCCACTCCTCAGAAGGAAGATGGGGCAATCTACTTCCGTCGTGATACTGCCTCGGAAACCCAAGGAGGGGTTGCTATGAGTCGGGTCCGACTTGATGGCATATAACAACAACATGCAGTTTGGCAACATCGGGACTGTGCCATTTTATTTGTCAACCTTGGGCTTGTCAGCCTCAGCAGCTAGTAGCTGCTTGGATGAAGAGATGCCTCAGTGAAGCTACCGTGGGTTGGGAGCAAGAGGCAGAGCTGAAGCCCAAGGTTGAGGGGCTTTCACACAGCCCCTAGAGCCTGGCACTTTGAACTCAAACTTCTAGTCTCATGAACTGTAAGAGAATAAACTCCTGTTTTTTAAGGCCATCCCATTTGTGGTATATTCCTGTCAGAGCAGCACTAGGTAACCATAACAGAAGATGAGAATACTACAGCTGAACAACACCACTGAGTCTTCATACAGCATTCCTATTTACTATGGACATTTCAAGCATCATTAGATCTACTGGATCATAAGGTCCAAGTGGTAAAGTGTTTTTTACTGTAGCCTAAATTTGCTGCAGAGCCTTCTCTTGCTCTGGTCCCCACGCAAAACTGGAAACTTTTCGGAGATCTCTGTAGATTGTTTGAAGTAACACACTTAAATGTGGTATATATTGCTGCCAATTTCCAAACAAGACTACCAAGCCTTGTAGCTCCTTTTACATGGTGGGTGGTACAAAGTGCAGTAACACGTTATTCACCTTGAAGCAGATATCTTGACATACACCAGACTATTGAATCTCCAGAACTTTTCTGGAGGTGGAGGGCTCCTCAGCTTTTGTGGGGTTGTCTCTCACCCTCCAGTTCACATGTGTGGTAATAAAACTACTTCATGCTATTATCATGTATGGTAATAAGGTTCATGCTACTTCCTGCTCATCAGATCCAATCACCATGTTGTCTATAGAGTGGACCAGTGTAATGGTTTGTAGAATGTAAAGAGGATCAAGATCTCAGTGGATTAAATTAAGGCAGAGAGTAAGAGAATCGACTTAGCCTGAGAAAACATTGCAAAGCTGTACTCGCCATGCTGGGCAAAAGCAAATTGGTTCTGTTGGTTGTTGCAAATTGGTATGGAGAAAAAGGCATCAGCCAGCTCAGTAGCTGCATACCAAGTGGCAGAAGCCATAAGTGGCAGATGTTGATCTGCTCTAATAAAGATACTATATCTTCTCAGATACATGTATTAAAATATTTTCTCCCACCCAGTGGCTTGCCTAAATTTCCTCACCATGTCTTTGAGGAGCAAAAGTTTTTTTTTTTTAATTTGGATGAAGTCTAATTTATCTTTTTTTCTCTTTTATGGTTCATGCTTTTGTCTCATCTAAGAAATTTTTGTCTACCTCAAGATTGGAAAGATTTTCTCTTATCTTTTCTTTTGGGAGTTATATCTTGTACATTTTAATCTTTTACATGTAGGCCTATGATTCCAACTGAGTTAACATTTGTTAGAACTGTTGGGACACACAGGGCAGAGTGATAAGTGTTGTGAGCACCAGGAGAATGAGATGTGGTGGGAAAGTAAGAGAAGCCCTAACCCAAACTGGGGGTCTGAAGCAGGTGTTCTGAGAAGGTTTCCTGTAAGCCAAATTTTGAAGGATGAAAAGAGCTATGAGAGAGCATTGAGAGAGCATAATTATGAGTAGAGTAGTGTGTTAGTATGTGCCAGGGTGAGGAAAGAGGTGAGGTGTACTATGGGAAATGAAAGAGGGCTAGTGCCAGAGCTATCAGGTGGAGGGAGGGTGGCAAGAAGAAGTTGGAATTGATGGTTGGTATTTAGGTTGCATTATGACCTCAATTCTTCCCACCTGAATGCATGCCCCTCTACTATGTATCTTGGTTTCCTACTACTGCTGTAACAGAAAAATCAGAAGTGGCTAGCTTTAAAGAACAGAATAAATTTATTTTCTTTCAGTTCCAGAGCTAAAAATCCAAATCAGGGTCTTGGCCTTGTTGATTCTTTCCTTATCTGTAGACCTGGGTGTTCTCTGATTCTTTGGCTTATAGATAATCACGTGGTGTCTGTCCCCTCCTCCCCCTTCTGTGCGTGTGTGTGTGTGTGGATCTCTGTCTATCTGCTCTTCTATAAGTCAAACTCTGGTATGATCTAATTAACGTAACAAAGAAACCCTATTTCCAAACAGGATTATATCCACAGATATAGGCATCAGGATTCCAACACATATTTTGGGAGGACACATTTAATACTATGTGAACTTGCCACTTCTTCCATCAATACAAACCAAACCAAACTCATTGCCTCAAGTTGACCCCAAGTCATAGTGACCCCCACTGGGTTTCCAGTGTTATAAATCTTTACAGAAACACACTGCCCCCATCATTCTTCTGTGGAGCAGCTGGTGGGTTCAAACCACTGACTTTTTGGTTAGCAGTCAAATGCCTTAACCACAACACCACCAGAACTCTTTTGGACTTGACCTTATGACCTGATTTGGCTCAGGAGATGTTAATGAATATGACACAAGCAAAGGCTTAAAAAATGCTTGGGTACCAGAGCAAGATCTTTCTTGCTGCTGGGGACCTTACAACTGCCACCATGTGAACCAGCCTGTGCTGGTGTCCTGAAAGATTAGGAAGCAAGTGGAGAGATGCCCCAGCTCACTGAGCAATCTCACCCATCCCAGCTGAGGACCCAGACTTTTGAATGAAGCCATCTGAGACTATTCAGCCCCAGCCAAGCTGCCCCAACTCAGAAGAACCACTCATCTTACCACAGAATCATGAGAAATGAATGATTGCAGTTTTAAGCCAATTCATTCTAGGGTAGTTTAATACACAGCAGAAATTAACTGATACACGTAGGAAGGAGCCAGATTATGCACCAGACTGCAGATTCTGGGCTTTATAAGTACAGGGTCTGAATCCAGATGTCCAGGGTTCATATCTCAGCTCTGCCATTTACCAGCTGTGGGATCTTAACTCCTCAAATTTCAATTTCTTCTTTGGCTAATTGTGTTCTGTAATTATATCTATAGCTTCATGGGCTGTAGAGAAAATTAAATTAATACATGAATACAAAAATCCTAGAATAGTGCCTGGCCCATCATAGCCAAAAACACAAACAAACAAACAAATACAAACCTAATTCACTTCCATTGAGTCAATTCCCATTCATAGTGACTCCCATTGAATTTTCAAGGCTGTAAATCTTTATAGAATCAGACTGCTTCATCTTTCTTTCATGGAGCAGGTGGTGGGTTTGAAGCACTGACCTTTTGGTTAGCAGCCAAAATACCTTAAACACTGCACTACCAGAGCTCCTGGCCCATCCATGCCCAGGAAATGCTGGCTAGTAACAGCATGTAAGCCTCCTATTGTGGGTTCCCCCTTGCTGTCTCTGCAGACCTCTAGGGAGCTGACCCTTATCAGCTGACTCAGATCCTCAGGACCGGCTGAGGAGTTTGTCTGTGACCATGACCTTGTGATATATGTCCCTGCCAGGATCTGTTCTGGACCCCAGCTGTGGTGTGTGCCCTGATCTCCTCTCTCTCGCACAGCTGCAATCTCCTTGGATTTAAAATATAAACATCTGAAGCACATACAGGACTCCAGATTAGAACATGATTCCATATGCACAGAGGACAGTAGCCATATTGCCGGTTGTTTGTTTAAACACCTGGAGGCCTTTGGGCAATGACAGCATTTAAAACGGAGCATCAGAGAAATTAAAGTCGGCACCCGTGTTTCTACGACAGGTTGTTTGGCTTTATATGAGTAAGTCATCTCCTTTAACAGGTTTCCAGTCTGCTATGAGACAGAGACATTGAGATTCTTTCTCTCTGCTCCTCTCAGCCTCAGCAGATGGGGAACTCAAGAATGGGGGGCTTGAGAGTGTCCTCCTTGGGGACCACAGAAAAGGACACCTGTGGGTGTCAGGGTCTGCAGGAGGGGCTGAGGTGAATGATATAGGAATCAGCAATGTGATTATGTTATTGCATCCTTACAGCAAAACTATGAAGAAAATTGGATGATTCTCTCCATTTTATAGATGAAGAAGGTCAGAGAAGTAAGAGAGCTGTCCAAGGTCACAGGGCCAAGAGAGGACCATTGTAGCCTTTCTGACAATATTCACCTCTGCTCTGGCACTTTTCCCTATTGGCCTCATTTAACCCTCTCATTACCCTACACCATTGCTGTTGCCACTCCTGTTTCATAAATGCAGAAACGGAAGCTCAAATTCACACAGCCAAGAAGAACTTGAGATTTTAATCCATCTTTCTATCCCCAGTGTACCAATAACTGATGCACTCTTTCCTCATTTACTTGCATTCATTTAACAGGAGTTGCAGCCAGACCCTTGTGACAATAAAAAGGATGTCTCATTTTCTGAAGGCCCAGGGGAACCTGGGGTTAAAGAGCACAGAGTAGGCCACAGGTCCAATCTCGGATCGGGATTAAAAAGGGGGCTGGGAGGCTCAGATGGGCCCCAACCTGGTATTCAGAGTAGGGCTAACCAGAGACTGAGGCGAGGTTGCCATACTCATACATGGAGACAGCTCCCTGGAGATTCATCCATGTGCAGACATCCTGAGGAACCAAGTCTAGCTGTGGCTCTGATGACAACCACCACCATCACCACAATAATAATAGGCATCTCTATGAAATGCTTACATGGGAGAACACATAGGCACTGAGCTAAGCCTCACTTCCCTAACCTTTTCCCATCATCAGGGCCTGTCTGGAAAATGGCAGCATCTGCCTGGCACCCGGGGTAGTGTCCCCTCTGTGAGAACTGTCCCAGCCTCACCCAGCAGCCCTTGACTCACGTACACCCAACCCACTCAGCACACAGCTGAGGCTTTGCATGGAGGTGGAGGGGGCAGGCTTTGGGGCTGCCTGGCTAGGTATGGATCCTTACTGCCCCGTGCCTGGGACACACACCTGGGGCAGTTCTCACTCTCTGGGCTGCCTCAGGAGCCCAGACAAGGTCCCTGTGCCCGTGAAGCTCAGAGTAGGTGAGACAGATGATAAACAAAGAGACAGATGAATGTATTACAAGTCAAACAGTGATAGATGCTGGGGAAAAATAAAGCAAGGAGTCTAGGGCAATGGAAGGGTTACCTTTTTATGTAAATGGAGTGAGGGACAAAATGGTTCCTGGCGCTCTCCTCGTGGCCATTTGGACAGAAAATCCTGGTGTCCTGTGTGCAGTCTACAAGAGCCCCATGCTCCAGCTGGGCCTTGCAGAGGTATCACCCCAGGGAAGGAGCGCTGCAGAGGAGAGCCCAGGTGGGATCTCTAAAGCCTGAGGGCTCTCCTTATGGGGTTTATGGGCCGTTCTGCCCTCAGTGTTTGTCACCTACCTCCCCCAGCCGCTGCTCTAGACACGAAGACCCAAACAAACCACCTGCCGTCCCTTTCCAAGGCGGTCCTCCACCCTCCACCTCCCTTAAGCTTCGCCCCACCCCCCTCTACACGTGGGCCCGCCTTCCCCACCCACGCCGCTGCCCACCTGCCTGCGTGCTAGGCTTCCACACATTGCAGGTGACGCGACTTTATGGGATCCTCAGAAAATGAGTTTTCCCTACATGTCAACCCTTCATCTGTCGCTGCACTACTCCCTGAGAATTTTATAGCAGGAAAAATGTAAAGAAAAAAACCCAGACTTAACCTTTATTGAGATAAATATTGAGAGTCTAAAAGGCCCAAGTGTTAAAAATGCATCTTCTGCTGCTGCAGACACCGTGAACAGTGCTTGACAAGTCGAGTTTTCATCATTTTCCTGGATATCTCCTCAGAGAGGGGCAGCAACTGACACAAAGCACGTGATCATTTAGTCAATGGTGCTCCCAACACATCCCATTCAACCACCTCCAGCCATCCTCTCGCCATCCTAGTGCTGTGTTGCTCACTGCTCATTCATTCACTCATTCATTCATCAAGCATTTATAGACACTGCTCTGTACCAGAACTTGGGCTGGGCACTGGAACAAGATGACAGCCCTACCCCCAGTAGGACCAGCCCAGGCCATTAGATCAGTTTCCTATTTGGCCAGTCTGCTCTCTGAGGGTTTAGAGCCTTCAGCTCTGGAATTCTGCTTCTCCTGTCATTCTCCAGAAGTTTGTTCATTCATTTATTTCCTCACACATCAAGTATCTGTTAAGGTCTCTGTGCCAGGCACTGTTCTAGGTACAAGGAACTTAGCCCAACATAAGACAGACAAGGTCTCTGTCCCCATGAAGCTCAGAGTAGGTGAGACAGATGATATACAAAGAGACAGATGAATGTATTACAAGTCAAACAGTGACAGATGCTGGGGAAAAATAAAGCAAGGAGTCTAGGGCAATGGAAGGGTTACCTTTTTATGTAAATGGAGTGGGGCTCTGGGTGTGGATGTCTCACTTGCTTTACCCCCAGGTCATACTTTGCTCTGAGGGAGTGAAATGTTCAGGAAAGAATATTCAATATTGTGGGGAAATCTGGGTCCAATCCCTGGCTGGGTACCTGCCATCCTGGTGACGTTGGCCAAGGCTCTTCCCTTTTCCTTTATTGAGGAAGTGAGGACTGGTATCAGGGTACATAAATCCTGTACTGATTAGAAATGCCAGGGAAGCAGGGAGCCCACCTATCTTCACTGATCTGTCCCCAGCACCCAGAACAAGTGTCTGGCATGCTTTAGGCACTCAGTACATACTTGTTGAATGAAAGAAAAATGGTCCCACTTTATAGATGAGGAAACTGAGGCCTACAGAGTTTAAGGAATGTCTCAATGTCAATAACTCCTGCTCTCCCATAGAGATGTGTCTTTTCCAGAGTCACCCTGGAAAAGCCTCTTGGAAAACTTGTTAAAGTGCACATTCAGATGAGGGTGAGCCAGAGAGCCTGCATTTCTACAAGCTCCCTGGTGAGGCTGATGCTGCTGACCACCACTTTAAGCAGCAAGGGTCTAGAATATAGAGAAGTTTGTATTTGAACCCAGCTGATCAGACCCCATAGTTTGATACTTAACTGCAAGCCAAGTACTGGGAGCTTCTAAGCCCAGAGGAGCAGGGGCAATCTAGGGGATTTCCTGGGAGGTGTGTGTGTAGGGGGCTGACCTGAGTCCTCAGAGATGGCTCTGGATGAGGGAGAGAAAGTGGCGAGAGAGGGGTGAGGAGAGGCTTCTGAATGGAGAGGGCGAGTGACAGTCGACACTCACACGGATGGTGAGGAGTGGATGGATGCTTATACTCAGAATCTGTCAGGGCCTCTGCTCCCTCCTGGCCCGGGTGCTAGGTTTTTCCTGGCTTTGGGGACCCGGGATGTGTCTAGCTCAGCATGGAGTAGCCGTGCCAGACATAGTCTACATCAGAAAGCTCTCAGATCTACCCAGGGTGCAGAGCAATTTGTTCCTGATTAAGCAAAATGTTAGAGGTCACGGTGTGATCATTTTTAATGTTGAAGCTTCTCTGCTATCCTCACCTCCCACAACCTATTAATTTCTAATTTTTGTCTCTGCTTCCAATTCTACTTTGTGCTTCTAAGGCAAGTCCACTTAGTTCCTTCCTCTCCTGCCTGTCTTCTTTCTGTGCAGTGTTCTGCTTCTTTTATGGCTTCTGTAATGTTTTAAGCCCCAGGGAAGCTTCCTAGCACTTCTTGTCTTGAGGGAAAATGACAGAACCAGACATGATGTTGGCCTGTCCTCAAGAGTCTTACTCTCACAGGATTGTGGGGAAGGGGGTGTGTTAGTAGAGGTATTAGCATAGATAATCCAAGGACACTTCCAGGGACCTGTGGAAGCAAAATGAAGGAATGACTGGTCCTGAGGATCAGGGAGAGATTCCTGGAGGAGGAGACACCTGAACTGAATATTAACTGATAAGGGGCTGTGACCAGGAGAAAATGGTGGGTGGATATCAGGGTAGAACATATCAAAGGCACTCACTTCTAAAGTCCTATTTATTGAATGGATGAATGAATGAATTGAATCCAGACCCCCTATTTGGCAGCAGAGCTGGTTCTAGTGCCCCCCAGGCCCTTTCAGATCCCTGTCAGCTGACCCTTCCATCCAGGCAGCCCCTCTGCCTCCTTGCAAGGAGAAAGGCCTTTTTCTTTCTAGTACCAGAAGCTTCCCTGAGGCCTCAGGCCACTTGACACAGTCAGACAGGGGCTTCCTTCTGTCCTGGGACTCTTCTGGGCTTGAGATCCTAGAAACTCTAGTCTCTCCCTGGCTCTAGATTTCTCTGTTGGTGTATTTGTTCACAGCTTTCAAAAGGCAGCAGAGCTGTGGTGAAAGACAGAACTAGATTCAAACCTCACTTCTGCCCCTTAATAGCTAGTCATAATGTGACCTTGAACAAGTCACGTTGAACAAGTCACTCTCTAAACTTTGGTGGGACATTATAATATTTACTTTGTGGCAGATCTGTTGGTGAAAGGACCTTGGTTCTCTATCCCTCCCTGTAAGGACCCTCTTTGCAATGTGATGTTTGGCTCCTGTCGTCAGGAGACTCCATTCCTTAACACTGGGCTGGCCTCATTCCTTCTTCTGGCCAATAGAATGTGGCACAAGTGATATCAGAGCCTAGGTCTCCAGAGACATTGAATACTTCCTCTGATTATCTTGGATCCCCGTGGCCTCCATGTGAACAAGCCTGGACCAGCGTGCTAGGGAATGAGAGACCACATGGAGCTGAGAGGAGCCAACCGATTTGTCTCAGCCACGATCAGCAAAGATCAGCAGTTTGGATTTTGACTGGGCTTGAGTGTGCAATTATGGTCACTCTGGAAGCTGGCCATGGGTCGTCTTTGCCAGGCAACCCACAGACTGGTAAGCAAAGTATATGCTTACTGATGTAAAACCACTGCATTTTTTACACTGAGATCAAATTCACATGCCATTAGCCATTGCATTTTGTGGTCAGTTGTTTCACAGCACTATTTTGGCAATAGGTAACTGATACACACCTCATGGGGTTCTTGTGAAGATGAAATAAACTAGTAGGGATAAAGTGCTTAGAATCAGAACTGGACATCTATCTATTAATTTCCAGTTTTTCAATAGTAAACCCTCAATGGATGTTGGTTGTGATTATTGCCACTGGGCTGCCCAGTGCTTGTCTTTGTCATCAAAGGGAAGGTACGAGTTGGAAGTCCCCTCAATGTTTGCAGTGACAGCTCTCATGCCATCACAAGCCTCAACATTGTGGTACTAATAGTCAGTGGCTGTGTATTCTTGGTCAAGTGTCCTCACTTCTCTGAGTTTTCATCTGCTTATCTGCAGGAAGGAGATGAAGATGTCTGCTTTGCAGAGTTGTTGCAGCTCCTTCTGCAGCTGCAACCACTGAAGCTCAGACCACTCAGGTTCCTGCTTCAAAAATGAGGATGTGGGACCCAAAATGGGTGGATGTGAGGAGCCAAGCTTGAAGGTTACTGTTGGGGGTGTCCATAATGGATCATGTATCAGCAAAGACCTTGGGACTCCACAGGGAGAGAGAGTAACACAGGCTTGATGATTCTCCAGGTCCCACAAGGCCTGGCTCACAGTGGTCAGTAGCCCTTTCATCCTACCCCTTTGACAATGTGTGGGTGTGAAGGGGCCTCTGCTGAATTCATGAAAATATCCCTGACTGAAGCATAAGGTCTTTCTTCTCTTTCTCTCCAGATTAGAGAGATGGCTGATTAGCACAGCAGCCTGGGTGTTCTTTACAGGGCTGGTTATCCCTGAGGCATTAGGGTCATGTATACCTGAACCCCACTCTGCCCCTGGATCCTCCTAGAAAATAAACTCCAGGAGGACAGAGACATCATTCTCATTCTTCACAAACACTTGACAGAGGGCAGGGCTGGGGTGTTATCGGTGCTCAGTGAATGTGGGTGGAGTGACTGGATGAATGTTCTGCAATCAGAGATGGTGATTGTTCCCCTATCTTTCTCAGGAAGCCATCCTCCTCCTTTTAAGCTGAGGTGGTCATTCTTTCATTCAGGTCTCACTCTCCCCATGCTTCCATCCATTACAATTTGCCTCATCTGGCCTCAGGGTATTTCTGGAAACACAAATACTGTTATGTCATCTGCTTCCTGCCCTTTGGCTTTCACTTAAAGCACTTGAAAGTAATCTTGCTATTCTTGGGACAAAGACCCAAATCTCTAACATAAGATTTGAGGCCTCACGCAGTCTGACCCTAGACCCTCTGTCTAGCCTCATTTCACACCAGGGTCCCATTCTTTACCCTCCAACCACACAGGCCTTGATGCATTTCATGGTGACCAACGCTCTTCTGCTGCAGGGCCTTTGCACACACTGTTCCCTTATCCAAACACCTTCTCCCAGCCCCACCTTCACCTGATAACTACTATTTACCCTTCAGATGGCAGCTCAGGTATTCTAGTTCTCAGGGATGTCCTCCTCAGTCTGCCTTGAAGAACCCTATCACATGCTTCCCAGTACCTGCACTTCTTTATCTCATCTGTAATTTCACACTTCTCTGTGTGCTTTCCTGGTTAACCTCTAGACTGGGAGTTCCACGGGGACATGCACCATGGTGATTTTATGTATCATCGATTCCCCTCACTCAGTGGAGGTCACACAGGAGGTACTCCACAAATATGCCGATTCTATAAATGCATGTTGTCATTGCAAGATTTCTCTGTTAGTGCACTGGTCTTCTCAGCTACATGGGTGACCCCAAAGGATGGTAATCTGCCTCAGTCATCCCCAAAGCTCGAAGCCTACCTCAGGATCTGCAACTAATTGGCATCAATAAGTATCTGTGGAAGGAAGAGAGGGAGCATGGCAAGAGAAAAGGGGATCTGGGACTTAAAGAGATTACTGACTCAGCTCCCAGGTTTGTATCTGGAAAGCTGACCTATGCAGAGAATGGCTCCATCTCCACCAGCACAGGCACCTGCTTCCTAAAGTATGTAGCCTGGTTTTGCTAGCTCCACAACAGTCCCAAGAATCCCTGTGGCAGCTGAGTTGCTGTGTATCCTCACGTGATGTTGTCTAGTTCTGAAAGCTCATTGTGGGGAAATGGGCTGTCAACATGGGCTGCAGTGGTAGAGCAGGGAGGGAAAGGGACTAATTCCCCAACTGTGAGCATAATGGAGGGGATTCATATTCACAGGTGAAGTCACCAGTCCATTGAGAGAGAAGTTCTCAGGCTTATGGAACACTTTGCAGGATTGCTGTGTCTGGTGGGGCGGACTGGCTGATGGGCTGAAAATGGTCTAATGGCCTCATCAGAGTCCCTTGTGAGTCACTGTTTCTCTCACAGCAGACCAGTGAGGATGCCCTCATGCCTTCTTCCATTCAGGTGCACCTGAGCCCAAAATAGAATGTATGGGAGGCTCCCAGGAGCTCCTGCTCCATCCTGCCCACCACCCCTGCCTGAGCACTGCTTCTCACCTGGCCTGGGCACTGCTCTACCTACTCTGGGGAGGGGACCTAGGGATCCATGCAAAGAAGACCTCAGGCTCCTCATGGAGAAGTCTAAAGATCCGAGAGCAGCATATTGTGGGTTGATCCTTCCTCTGTGCATCCTCTTCTCCTCCATTTTGTCTTTAAGGCCCAGCTTGGGCTCCTCTCCCTCCAGGAAGCCTTCCCTGATACCTCCAGCCTAATGTTGGCCTTTTCCTTTCTAGCTTCTCCTATGAGCTCTCCTGGAATAGAGTGGGCATGGGAAGGGGCCTGGGCCTTAGTGGTAGAAAGCTTGGGCTTGAGCCCTCTCTGCCATCTTTAGCTGAATGACCTTGGGAAAATCACTTAAGTTCTCTGGGACCCCATTTTCTCCATGTAAAAGTGGGGCAGTAATAACAAGGGTGACTACCTGCTGCTTCCCTATTGCCTGTTTCTGGGTCTGTCTCCTGTATGGTATGATGAGATTCTCCAGGGTGAGGACTCCATCTGACCCTTTTCTGTATTTCCTGAATCAACAGTATTTGAATTAATGAATGGGTATAAATAGAATTTTTAAAGGGCAGTGTTCACTGGGAATGTAAGCTTTGGCATTCTGGTCACTGTGCACCCAGTTGCCCACCCAGGACACCTGCCATACATGATCTTTGTAGAGCACCCACCCTTCTTGGTGTTCTGGGCCCCCTGGAATGACCAAAACCAAAACCAAACCACTGCCATCTGTCATGGAGTTGATTCCAACTCATAGCACCCCCCATTGGGTTTCCAAGGCTGTAAATCTTTATGGAAGTAGATTGCCTCATTTTCCTTCCATGGAGTTCCTTGTGGGTTTGAACCACAAACCTTCTGGTTAGCAACCAAATGCCTTACCATACACTACTCCACCAGAGCTCCTTCTGGAATGAGCAGCCTTTTGCTTTTCCCTGCAGCAGACTTTGTTCATTCAATCCTTGGAGAATGCTTACTTAGCCAGCCAGATTACCTGGCAGAGCCTAGGAGACCCTGAGACTCTTGCTCTTCTGGGGGATGCCAGGCAATCTCCTCTCACCTTTGTGCTGAGAGCCCAAGATACAGTGGGTTGATCACTGGCCTTGGAATCAGAGAATGCTGCCCCCGGACCCTACTCTTACTAATTTAGGAAGGCATCATGGACAGGTCACATGACCTTCAGTATCCTCTGTAAATGAGGGTAATCATAATGATAGCTGCCCAGAGTCACACGGCTGGGCAGCAGTGGAGCTGGGATTTCACCTGAGGTCTGGCTGGCTCCACAGCCCAATACCCACTGTCGAACTCATTGTCTATACGTTGTAAAGAGGACATGCTCAGAGTTAATGTCATTATCCTTCTACTTCAACATCATCTGGCTCAAGAGTGTCTGTTCTAGCCCAATAGCCCTGAGCCCATTTCAAATATCCCCCAGGAGTGTTCCTCCCATTCAGAAATGCCAACTATCTCCTTGAGTCCAAGTTGTCCTCCAAGGGTAGAATGAGTGGATTTTTTTCCTTTCTGGGGAAAAGTATATGGCTATTCCTCAATCATCCTTTCTAGGTCTCTGATTAATTGTCCTGATCAGTCCATCTACAACTTGGGGACATCTTGGAAGGAAGAGAGAGGTGAAGAAGCCAGGGAGGGAGAGATTTCTGGATTCATTTATTGTATTCCACACAAATGTTTACCCAGTTCCTGTATGTGCCAGGCACAGTGCTTCCCCTGGTGGTAGCTAAACAGCAGGATTAGGACTCATTGTTGTAAGTGCTAGAAACACAAGTCCAACTGGCTGAGAGAGAAAGGGAATTGCATTGGCTCTTGTAACTGGGTATTTAGAGGCTACTGGTTTCAGATCTGGCTTGATCTAAAATAAAAGCTCAAGCATTTGCATCTGACTTGTGCCAGCAGTACTCTGGGCCTGAGGATACCAAACCAAAAACCAAACTCACTGCCACTGAGTTGATTCTGACTCATGGCAACCCCCTTTGGGTTTCTGAGGCAGTAAATTCTTATGGAAGTAGATTGCCCAGTCTTCCTTCCGAGGAGTGGCTGGTGGATTTGAGCTGCCACCTTCTGGTTAGCAGTCAAATGCCTTAGGCACTGCGCTGGGCCTGAAGATACACTAGCAAAGTAGAAGATCTTTGCCTTTATGAGATTCACATTCAATTTGATTAGTACACACACAACTCAGTCTCATCCCAACCAGTTTAGCAACCCCAAAGGAAAGCAACGTCCTCTTACCTACGTTCATCAAAAATCCAAGCGCTAACCGATTGGACCAACCTGGGCCATGTGCTGCTTCTGAGGCTAACACTGTGGAATGGAAGTATTTGCTCACTGGGCCTGGTTCATATGCTCATCCTGGAGTCAGGAGAGTGCTCAACCCAACTTGGCCAAACCATCCACATGAAGAGGAAGGAGGGGAATTCCTAAGAAGAATTCCAGAAGGAGGATGGATGCTGGTTAGGCAAATCAATGGATAGTCACCAACAATGCACAAGGTGAAACCAATTCCAGTCTCTCAAATTGCAGTTTTGATGATACTGACTAAACTCAGCTGGACTAATGTGACCAAAATCAGGAGAAGACAATGCACCTGAAATATGGTACCTCTGTCAGATCTTTGACCACCAAAGTTTCAAATGATCGTAGTCACTTTTGTTTCACTCCAGCATGCCTGACCTCCACTCTAAGATATGACGGATGGGCAGTGGATTCTGTTGCTGAGGGGTAAACAGCCCTCATGTTGAAGAAGTCTTTCTGTGTGATGTAATGCAAGTTATTAAACCTCTCTGAGCCTCAGCTTCCTGATCTATAAAATGAGAATAATAAAAAATTACCTTAGAAACAGGGATTAGATTTATTGTTCATCCTGAAACAATCAAAGGGGAGAAGAGAGACAAAATATATGAAACAACTGTTTGCATTGCAAGATACTAGATATCAAAGGACAATGACAAAGACTGGACAATGAAAGACAGTGATCCTGGGCAGGAAATAAAAGAAGTGAGCTCTAGCATTGCCCAGCTTGCTGTCTTGGGAGAATTTCCAGGCCTTATCATAGGGAGGGGGAATAGAGGCAGGGCCTAGTAGCTCCTGTGAATTGTGGAGATGAAGCTGTGAATCTGGAAAGCCAAGGCAGCTAGAGTTTGTAGGGCAGAGCACTATAAAGGAGAAAAGTGAATACAGAGAGAATCCTGGAGACCCACAGAGGCCTCCCCACAAAAATTCTACTGAATAGTGGTCAGCATCTGTATGTGAAAGAGCCATCTGAGGCCATGGAAAGAAGGACCCCAAGTCATTAAAGGGAACAAAGCCAGGCACTCAGGGAAGGGAATTGTGCCTTTTCCTACCAAACAGACTACAAGGCCTTATCATTTATAGGGTATTTGGTAGAGTGCTCAGAAGAGTCTTGCGTCAGTATGTCCCATTGCTGTAAAGTTGATTCTAACTCCTAGTGACAGAGTACAACTGCCCCGTAGGGTTTTTAAGGCTGTAGTCTTTATGGGACCAGACTGCCACATCTTTCTTCTGTGGAGTAGCTGACCTTTCAGTTCGCAGCCAAGTATTTTAACTGCTGTGCCCCCAGAACTCCATAATTAGCCGGATGTAGTGCACCTCTCTGATATCACCTAACAAAACTTGGAAGCAAGACACAAAAGGATTGTACTGTTATTGAGTAGTTTAACAGTGCCCCAGAACAAAGCTGAAGAATATTTATGAAGTCCAAAATATCCAGTGCTTAACATGCCAGAAGTCAGTATTCAGCATCCAAAACCAAATACAAGACATTCAAAGAAGTGGGAAAATGTACTCATAATGAGGAGCTAAGTCAAGCAATTGAAACAAACCAAGCTTGACACAGGTTTTGAAATTAGCAGATGAGGAAATTAAATAGCTATTATTCCATATATCCAGAAAGTTAAGCAGAGATGTGAAAGATATAAATAAAATCCCAACACTTAGAAATGAACATTTATAGGTGAAAACTACAATGTGTAAGTTGAGTAATACACTTGATGGAATTTATGACAAAATAGATATGGCATTAGACATGATTAGTGAAACTGAAGGTATAGCAACAGAAAGCATCCAAAATGAAACACACACAGAGGGAAAAAAAAAATAGAAAAAACTAAAACAAAAATGGAGAGTGTATCAATGAGCTGTGGTACAGCTTCAAGTAGCCTAAAATACATGTAATTGGAATCTCCAAAGGAGAGGAATAGAATATATATTTGAAGAAATAGTGACTAAAAGTTTTCCAAATATGATGAGAACTATAAACTCAAAGATCCAAGAAGCTAAAGAAATTCCCAGCATAAGAAAAATGAAGAAAACTACATAAGGGCAGATTATAATCAAATGACTCAAACCAATGATAAAGAGAAAAATCATAAAACATCCAGAGGAAAAAGGACATGCTATGTACAGAGGTACAAAGATAAAGATGATAGTACATTTTTCATCAGAAACAATGCAAGTGAGAACAGTGGGACAATATTTATAAATGCTGAAAATAAAAAAAATCAACAACTATAAAAAATATTTTGCAAAAACAAACATGAAATAAGTTTTCAGACATATAAAAGCTGAAAATATTTATCACCAGCATATCTACTCTATAAGAAATGTCTAGGCAGAAGGAAAATGATACCAGATAGAAATATGGATCTGTTATTGTTGTTCGATGCTGTCAAGTCATCCCCAACTCATGGTGACATTATGTACAACAGAACAAAACACTGCCCAGTCTTGTGCCAGCCTCACAATCCTTGCTATACCTGGGTCCATCATTGCAGCCACTGTGTCAACCCATCTTGTTGAGGGCCTTCCCCTTTTTCGTTGACCCTTCACTTCGCCAAGCATGATCTCCGTCTCCAGGAAATGGTCCATTCTGACAACATGACCAAAGTAGGTGAGACAAAATCTGGCCATTCTTGCTTCCAAGGACCATTCCCTGCACTTCTTCCAGGATAGATTTGTTAGTTCTTCTGACAGTCCATGGTACTTTCAGTATTCTTGGCCAAGACCACAAGTCAAAATCATCAACTCTTCTTTGGTCTTTTTATTCATTGTCCAACTTTCACATGCATATGTTGTTGTTATGTGCCATCGAGTCAGACCCGACTCATACCACCCCTCCTTTGGTTTCTGAGGCAGTATCACTATGGAAGTAGATTACACCATCTTCCTTCCCAGGAGTGGCTGGTGGGTTTGAACCACCAGTCTTCTGGTTAGCAGTCAAGTGCCTTAGGCACTATGCTACCAGAGCTCCCTCACATGCATATAAGGCAATTGAAAATATCATAGCTTGGGTTAAGCTCACCTTAGTCTTCAAGGAGACATCTTTGCTACTCAGCACTTTAAAGAGGTGTTTGGCACCTGATTTGTCCAGTGCAATACATTGTCTCATGTCTTGGGTGCTGCTTCCAATGGTGTTGATTGGGAAATCAAATAATATGAAATATTTGACAAATTCAATCTTTTCTCCATTTATCATAAGGCTGCTTATTGGTCCAGTTGTGAGGATTTTTGTTTTCTTTACATTGAGGTCTAATCCATAGTGCAGACTGTATTCTTCAATCTTCATCAGTAAGTGCTTCAAGTCATCCTCACTTTCAGCAAGCAAAATTGTGTCATAAGAGTATCACAGGTTGTTAATGCATCTTTCTCCAATCCTGATACCATGTTCTTCTTCATATAGTCCACCATCTCAGATTATTTGCTCAGCATACAGATTGAATGAGTATGGTGAAAGGATACAGTGCTGACACACTCCTTTCCTGATTTCGAACTGTGCAGTATCCCCTTGTTTTGTTTGAAAGACTGCTTTCTGGTCTATGTACAGGTTCCTCATGAGCACAATGAAGTGTTCTGGATTCCCATTCTTCTCAATGCTACCCATAATTTGTTATGATCCACACAATTGAATGCTTTTGCATAGTCAATAAAACACAAGTAAACATTTTTCTGGTATTCTTTGCTTTCATCCAAGATTCATCTGACATCAGCAATGATATATCCCTCTTTCCACATCCTCTTCTGAATCCAACTTGCATTTCTGGAAGTTCTATGTCAATATACTGCTGCAACCATTTTTGATTTATCTTCAGTAAGATTTTACTTGCGTATGATATTGTTTGATAATTTGCACATTCAGTTGGATCACCTTTCTTTGGCATGGGTACAAATGTGGATCTCTTCCAGTCAGTTGGCCAGGTAGCTGTCTTCCAAATTTCTTAGCATAGATGAGTGATTGCCTCCACCGCAGCATCCATTTGTTGAAACATCTCAATGGGTATTCCATCAATTCCTGGAGCCTTGCTCTTTGTCAATTCCTTCAGTGCAACTTCAACTTCTTCCTTCAGTACCACTGGTTCTTGATCATATGCCACCTCCTGAAATGGATAAACATCAACCAGTTCTCCTTGGTACAGTGACTCTGTGTATTCCTTCCATTTTCTTTTGATGTTTCCTGTATCATTTAATGTTTTGCCCATAGAATCTTTCAATATTGCAACTCAAGGCTTGATTTTTTTCTTCAGTTCTTTCAGCTTGAGAAGCTGAATGTGTTCTTCCCTTTTGGTTATCTAACTCCAGTCTTTGCACATTTCATTATAATAATTGAGTTTGTATTCTTGAGCTGCTCTTTGAAATCTTCTATTCAGCTCTTTTATCTTGCAATTTCTTCCATTTGCTTTAGCTACTCCCCATTCAAGGGAAAGTTTCAGAGTCTCTTCTGACATCCATTGTGGTATTTTCTTCCTTTTCTGTCTTTTTAATGAACTTTTGCTTTCTTCATGGATGATGTTCTTGATGTCATCCCACAATCCCTATGATTTTCAGTCATTGGTGCTCAGTACATCAAATTTATTCTTTAGATGGTCTCTAAATTCAGGAGGGATATATTCCAGGTCATATTTTCGCTCTTGTGGACTTGTTTTAATTGTCTTCAGCTTCAAGTTGAACTTGCATATGAGCAGTTGATGGTATTTTCCACAATCAGCTCCTGGCCTTGTTTTGGCTGAAGATATTGAGCTTCTCCATTGCCTCTTGCCACAGATACAGTCAATCTGATTCCTGTGTAGCACTCCATCTGGTGAAGTCCATGTGTATAGCTGCCATTTGTGTTGTTGAAAAAAAGTATTTGCAATGAATGAGTGGTTGGTCTTGCAAAATTCTATCATGTGATCTCCAGTGTCATCTCTATCACCAAGGTCATATTTTCCAACTGCTGCTGATTCTTCTTTTTTCCCAACTTTCTCATTCCAATCACCATTGATAACCACACGTCTTGATTGCATGTTTGGTCAATTTCAGACTGCAGAAATTGGTAAAAAATCTTCAATTTCCTCATCTTGGCTTTGGTGGTTGGTGTGTAAATTTGAGTTATACTAGTATTAACTGGTCTTCCTTGTAGGCATATGAATATTATCATATCACCAACAGCATCATATTTCAGGATAGATCTTGAAACATTCTTTGTGATGATGAATGCCACGCCATTCCTCTTTAATTTGTCCTTCCCTGCATAGTAGATCATATGATTGTCTGATTCAAAATGGCCAAAACCAGTCCATTTCAGCTCACTAATGACTAGAATATCAATCTTTATGTGTCCCATTTCATTTTTGACAGCTTCCAATTTTCCTAGATTCATATTTCATACATTCTATGTTCTGGTTATTAATGGATGTTTGCAGCTGTTTCTTCTCATGTTGAGTCATGCCACATCTGCAAATGGAGGTCCCAAAAGCTTTACTCCATCCATGTCATTAAGGTCTTCTCTACTCTGGGGAGGCAGCTCTTCCACAGTTGTATTTTTAGTGCCTTCTGATGTGAGGGATTCCTCTTCCAGCACTGTAACCGACAATGTTTCTGGGATATTCATAAAGTTTCCCATTAATATATCAGACAGTGTTTCACTGCTATTCATAAGATTTTTACTGGCCAATTCTTTGAGAAGTGGATGGCCTCTTCTTTCTTCCAAGTCTGTCTTAGTCTGGAAGTTCCACTGAAACCTGTCCATCATGGGTAACCCTTCTGGTATTTGAAATACTAGTGGCATAGTCTCTAGCTTCACAGAAACATGCAAGCCACCACAGTATGACAAAGTGACAGGCATGTAGTGGAATATGGATCTATCCAAAAGTAAAAAGATAACCCCAAATCGCAACTACATATGCAGATAGAAAATATTTCTTCTTATAATTTAAATCTTTTAAAAAGATAATTGTTCAAACAAAAATAAAAACATAGTGTAAGTTTTATGTTATATGTAAAAATAAACATATAACAATAGGGATAAGAATGTATAAACTCTAAAGCAACAACTAAAACAACAAAACAAAAAGTTAGTGTTAATAAACCAAAAAAGGATATTAAGTGGAATAATTTTGAAAAATGCATTGAATAATAATAAAAAAAAAACCCACAAGAAGTGAAAAGAGTTAATAGAGATAAATGGATACTACTCAAAGAAAGTGTAAATGGCCTGTTGCTGCTAGATGTACAACAGAATGAAATGGTGCCCAGTCCTGCACAATCCTCACAATCAATGTTATGTTTGAGCCCATTGTTGCAGCTACTGTGTCAATCCAGTAGGTGGTCTAAATACCCCCAATTAAAAGGCATATGTTGTCATATTAGTTAACAAAACAAGACCCAATATATGCCTGCTAAAGAAATGCACTTAAACTGCAAAGACACCAAGTTAAAATTAAAAATTAAATAAATAAGAAATAGAAAAAAACAATGGAGAAAATAAATGAAACCAAAAGCTGATTCATCAAGACAATAAAATTGATCAACTCTCAGACGGTTTAGAAAAAAAAAAAAAAAAAGAGAGAGAGAGAAGAAACAAATTACTAATATTGGGAATAAAAGAAATGATGTCAACACAGATTCACAGGTATTCAAAATATAATAATGGAATATTATGAAGAACTTTATGTCATAAATTCAACAATTTAGATGAAATAAATAGACAAAATCTTTGAAAGACACAAAGAACAAAAGCTCACTCAAGAAGAAATAGGTCATTTAAATAGCACTTTTCTATTTTTTTTTTTTTTTGGTATTAAATTAAGTTGTAGTTATAAACCTTCTCACAGAGAAATATCCAGGTGACATAGTGCCTAAGGCATTGACTGCTAACCAGAAGGCTGGCAGTTCAAACCCACCAGCCACACCTCAGAAGGAAGATTGGGCAATCTACTTCTGTGGTGATAGTGCCTCAGAAACCCAAGGAGGGGTCACTATGAGTTGGCTCTGACTCGATGGCAGTGAATTTTCTTTTTTTATGGTTACAGTGGGAAATTCTTTTGTCTTAGTTATCTAGTGCTACTGTAGCAGAAATGCTTCAAGTGGGTGGCTTTAACAAACAGAAATTTATTCTCTCTCAGTTTAGGGGGTTAGAGGTCCAAATTCAGGGTGTCAATTCTAGGGCAAGGCTTTCTCTTTCTGGTGGCCCTAGGGGAAGGTATCTCCTTTCAACATCTGTGGGCCCGGTGTTCCTTGGAAATCTCCATATGTCTTGGCATTAATCTTCTCATAGATCTGTTGTTGTTATGTGCCATCGAGTCGGACCCGATTTTAAATGCAGGAACCCTAGATCTAAAGGATGTGCTCTGCTCTTAACTCTTCTTTCTTAGTGGTATTCAGATCCCTCAGATCTGTGCTCACTTGTTTAATCTCTTTTATATCTCAAAAGAGGTTCACTCAAGATACAATCTAGTCCTGTAGATTATATCCTGCCTTATTAATATAACTACCTCTAATACTGCCTCATTAACATCATAGTGATTAAGATTTACAGCACATAGAATAACTACATCAGATCACAAAATGGAGGATAATGACATAATACTGAAAATCATGGCCTAGCCAAGTTGACACATTTTTTGGGGGGCACAATGCAATCCATAACATCTATCTATTATTTAAAATATATATATCAACTTTAAACAAACTCTTCTCATATATTGAACAGGAGGGGATACTTCCTAACTCATCCTATGAAGCCAACATTACTGTGATCTAAAAACCAGAAAAATATTTTACAAATAAAGAAAGCTACATGCCAAAATCCCTCATGAACACAAATGCCAAAATTCTAAACAAAATTTTAATAAGTTGAGCCCCAAAATATAGAAAAACGATAATACAACATGACCAAGCAGGGTTTGTACTAGGAATGCATGGCTGGTTTAATAGGTTTATCATTTGAAGAGAAACCATTATAATTCACCATATTAACAAATAAAAAAGAAATACTATATTATCATCTCAACAAATGCAGAAAAAGCATGTGACAAAATCCAACATCCTTTTCTCATAAAAGTTCTCAGCAAAATAGGAATAGACAGACCCTTTCTTACATGATTAAAAAAAAAAAAATCCATTGCTGTCAAGTCAGATCCGACTCATAGTGACCCTTCCTTGGGTTTCTGAGGAAGTATCACTACAGAAGTAGATTGCCCAACCTTGCTTCTGAGGAGTGGCTGGTGGGTTTGAACCATCAGCCTTCTGGTTAGCAGTCAAATACCTTAGGCACTATGCCACTAGAGCTCCCTACCTGATAAAGAGCATCTACAAATAGCATACAAGTAACATCATATTTAGTGGTGAAACACTGAATATCTTTCCTTTAGGATCAGGAACATGACAAAAATATTTTCTTTTACTACTTAATTTAACATTGCACTAGTGCAACTAGTCAACACAATAATGTAAGAAAAAGAAATAAAAGGTGTCCATATTGGAAAGGAAGAAGTAAAACTGTCTTCATTCACAGACAAAATTATTGTCTATGTAGAAAATCTGATAGAATCTGCAAAAATTCTATGATAATTAGTAAGTGTGTTTAGAAAGTTTGTACGATATATATCAACAATCAATTGTATTTCTATTAACTATCAGTGAACAATCAGTAATTGAAATAATAAGAGTGTTTGAGTAGCATAAAAATATGAAACACTTAGTGATAGAAGATATAACATACTTTTACACTTACAACTCCAAAATATTCCTAAAAGAAATTGAAAAAGACCTAAATAAATGGAAAAAAATACAATTTTCATGAGTCAGATCCTTTGTATTTTTAAGATGTTAATTCTCCCAAATTAATCTCTGGATTCAACAAAATTGTGTTATTTGGGCACCAGGCATCCCACTGGATTCTAGAAAGCCCTCAATCCAGGAGCTTATGAATATTGGGATGAATGATACACAAATGCTGTTGTTGTTAGTTGCCATTCAGTTGGCCCCCAACCCAAGGCAACCCCATGCACAATGGAACAAAATGCTGCTTCGTCCTGAACCATCCCTATGATTGGTTGTGTTATCAGACTATTGTGATTAATAGGGTTTTCATGAGCTGATTTTCAGAAATAGATAGCTAGGCCTTTCTTCCTAGTTTTCCTTAGCCTTTTCAACATTATAGCAACACACAACCCACCACTAACAGTTGGGTGATAGCTGCCCATAAGTACATTGACTGGGAAACTGGTTATCTAGCATGGAAGGTGAGAATTCTACCAATGAACAACCAATGCCTCATGTACAAGCACTAATGGATGTAAAATAAAATTTGTTACTCATACAGTAAAAAGCAAAAGGATTCTCCAAGTAGTAGGACTCAAGATATGGTCTGGAGTAAAGTAAGAGTTGGGGAGATGGGTAACCAAATTTTTATTGTAGCTAATGGCTGGAACTGGAGTATGAGTGCCCATGCATAGGCTGGGCTGTGTGATTCCAAATTTCTATGGTCCTGAAGGGGTGGAGGGCTTCTTATCAGGTTGCCCAAGTGTAGATGGCAATGGGTTGAAATGTGACCCTCAAAAATATATGTTGCAAATCCTAAGCACAATGCCTATGGTTATAATCCCATTTGGGAATGGGTTGTCTTTGTTACGTCTGTTATGCGATAGGATTAATGATTAATGTAGGGTGTGTCTTAAGCCAACCTCTTTTGAGATTTAAAAGAGATTTAATAAATAAGCTAAGAAGCAGAGATGGGGGAAAGTTGACATCAAGACACATGGAGGTCTATCTCTACCAAACCAAACCAAACTCACTACCATGGAGTCGGATCTGACTCATAGCGACCCCTCCTTGGGTTTCTGAGGCAGTATCATTATGGAAGTAGATTGCCCAACCTTCCTTCTGAGGAGTGACTGGTGGGTTTGAACCGCTGGCACCTATGCCACCAGATAATCTCTCTCTAAGGAACCAGGAAACAAGCTGAGGAGACAAGGAACTTCCTCCAGAGTTAATAGAGAGAGAAATCCTTCCCCTAGAGTTGGCACCCTGAATTCAGACTTCTAACCTCCTAAACTATGAGAAAATACATTTTTGTTTGTTAAAGCCACCCATTTGTGGTATTTCTATTATGGCAGCACCAGAAAACTAAAACATGGAGCAAAGGGAGAGACGGACAGAGTGGAGACTTGAAAAATATCAGTGCTCAAAAGCAAATATGTAGTTTTTCTCTCTATTATAAATCTCATTCAAAATCCCACTAAGGCTTTTGTGGTAGAAATTGACAAACTGATTCTAAATTCATATGAAAATGAAAAGGAGCTAGAAAAGTCAAAACAACTCTGAAAAAGGTGTAGAAAAGGACTACACTGATTGAGTTTGGCTTATTATAAAGTTACAGTAATCACGACAATATGGTGCCAGTATCAAAATAGGCAAATAGATCAATGGACCAAGATAGAGAATCCAGACAAAGACTCACACTAATATAGACATCTGATTTTTGACAAAGGTACAAAGGTAATTCACTGAAGAAAGGGTAATTTTTACAACAAATTGTGCTGGAAAACTGAACAAAAACTAAACAACAACAAAAGAGAAATGACCACCAATAGAACTTGTGCTGATTTTATTTGAATATCTGGGTCAGACCTGGCCACTAAGGGAAGGAGGCTGCTAGGAGATCATATGGTGTCACTTTCTCATGGAGAAGGGAATTTCTGGTAGAAGGAATATCAAAGGCAATTGGGGAAATTGAGGCCTAGAGTTGAGATGTAACCTGCTCAAGGTCACACACACAGCAAGTTGGTGACAGAACAGAGATCAGGATTTTCACTCCTGACCCACAGTTGAGGCTCTCTCAACTCTGTCACAGGCCTGGGCATTGGCTGGTCCCAGAATTCCAAGCCTGGGACAGAAAAGAGGAGCAGGGCTGGAGAGAAGGTGAGGGCTGAGGTGGACGGAGTTGAAAGTATGTCCATGAAGGAAAGGCCTTGCATTGGGACCTCTAGGACTTTGGAGGGGACAAGGAATGAGGGTTTCCCTGGTCATGGTTGGGGTTGATGGACAGACTAGGGCCTGATGTCATGATAGCTGGTGATGAAGTTATCACAGGATCACAGTGAAATGAAAAAAATAAGGATGATGTCATCTGTCCTGTATAATGTTGTCAATTGTTAACACCGCCCAATGAAGTGTTCCCTTGATCCTAGTTTGGGAAATGCTATGTTAAGGCATTTAAAAGTCTGTGGGATTTAACAGTGAACTTTCACAGAGTTGACTAACTTTCCTGTGAGTTTGAGCACAGTGTTAGGAGCTGTGCTTGTATATTTGCCCTATTCTACTGACATGTGAGGTATGAAAATCTCCTGTCTTTGATGGAAGTGATGAGGGTGGACATTAGCCAGGGATCCTGTGGAAGACAAGTGAAATGGCATACTCACATTGGGTAATTTGAGGACAGTCTGAAAAGGAGATTGTTTACAAAGGTAGGAACTAGGAGTGAGGGACCCTAAGAGGCAGTGCAATTTCTTGGCATCTAGAAACAGGGGAGGACTTTTACTACCCTTATGCTTGAAAGGGTGAGGGGAGGAGCAGTTACTGGAACTCAGAGTCAGAGAGGACTGGCGTCCTGTGGGGGGGAGCACTGTAGGGAGAGCACAGTGAAGGAGCCATGCAGAGAGGTCTGTGTGGAGAGGGTTGATGTGGGAAAGGGCTGCCTGACAGGAAGTAAAATCCTAGGTCTAAGGACTCGACGGCACATACAACAACAACAACAAGGATAGAAGCAGTCACCAGGAGGATGCCAGGGGAGTAAACACTGACATTCTCCCCTTCCTTCTCTGGTTCCTGGGGCTCCTCAATGACCAAACCCAGCTAAGAAGTCAGGGAGGCTTGGAAGCCCCTTGATGTAGTTTGTATGGTCTGCCTCTAGGGAAAAAGGTAGAACAGGACTTGGAGGGGTACACCAAGGACCCCAGCACAGAGTAAGTCACTTTAGCATTGTGCTCAGGAAAAACAACTCAGAGGAGGAGACACATTTGAACTGACATCTGAGCATGAGAAGGAACCATCTCTGAGAAGACCCAGGAAGGGAGTCCCTGGGAGTGAGAACAGTAAGAACAAAGGCCTGGGAGAGCATCTGAGGCACAGGAAGTCAGAGCCAAGTGGTGAGGAAGTGAGCCCGGAGCAGCAGGCAGGGGTCAGATCCACTAGGTGGATGGGCCAGGTAGCAAGCTTGGATTTTATGTTAAGTCTGTTGTTAATTGCCTTTGAGTTGGCCCCTGACTTTGGTGACCCTGTGTGTCATAGAGTAGAACTACTCAACAGGACTCTCTTAGCTTTAATCTCTATGAAAACAGTTTGCCAGCCTTGTCTTCTGTGGAGTCACTGGGTAGGTTTGAGCCAACAAGTTTTGGGTTAGCAGCTGATCACAAATCTCTGGGGAAAATGTTAAGCAAAGGAGTGACACGATCTGACTTGTCTGTAGAGAATGGATTGGAACAGGGCAGGAAGGTGGGAGGTCAGGGAAGGGTGATGGGCAGGGAGGCTGTAGCCAAGCCCAGACAGATGAGAGGTCTGGGCTTGAGCAGTAGGTGGGAAGTAAAGAGATATGGCTGATGGGGGGGGGGGGGGGTTGGGGGGAAGACCTAAGAATCAGCTGATGGATCAGCTGTGGGGGTCAAAGGAGAGAAGGCATTCAGGGCACTCCTGACTTGGAACTTGAATTGCTCTGGGATAGTGAGGCTGTGTGCTGAGCTGAGTAAGCTGGGGAGAGCCAGTTAAGGGGAGAAAATGAGTTCTGGACAGTAAAGTTTAAGATGCCTTCTAGGTCTCCAAGAGAAAACGCTGAGCAGGCAATTACACAGCTGGATGTCATCTACTAGAGGCCAGAGGGTCATCTCTGAAAGGAGGACTCCTTTCTTGCTGTTACTATTATTAACTATTAATATTAGGATGTGTTCATTCTTCATTATTAGTAAAAATATTTACAGTTTCTTAGCAGCCCCCTAAGCATCTTGATAAATAGAGAGAAGAATGAAGTTGTCGAAGATTTCATATTACTTGGTTCCACAATCAACACCAATGGAAGCATCAGTCAAGAAGTCAGACAACATATTGCACTGGGCAAATCTGCTGCAAAAGACCTCTTTAAAGTGCTGAATGAAGTCTCTTTGAAGACTAAGGTATGCCTAATCTAAGTTGTGGTATTTTCAATTGTCTCATATGCATGTGAGAGTTGGACGATGAATAAGGAAGATGGAAGAAGAGTTGATGCTTTTGAGATGTGGTGCTGGCAAAGAATACTGATGGTCCCATGGACTGCCAGAAGATCTGTCTTCTGTCCTGGAAGAAGTGCAACTGGAACGTTCCTTAAAAGTGAGAATGGCCAGACTTTGTCTCACCTACTTTGGTCATATAGTCAGAAGTATATCCTGGAGAAGGATATCAGGCTTAGTAAAGTGGAGGGTCAGCGAAAAAGGGGAAGGCCCTCCATAAGATGGATTGACATAGTGGCTGCAATGATAGGTTCAGGTATAGCAAGGATTGTGAGGCTGGGCACAGGACTGGGCAGAGATTCGTTCTGTTGTACCCAGGGTCTTTATGAGTTGGAGCTGACTGGAAGGCACCTAACAACAACAACAAGCAGCCCCTTGCACTGGTGGTCAGAGGAGACCCTAGGAGCCTGGGCTCAGGCAGAAAGAACGTGGAGATGATCAGAAGCTCTGCTGTGAGCACCTGGTGTCTGTCAGGAGGACATGTGGCCAGCTGAGACTTGGAGAGCCGATTCTTTGTCCTACTTCAGAGGCTCGTGTGCTCAGTGACCAGAGCTGGGGTCTGAACCCCTGTGACTCAGCCTGGAGTCAGGGTACAACCAGCTTCCTTCTATTGTCAGCACTTATGAGCCAAGATAGGAGCAGCCTCCAGGGATTCATTCTTTGATTTTCCCTCATTCTTGCCAAACTTTGATTGGGCCCATCCCTGGTTGCTGTTCTGGCCACCCCCAGACGTGGGACTGTCTAATGTTGTGGTGAAGGTACCTGGAGAACATCCTGAGATGCTGGGTTACTGTCTGGGTCTACAGAGTGAATGCTTAACTAAATGTGATGAATCTTACACAAGAGAATGGATATGTCATGAAAGTCATTTGAGACCAAGAAAAAGATGGGTCCTGAGCAACCATCAGGCCAAATTGCAGAATGGAAGATGGCCCTGGTTTTGGGCAAACCACTGTGGCCCTTTCCCTTACTGCCCAACTACAAGTCCAGGTGGAGGGCTCCTCCACAAATAGCCAGGTCAGAGGGGCTCAAGAGTCAGGCAGGGGTGAGGCAAAGGGCCTCTGAATTCTGCTGCCCTTGTGGTGAGGACTATGTAACCTTTTTAGGACACTTGACCACTCTCTGCCTCAGTTTCCTCATCTGCAAAATGGGACTAAGAATACTTTGTTGCACAGGTCATTGTGTGGTTACACAGAATGTGTGAAGCAGCCAGTGCAGCACCAAGCAGGGCATGTGCTTCATCACCACTTGGCATCTCATTACCATCATCACCAGCAGTAGCAGCCACAGCCACAATGTAGTAGTGGTAATAGCTTATGTGCTTCAGAGACTCATAGAATCTTTGTTTTGTCATTGTTATGTGCCGTCAAGTCGGACCCGACTCATAGCGACCCCTCCTTGGGTTTCTGAGGCAGTATCACTACGGAAGTAGATTGCCCCATCTTCCTTCCGAGGAGTGGCTGGTGGGTTTGAACCACCAGCCTTCTGGTTAGCAGTCAAGTGCCTTAGGCACTATGCTACCAGAGCTCCTCACAGAATCTTTAGCACCTGGTTAAATGCCCTTCATTCCAATGTGAAAATACTGAGACCCAGAGAAAGGAAGATGCTTGCCAAAGGCCAACAGGCAGTTGGCCATGGTGGACTAGGACTTGATCTCAGGCCCCAGCTCCCATGCCAGAGCCCTTTTCACACTGTTCCTGTGCCTCTGCCTGAGGGGTTGAGACCAACCCTCAACTGAAATAGTGGGATGACCACATAGACCATGATGATGTGGGGGAACAGAGAACAGAGAGGGACAATTTTAGACCTAAGAGGTCCACACTGGTTCCCCAGACCAGCCCAAGTATCTGAATGACTGGTGATGCTGCGTAGATGTGCCTGTCTCCATGGTCTCAGATCTGGCCCTTGACATGGGACATCATTGTAACCAGGAAACAGACACTGCCTGTGCTCCATACACCCTAAGTGGAACCATGACATGCTCTCCAATTTGTAAACTGTGAAGACTCACAAACTTAGTTGGCTAAACTGGTGGTTCTGGTGGTTCTGGATCCAGGCTTCTCTTCCCTGGGTCCAGGCAGGCAACCTAGTGAAGACAGTGTTGGTTTACCCAATAAGCAAGTTAAGCAAGAGTTATTTGTGCTTATTTCCTAATCTGCAGTGAACAATTCCACATTTTTTTTTCACACGACAAAGATTCTGTTTCTAAATCTGGCCTCTATCTCTCTCTCTCCCAACCCCACAGTGCCTTCCTACCGAATCAAAGCCTCTTTTCAAATTTATAGTCCCTGACACAGGTGTTGTACCCAATAAACAAAGTAAGCATGGACTTACTTGTGCTTACTAACCTGTGGTGAAAATCATGTGGAACTGTTTACTACAGATTGGTAAATAAGCACAAGTAAACCCATGTTTACCTTGTTTATTGGGTAATCTGTCCCTGGGTGGAGAGTCCTGGGGATTGCCAGGTCTGAAAATATGTGGGGTACTTGCTCTGGGTGTACTCACTGAGGCCGGGCCAGGTCAGTGTGACAGATACAAGGAGAAGTGTGCGGACGGAGATGGGTATAGAGAGAGATTAAGGGCATCATGAAAGGTAATGGATGCCAGGTGAAGGTCTGCCTGTAAAAGTGAGGCCGGTGCAGGACCAATGGGGAGAGACAGGGAGTGGAGGCAGACTGTGCACCAGGTTTGCCTCTGTGGGGGTGGTGGGAGACAGCAGTGAGCAAGGGTGATAATAAGAACCTTGACCAAGATAGAGACCATGTGGGAGCCTTTTGAGGGGTAATGAATTTTAGGGTGTCCATGTGGGTGATGCTTCCTTTACAGAGTGTTCTCCATTCCAAAGTCTTGCCTCAGCCAGGCCACAGGACACAGCCTGGTCAGTCATCTCTCACTGTGGCTGATTAACTTCACCTGCCATCCATTTCTAACTGTTTGCTAATCAATAAGACTGGGCAGCAGCTAGTGAGTCTCAGAGTAAAGGGATGAAAAGAATTTAAATGGTGTCTGTAGGTAATTGCATTAATACTCCATGTTTATTGCCTGTTATTTTGAGTTAATTACATGGTGCCTAAATGTATCTCTTTTAAGTTTCTCATAATGCTCTTTACAATCGATTCATATTTAATTAACACAACTGCTCACTGAATGTCAGTGGTGTGGTTATGTGACAGGAAGGAGGAGTGTTTCCTGCACTCAGGGCTGTAGGAGGGTATAATTGACACAGATGAGGGGAGTGGGCACTTTTACAGCCTTTGAATGGCCTCTTCATTGTTTCACAAGATGGTCTTTGCAGCCTGGAGTAGGGCTAAAGTTCCCAGATTGCTGGGATTAGGGTTCCTGGACTGCTACCTTTTAGCTGGATTTGTAGCCTCAAGAAATTTACAGAAACTTTCTGAGTGGAGTTTTTCTAAAATGAAGTAAAGATACCAACATCACAGGGCTGTTCTTCCCTCCCAGAATGGGAGTTTTAATTTAACAAAGGCCAAAGTTGATGGGGGGAGGGATGAGTGAATAGAGAGGGCAGGCAGGTATCCTTAGGAGGGTATCCTGCACCCCAGCCCACTAGGGGCTATAAGAGAGTAAGCACAGTGTGCAGGGATGGGTGGGGAGCTGTCTGAAGACACGTGATGCCTGGCCTGGGTCTTGAAGTGTGAGTAGGAGTTCTCTGGATGGACACTGCAAGGGGAAGGGCATTACAGAGAGAGGGCACAGCATGTCTAGCTGTAACCAGAGCATCAGTCACAACAGAAGAATGAGAGCTGGATCCTAGCGTGCCAGTGCCAAAAGGGTGCCAACATCTGAGCACTCAGCTAGGAGGGTTGTTGGAAAAAATTGTGTGTGCTTAAGTGAATTGATTTTGGAGTCTACTAAAAAAAGAAAAAAACAAACTCACTGCTGTCAAGTGGATTCCGAGTCATAGTGACCCCTCCTTAGGTTTCCAAGGCAGTATCGCTATGGAAATAGATTGCCCAGTCTTCCTTCCGAGGATTGGCTGGTGGGTTTGAAGCATCAGCCATCTGGTTAGCAGTCAAATGCCTTAGGCACTAAGCCACCAGAGCTCTACTGCCTCATTGCAAATCCTGACTCTGTCATTGTCTACCTATGTGATGTTGGGCAAGTTACTTAACATCTCTGTTCCTCAGTTTCTGCATCTGTGAAATGGAGATCATAATAGTGCCTTTTTCACTTGGCAGTGGTGTAGATTAATGATGAGCCTACGTAAAGTGCTTCCAGCAGTACCTGGCATGCAGTAGGCATTAGGGGTGAGTGCTTGCTGATATTGATGTGAATTATATGCCTGACACCTGCTGAGTCTGTGGTCTGCTTGGTGGTTTCCTCGAATGCTCAGAACCACCCATGCATGCATAGGATCATTGGTTGTATTGAAGAAACTGAATCCCAGGAAGGTTCAGTGGCTTCTTCAAGGTTACATCACTGAGCTGGTGAGTGGGGGAGCTGAGGTTCACTCCTGTCTATCTGATTTCAGAGCCTGCCCAGTGACAGTGTCTGCCCCCTCTCACCTCCTCTGTGGGCTTTCTATAACACCAGGCCCACCTGAGCCCAGATACAGAGTTTCCCACAGAAACCCCCAGAAGCTCAGTGAAGAATGGCCTCATTCCTGCACACATAGCCCAGACTTAAGAGGAGATGCTTTCCCTCTGCTTTCTCCCTGCTCCCCAAGCCTCCACTGCACATAGGAATGCCCTTCTCAGTCCCTTCCTCAGGAAACGGGGCCCCTCCCTCTTCTGGGTTCACTGCAGCCCTATTACCAGCCCTGCATTGTAGTTAACACGGCAATAGCACCTTGTGTTCAAATCCCTGCATGGATTAACCCACTGTCTGGAGGATTTAGTGTGTGTACACACAGACAATCTCCAAAGGTTTGTCTCCTAATATTTATTCTGGAAAGCGGAGCATGCAGATAAGGTGAGTGTGTGACACTGGAAAGGCAGAATATATTTACATTCTCTAAGCAACAAAGAGCACTCACTGTTCACTCGGCCTTGGCTGGGGGTGGGGAGGGATGGAGGAAGAGGAAAAATCTACTCCCAGCCAAAGGTGGGTTCTGACCAGCCTTTCTGCAGGAGCAAAGGTTCAAACATGAGAACCTCAGCATCTTAGAACCCTACGGTCTTGAAATTCTAGAGTCTTAGATTCCCAGAGCTTAGACTAATAACTTAACAGAATCTTAAAACTATAAAATCTCAAGTCAGAATCACAGGGTTTTAGGATTTCAGAGAACTGAATCCTCATCTGGAGCTCTGGTGGTGCAGTGGGCAAAGCACTGGGCTGCTAACCCAAAGGTTGGCAGTTCAAACTCACCAACCACTCTGCAAGACAAAGATGAGGCAGTCAGATGTCATAAAGATTTAAAGATTTAAAGCCTTGGAAACCTCAGGGGGACAGTTCTACTCTGTCCTGTAGGGTTGCTGTGAATTGGAATTGATTTGATGGCGATAGGTTTGGTATTTTGCTTTTAATCCTCATCTTGTCCAGATCCTTGTCTAGCACCCAAGTCACTTCCACAATTTTCCAACAGGTGCCTCCAGGCTTCCCATACTGCCCCAGTGCTGCCTGTGAGGGGGACAGGCTCCCTGACCCTCCAGCCAGATCAGATCCCTCATCATCATGGGCTCTTCTAATGAGGAGGCTTTGAGTAGGGACCTCAGTGAGTGAAAACCCAATACCATTGAGTCGATTCTGACTCATAGTGCCCCCCCCATTAGTTTTCTGAGTTGGTAAATATTTGTGGAAGTAGATTTTGTCTCATCTTCCTTCCACAGAGTGGCTGGTGGATTTGAACCACCAACCTTCTAGTTAACAGTCAAATGCCTTAGGCACTGCACCACCAGAGCTCCTTAGACAGAAGGAACAGCCAGTACAAAGCCCTGAGGCAGCAATGTGCTTGGTGTATTCAGCAAGACCTTGTTTGACCTTCCCTGGCTAATAAGATCCCAATGACCACATTGGAATTAAGGGAAATGATGTTCTCTTGGAGGTAGGTGACTTGAGAACAGGTGCTAGGCACCCAGTGGAATCTTAATAAAAGCTTGAATGTGTTTAGTACAGACCCTACACAGTCAGAGGGACCCTGACACCAGATGCATTGCAAGAGAGCGCTAGAGAGAGAGAGGATTGACTAGGAGTCAAGTCAGGTGAAGGGCTGGGGAAGGTCCTGGGGGTTTTTCCCATGAAGAAGGGAAGGGAGGAACCTTTTAGGGGCTGAAATGGGGTAAAGTGTGTCCTGTATGGGGAGACCCCAGGTATGGCTCCAGGCCTGGGCAGTGGTAGTAGCTGAATGAATGGAAGGTCTATGGAGTCAGGCAGACCCTGATTCATGTTCAGGTCTGCCCCAGACCAGTTGTGGGATCTTGGCTACAGGGGACACTGAGAGAGATGACCTGAAAAGGAGGCTCTGATGGGTACCTCCTTCACTCCAGAATGACTTGGATTGGCTAATTGTGATGGTTAATTTTATGTGTCAATTTGACTAGTCTATGATTCCCAGTGGCTTGACCAAACTCTAGCTTAGTTACTGTCATGTGATTAAAAGAGTTGGCTTTGGGCAGATTACCTTCTATCATGTAATGTAATGTAATGACCTTACATCTAATGTAATATAATGCAATCATCTTTGATTATACAATCTAATGTCATCAATCAGTCAACTGAAAAGGGAATATCCCCACAGTGTGCTCTGCCTTTAGACTATAAACAGTACTCCAAGATGTCTGTTGATGTGTAAGAGAGAAACCCCCCCTAGTAAGGCCGGTGGTGATGATAATGTTAAACTTAAGAATAGCTGAAGAGGTGCAAATGATTAACCCACTCAGTTGCTAACCCAAATGATGGTAGTTTGGGTTAGGAACTGAATGCATTAATTGTTTGCATTCTCAGAAGAAAGGTCTGGCTATATGCTTCTGAAAAATCAACCATTAACAACCCTATGGAGCACATCTATGCATCTTCCTCTACCTGGGGAAGTGAAAATGGTGAGACTTCATCTAATGCACTTTGGACATGTTATCAGTAGGGACCAGCCTCTGGAGAAGGATATCATGCTTGGTAAAGTTAAGGGTCAATGAAAAAGAAGAAGACCCTCAATGGGATGGATTGGTGCAGCGGTTGCAAAAATGGGCTCAAACATAGCAACTATTGGGAGGATGGTGCAGGACCAGGTAGTGTTTTGTTCTATTGTACACAGGGTTGCTGTGAGTCGGAACTGACTCAACAATACCTAGAACAACAACAACTGTTTCATATGGCCATGGTGAAGATTTAATGAGTGAATTAGGTGTAAAGTATTTAGAAAAGCTCCGGGCACATATACCCACTACAGAAGAGCTTGCAATAATTATAATTATAATTATTATTTTACATTTTCTGCTATTCCAAAATGGATTTGAGATACTGCTGTCCATGTCAGAGTCCACCGACTCAGATGTTATAGGCATGTGGTAGAGACTTCTAGAGCTCACCTGTATCAGGTTCTCATCTCCTTCTGGGCACATGTAGGCTTACACTTCCTTTCTCCCTTAAAGTCATTTGGGGTCATGTGATTATTTCTTGCTAAATGGGCTGTGATTATAGGAGATGTGCATCAGTTTTGTTCTTAAGTATTTGATTACTACTGTGAGACCCCAAGGAGCTCTGGTGGCATAGTGCCTAAGGCATTTGACTGCTAACCAGAATGCTGGAGGTTCAAATCCCCCAGCTACTCCTTAGATGGAAGGTTGGTCAATCTACTTCTGTAGTGATACCACCTTGGAAACCCAAGAAGGGGTTGCTATGAGTTGGATCCTACTAGAAGCCAGTTTGTTTGGTGAGACCCCTGCTATGGGTATCATGAAAGAGGCCTTATTTTGAGATATTGGCACCATGAGGCTAAATAAAGCAGCCTGGATTTCTGGGTCTCCACATGGACTCTGCATGGAAAACAGCTGCTGGGGAGAGTCACGTGGACCCAAAGAAGACTTTAATTAAGTCCACACAGTTTGGAGGCAGATGGCCTTATTTTCTAGCTGAGTCCTCTTGAGCAGTTACATATCCTTTCTGATCCTCAATCTTCTTAACTGTAAAACATTATCTGATAATATTTCTAAAGTAACTGTGACTATTTCAGGCACAAGAGAAAAGAACTCAATTCAAAATGACTAAAGTAACAAAAGGGATGGCTTCAGGCATGGATGGATCTGGATCTTTATACAATGTCACCAAGCCAGGGTCTCTCTGTTCCCCTCTGTGGTTGCTTTAACCTAAGGCAGCCTCTGTCCTCCTGGAGGACTTGTGGCTCACCATTCCAAGTTCACCGAAAAGATTGCTGCTTTATTTCCAGAAGTTCTGAAAATGTCTTGGATTGGATCTCATGGGACAAATATGAGTCAGAAGTATTTTTTGATCTCAGAAGTTCCTGTCTCAGGAATAGACTCTGAGACCCTGAGAGTCCCTATCCTCCTTGCCCCTTACCACCCCCCCTTCACCCATGAAATCATAGGCAGTCCCACCCTGCCCTGGGCTGATGGATTCTCCCTTCACTCTGCTGTCCTTGTAACAATTTCCTCAGTGCATCCTGAGGCGGCATGCAGTCAGGCCACATTTGTCCGCTAATGGCCATCTCTGACAAGGCTGCTCTTGGAGGACACAATACTCCATCCTCACTGACACTTACCTCTGCAGATTTCCTTAAATAGGACACTTGCCTATTCTCTTCCACCCTCGGAATGTGGGCAGATCTTATCTTACAATGTTTCAGACTATACCAGTGCCAAGAGGACCCCAAATTGGGGACAGACAAGTGGTGGTTTCTCCTTGAACCTCAGTTCCTTCACCTCAAATGGGACCCCTCCTCATGAGGCTGTGGTGAGGCTTCTGGGAGACATGAACGTGGAGTTGGCACGGTACCTGGACCACAGGAGATGGATTATCATCATTGTCGCTGTTGTCATCAGCATCGTTACCTGATATCCACAGGGCTGTGATTTCTCATCCTTTATCATCCCCCAGAATTGTCCCCAAGTCATTGGCCTGTCCATACTCAGAGCCAGTGGTTGAGTCAGAACCTAGCTGATGTGTTGTTAGTTCCAAGTATCAGAGAGAAAACAGTTTTAATTGAAGTCTATACTCCCTCTGCTATGTCTGTGCCCTCCCTAGTTTTTGAGAGGTTTCAGGGGTTCCAGACGGAACAATAAACAGCATCGTGATAAATAAAGAAGTTCAAGGGTCAATGATTGCATTCTACTTGGATCAGCAATCAATGTCCTTGAAAGCAGCAGCCGAGGAATTAAATGATGTATTGCATTGGACAACACTGCTGCAAAAGATCTCTTTAAAGTTTTTAAAAGTGAAGATGTCATTTTAATGACTAAGATACACCTGATCCAAGTCATAGTCTTCAGTCATCTTATATGCATGTGAAAGCTGGATAATGAAAAGGGAAGATAGAAGAAGTATCGATGCATTTGTATTGTGCTGTTGGTGACAAATATTGAATATACAGTGGGCTGGAAGAACAACTAACAAATCCGTCTTAGAAGAAATACAAGCAAATATGTCATCAGGAAAAACCAGTCTCTAGAAAATAACATCCTGTTTGGTAAAGTGGAGGTCAATGAAAATGAGGGAAACCCCCAATGAGATGGATTGATACAATGGTCACAACAATAGACTCAAACATACCAGTGATTATAAACATGACACAGGATTGTCCCAAGTCTCTATAAATTCATGATGTGAAACTCCCCATGTGTCAGGACCTCAGCAAGACAGTGTCAAGTGTGTTACAGATACAGCCCCCGAGTCTCTCAGCAGCCCTATGAGGGGGATTGATTATGTCCATTACAGATGAGGAAATTACTCTTCAGAGAGGCTGAGGGGGATTCCAGTGGCCTCTTGGGAGAAGTCTCTGCTTGACTCACGTTGACTGTGTTGAGTCTGAGGTTCTGGGGCTAAGTCAGCAGGCTTCCATGATCACCCCTTCTCCCTCCACCTTGAGAACTTCATCCTGGCTTCAGACCTTGCTTTGTCCTGTTCCTCTTGGAAATGGGACCGGACATCCATTTGTGAGTGAGATGCTTGGTTCTCCACAGATTTCCAGCCATTCCTGTCTTTCCTCTTACATTTTGAGATTGATAAGGAACCTGAGAAGTCCATCTTGCCTCAGGAAAGAAGCTACCACAAAGATATGTGTGTATTGTGTGTGTGTGTGTGTGTGTGTGTGTGTGTTCAATCTGATAATTTGGAAAACATAATGTCAGGACTACTAACTAATGGGCTGCCACAAGAGGAAGCCGGAGTGGCATTTCCTGGTGACATTCTTGTCTCCAAGCCCCCATACCCCTTCCCAGGCACCTTCTTTTCTCTTTCTGTTCATAATCATTATGGAGCTGTTGCTGCAGATGTGGGGATGAGGCCACTGGTGGAGGATGGTGGACACACCATGTATGGCAGGGACATTATGGCTCCCTGAAACCTTAGTGGGGGTGGGGTGGGCCAGGGAACTGCACTAAGGAGAGAAGCATAAAGGACAGAAAAGGCTTCAGGATACAGAGGTGGAAACGGAGCCCATTGCAGGTACTCACTGTAGGCTGCTGCAGATGTGTGGGTACAGCAAATTCTATTTCCTTCTTCCTCCCAGGTGATCCTCTCTGGAACACTTACCTTGAGCATTCGCCAGAGAAAGCGATGCAGGTTCTACACCCTCCACCCTGCAGTGAAATCCTGCGAAAGTGCCGCCATCGAGGGATTTCTTCATCTCTACAAGGAGGTAGTTAGTGCAGCTTGAGGGTCTCTATTTGTGCTGTGTATTGGAACATGCAGGGAGGCCTCCCACACCAGAGGCTCTGAAGTGGGGCCCAGACTTTAGATTTTTTTTTTTTTAAAAGACTTTTTGTTGTGATTTTGGGGAAAGTTTACCGAGCAAATTGATTTTCCATTCAATGATTCATATACATTTTGTTTTGTGACATTGATTGCAATCCCCACAATGTAATAGGCCTCTTTCCACTTCCCCTTTGTGTTTACATGTTTCCATTCATCCTTCCTTCCTATCCTTTCTTGCCTTCTGAGCTTTGTCCCTGGGCAAATGCTGCCCCTTTGATCTCATTTGGTTGATTGTTGTAAGGAATAACCCACCTGGTGTCATTGTTCACCTTATAGGCCTATCAGTTATTTGGCTGAAAATTGAGCCATGGAAGTGAGTTTAGTTCCAGGTTTGAAGGGTGTCTAAGGACCACAATCTCAGGGGTTCCACCAGTCTCTGTCATAGTCTCAGAGTTTCCACCAGTCTATCAGACCAGTAAACCTGGTCTTTTACAATTATTATTATTTTCTCCCACTCTATCCAGGACCTCAAAACCCACCGACCCCCACCCCCCAAAAAAAACCCACCAAACTCACTGCCATCAAGTTGGTTAGACTCATAGGGACCCCTCCTTGGGTTTCCAAGGTGATATCTCTAAGGGAGTAGATTGCCCAATCTTCCTTCCAAGAAGTGGCTGGTAGGTTTGAACCACCAGCCCTCTGGTTAGCAGTTCAATGCCTTAGGTGCTATGCCACCAGAGATCCTCATATTGGAATCTTTTTCAGAGTGGTCAGTAGTGGTAGCTGGGCACCATCTAGTTCTTCTGGTCTCAAGGTGGTGGCGGCTGGGGTTTGAGTAGTCCATTAATCCTTTGGACTAATTATTTCCTTGTATCTTGCCGACTCGACAGCAAATAACAACAACAACAACAACAATCTTTGATTTTATTCACTCTTCTTTGCTCTATATGGGAAGAGACCAATAGTTGCACCTTAGTTGGCCATTCACAAGTTTTTCTTAAAAGACCACAATCACTACTCACCAAACAGATATAGAACATTGTCTTTGTGGACTATGTTATGCCAATTGACCTTAATGTCCACTGAGACTATGGTCCTGAGTGCTCAGACCCAGCAACTCATTCTCTCAAGATACTTGGCTATAGCTAAGAAGTTTTCCCCCTTTATGCTCTACTATATCCATGGATAGGGAGCTCTGGTAGCACTCTACTTCCATAGAGATACTACCTTGGAAACCCAAGGAGAGGTCGCTATGAGTCGGGTCTGACTCGACAGCACATAACAGCAATAACAACAACATGGTGAGGAGTTAATGAGTGAATTAGGTGTAAAGTATTTAGAAGAGCTCCAGGCATATATACCCACTACAGAAGTACTTGCAATAATACTAATAACAACAATAACACATTAATTCTTATTATTATAATAAAGATAATTATTATAATTATTATTTTACATTTTCTGCTATTCCAAAATGGATTTGAGATACTGCTATCCACGTCAGGATCCACAGACTCAGATGTTATAGGCATGTGGTAGAGACTTCTAGAGCTCACCAGTATCAGGTTCTCATCTCCTTCTGGGCTATGTAGGCTTACACTTCCTTTCTCCTTGGAAGTCATTTGGGATCATGTGATTAATTCTTGCTAAATGGGCTGTGATTATAGAAGTGCATCAGTTTTGTTCTTAAGTATTTGATTACTACTGTGAGACCCCATGGAGCTCTGGTAGCATAGTGCCTAAGGCACTTGACTGTGAACCAGAAGGCTGACGGTTCAGACCCACCAGCCACTCCTCAGAAGGAAAGTTAGGCAATCTACTTCTGTAGTGATATCACCTCAGAAACCCAAGGAGGGGTTGCTATGAGTCAGGTCCAACTCGACGGCACATTACAACAACAACACATCCATGGATATACTTGCAGCAAACAAATACATCTGTAGAAATATCCTCTATGTATTTACTCACAGATACTGTTATTGCTGTTATTGCAGGCTTGTGTATGTAATAGTGTTTACCTTTGTTGTCTTTCACTCTTGTGCTCCTCCCAGTGTCTTCTTTTGCCCTAGTCATTTTGTGCTTGCCTCCCCCTAGTTGTATATTGTCTTTCCCTTCAGCCAAGTTAATGTGTGTCTACCCTCTAGTTAGTGATTCACCCTTCCTTTCCTTCCACCCCTGGTAACCTTTAAAGAATGATTCTGTGTAAATTTTTTCTTGACTTGTTATAGTAGTGGTCTCATACAATATTTGTTCTTTTGTGAGGGTCTCATTTTACTCAGCAAAATGTCCTCTAGGTTCATCCATGTTTCGAGGTGTTTTGCAGATTCATCATTATTTTTTAATGTTGCATTGTATTCCATTGTGTATATGCACCATAATCTGTTTGTCCATTCATCTGTTGATGGGCACTTGGCTTGTTTCCATCTTTTTGCTATTGTGAATAATGCTGTAATGAACATCAGTGTGCATGCATCTATTCATGTCATGGCTTTTATTTCCCTAGGACACATACCTAGTAGGAGAATTGCTGGATTATATGGTATTTCTATTTCTAGCTTTTTAAGGAAGTGCCATACCACTTTCCATAGTGGCTGTACCATTTTATATTCCCACCAGCAGTGTATGA
>NW_006922020.1:1934380-1935541 GCF_000298275.1 Orycteropus afer afer
CTATTGTAAATAGTGCTGCGATGAACATCGGCGTGCATATATCTGTTCTTGTCGTGGCTCTCACTTCTCTAGGGTATATACCTAGTAATGCCCATGCCCATTTTTAAATTACATTTTAATCTGTATTTTTATTGTTGAGATATTGATATTTTCCATAAGTTTTAAAGAATGGTCCCTCATCCAATATACCATTGCTATTTTTTCCCCTAGTCTCTAGGTTCTCTTTTTACTCTTTTAGTGAAGTCTTTCAATGCACACAAATGTTTAGTTTTTAGGGAGTTTCAGTTGTCTAGTTTGTCTTCTGCTGTTTGTGTGTTCTTAGTTACATTTTTGATAGTGTATTTATGCCCTGATTAGAGCCCCTAACTTTGTCTCTATTTTTCTTTTGATGATCTTTATGGTTTTAGGTTTTACATTTAGGGCTTTGATCCATCTTAGTTAGTGTTTACATGGTGAGAGATATGGATACTGCTTCATTTTTCTGTAAATGGATATCCAGTTTTGCCAGCACCATTTGTTAAGGAGACTATCTCTTCTCCATTTAATGGGTTTCGGATCCTTGTCAGAGATCAATTTTCCATAGGTAGGTAGATTTACTTCTGAATTATCAAGTCTGTTCCAATGGTCTGTGTGGCTGTCTTTGTACCAGTACCAGGCAGTTTTGACTACCTTGGCTGTGTAATAGGTTTTGAGATTGGAGAGTGTAAGACCTCCTATTTTGTTCTTCTTTAGTACTGCTTTGTTTATCTGGTGTCTCTTTCCTTTCCATATAAAATTGTTGGTTAGTTTTTCCCTCTCTTTAAAGAATGATGATATAATCTGGACTGGGATTGCATTATATCTTTAGATTGATTGGGCCAGTACTGACATTTCCACAATGCTAACTCATCCTATCCATGAGCATGGTATATTCTTCCATTTATATAGGTCTCTTTTTGGTTTCTTGTAGCAGTGTTTTGTAGTTTTCTTTGTATAGGTCTTTTGTATCTCAAGTTAGATTTATTCCTAAGTACTTTATCTTTTGCATGAGGAGCTCTGGAGGCATAGTGGATAGGGCATCTGCCTGCTAACCAGAAGATCAGTGGTTCAAACCCATAGCCACTCTGCAGAAGGAAGATGGAGTGATCTACTCCCATAAAGATTTACAGCCTTGGAAACCCA
>NW_006922020.1:1936636-1937509 GCF_000298275.1 Orycteropus afer afer
CAGGGTTTGACGAACCTCAATCAGAAGATCAGATGACACTGCTGTCCCAAATCCAGGGGTGAGATGCAATGAGCCAGAATACAGAACCAGAGCAAGAGGAGAGTGAACCTTCCCAGAAGATTCATATGTATACCCTCAAGGAAGCTAATGGTGGTGATTTGAGTTATACCCTCCAGCAAGGTGAGACTCAAGATATATCCTACCTGTGGTGCTTCAATAGAAATAACCCAAGTGGATGACTTTAACAATTAGGAGTTTAAAAACAGCTACTGAGTTGCTCAGGCAAATTCCACTATGGAGCTGATTGCCAGTTATTATAGGGAATAACTACTACCAGCTGCCCAGCCAAGTTGACACACAACCTCAACTACCACACCACCTAAGCAGGCATGGATGATAGGATTTACAACACATCACAAAATGGAGGACAATGACTAGAAGGGCCACATCAAGCAATTCACTGCAATAACCAATCAGCTATTGGATACTATTGGCTAGAATTGTTGATAATTTTTGCACCTATGCTCATGAGAGGGAGTGTTTGTGGTTCAGTTCTTACAGCATTCGGCTGCTAACCAAAAGATAGGCAGTTCCAACCCACCAGCATTCTATGGGCGAAGGATGAGGCAATCTGCTTCCATAAAGATTTACAGCCTTGGAAACACTCTGGGGACAGTTATACCCTGTACTATGTGGTCTCTGTGAGTCAAAATGGACTCATAGGCAGTGAGTATGTTCATGAGGGATATCGGTCTAATTTTATATTTTAGTGATGTTTTTGCATGGATTGGTATAAGGATTATGCTTGCTTTGTAGACTGGATTTGGGAGCATTCCATCCTTTTCTATGTTCTGGGATTGTTTGAGTAGAATT
>NW_006922020.1:1938304-1963077 GCF_000298275.1 Orycteropus afer afer
CTGGGCACACAGTGGGACGCTATCACTGTCAGTGATTGGCACTGGGACTCTGTTCATTGTGGACTCAGCTGAGCCCTGAAGGTCCCATCCTGGGAGCTCTATCCCTTTCAACCCATGGGATGCTCCCTCTGTTCTGGCCCTCAACCCACACTTACAGTCCTTTCTGTGTCTACTCCCCTCCCCACTTTTCCCTTCCCCCACCTTTTCTTCTCCCACTTAAGAAACTTGAAAATCCATGTGGGAGGATAGATGACACAAGGCACATTTTGCAGAATAAGTTTTCAGATAAGAGGGCCAAGAAATTAAAGACACAGCACTTATGATCCAATATTATTAGGCTTCATAACTCTGACCCGAGGAGAATTGTATTTCTAGAATGTAAATTCATCCTTCACTTCCACCCACCTAGTGTTCTGGGCACTGTACTCATTTGCCTTTTGAGTGGGCCTGCTCCCAAATTCTCTGGCTTATTTTCTTCCTCAGGATAAATGTGCCTCCTTTCATCAGCATGGGCTGCATGTGTGTCTTTCTTTCTTGGAGACTCTCCACTCCTGCACAGTTGCTGCTCCCTCTCCCTGCTGGAGTCCTGGAAGAAGGTTGTCTTCCTCTGTAACATGTTTCCAGGCAAATTTGGGACCATTGTGTGGATGCCTGTGAAGGAGCTGTTGTTGTTACCTGCCTTTGAGTCTATTCCAACTTCACAGCAACACTGTGTGTGCAGAATAGAACTGCATACTATAGAATTTCACCAGAACTTCCTTCTGAGGCAACTCTGGGTGAGTTTGACTCTCCAACCTTTTAGTTAGTAGACAAGCACTTAACAATTTGTGCCACCCAGAACCTCCTCTGCAAAGGAGAATGTGTCCACCATTGGTGTGGATGGGTGGCCCTGGAGGGTATAATGAGTTCCCTGTCCTGGAGGCGTGCATAGAAGACAGTTGAACAGAGGTGGTTAATAGGAGGCAAAATAGCAGAGTGGTTGAGGCTATGGGTTTGGCAGGCCAAGAGATCTGGGCTAAGTCCTGGCCCAGTTGTAAAATTTACTTCAAAGTAAAATTGGACAAACTAATAGTTTCTACATCACAGAGTTGTCATGGAAAATAAATGACAGTGATGTGTGAAAACACTTAGCACAGTGTCTGGTACAATTTGTACTTAGATATGTCAGTGATTATATTATCAGGGAACCTTTGGGTGGTGCAAATGGTTAATGTGCTTAGGTGCTTATAGGAAGGTAGGAGGCTTGAATCTACTCAGAAACATTTCAGAAGGAAGTCCTAGAATTCTGTTTCTGAAAAATCAGCCAATGAAAACACTAAGAAACACAGTCCTACTCTGTCACACATGGGAGTCGCTAAGGGTGAATCACCCACACACATCATGAATCAGTCGCCAGTTAGCAGCAGATAACATATGCCGGGCACTTCCCAGCTAAGAGCTCATTTAATTCTCACAGGAGGCCTGGGTTCAAATCCTGACTGGTTGTGTGGGTGTAAACAGGGCTTGGACACTTAGGCTGGGTCGTTCACTCACTCACTTATGAGTCTCTCAGTTGGGGCTGGGAGTGGTCATTTCTACCTCTTCCAAAACATCACCTGGATCCATCCTCTGCTCTCCTTTTCCATAAGCACTGCTCAGTCCCATGCCACCTTCTGTTCCTGCCTCAAAGTCTGCTGCAGGCTCCACACTGGCACCCTGCTCCCACTCTGTCCTTCACAGAAGAGCCAGAGGGGTCTTCTTAAATCCCAAAACTGATTAGGCCACCACCTTGCTTTGTTGTTATTATTATTTGCCACCAAATCAACTCCTTATGTATAACATGATGAAATATAGCTTGGTCCTGCACAATCTTCAGGATCGTAGGTATACTTGAGTCCCTTGTTGCAGCTATTGTGTTTTGCCTTCCAACCTAGAGGGCTCATCTTCCATCCCTACATCAGACAATATTTTGCTGTGATCCATAGGTTTTCACTGGCTTCTTTTCAGAAGAATATCACTAGATCTTTCTTCCTAGTCAGCCTTATTCTGAAAGCTCTACTGAAACCTGTCCACCATGGGTGACCCTGCTGGTATTTGAAAGATCAGTATCATAGTTTCCAGGATCATTGAAACAAACAAGACACCACAGTACAACAAACTGATAGAGGGAAGGTGGACCCCCTTGCTTAAAACCCTTCAATGCTGCCTGGCATATCTTAAGCAAACCCAGCCCAGCTGGCCAAAGCCCATGAGGCCTGACTGGGTCTGGTTGCTGCCTCCTCTCCCTCATGCTCTCTCCTTACACAGTACCTTCACAGGCAGGCTTCAGTGCTTATTTTAGTTCCTCCATAAGTTCCTTAGAAGCCCCTGCTAGGGTTTCCCTAGGATGCAGAACAGTGATCAGTGAACCCTCCCCACCCCAAGACACATGCTGTTTCTGTCCTCTAGATAACTCTGCCTCCCAACTCTTCAGGTAACCAGCTACTTGAGGTCTCAACTGAAATAAGCCAAAACTCCCCATCTGTGTTAATTCCCTTCATTATCCTTCCCCAAAGTCTCCTGTGCATGGCATACTTAGCCATATCCCGATATATGGCTATACATTTGTCTGTGTGCCTTTTCTTGAAGATCCCTATCTCCCTCCTGATGGGAGCTCCAAGAGGGTGGGCGCTGTCTGACTTGTTTATTTCTTATTCCTGCTCACAGCATGTGCCTAGCACAAGTAGGTGCTCACCAAATAACCTGAATGGATAAGTGGAATGGGGGAAAAGTAAATAATAAAAAAGCCCTTGTTCCTTTCTAGAGCAAAAATAACTCAGTGTTGTTAATTATTCTTATTTGTTGGGGGTGGTTTTTATTTCATTTTTCATTAACTCACTCTGTGTAATCAAACTGATAATTATAACTCCCAACTCTGATTTGTGCCTCATTGACTCTAGCCTTGAGGACAAGAAGTATTTCATATTTGAGCAGTGTTAGAGCAGGGACGCTTGCACAGAAGTGGGCTCATGGTGAGTGTGGAGTTTAATTATCTGCACTGCTAAAACATGTTGACACAGTACAGGGCTGATTGGTCTCCCACTATCAAGCCAGGAAGGCTGAATCTTGCCCACTCCTGTCACACCCTACTTATCTGCATCTCCTCAGCCCTGCTCCCAGGCAAAACCTGAGCCAGATGTCCATTCAGAGTCTCAGAAGCCTGTGCTAGGGTTTCCCTAGGGGACAGAACAGTCATCAATGACTAGAGATGGAATTAGCCAACTTCAGCCCCAAGTCTTCTCAAGGAAATTTATAAAAGGGGTTTCTTGGATCCTGTCCTATAAAACAGGTGATGTGGGGCAGCAGTAGGGATTGTGATGGGCAGGTTGGAAGCATCTGTAGATTGTCAGCCCCATATGCTCCTGCCAAAGGGGCAAAGAGGCTGCATCTTCTGACCTCCTCTAACCCCACAAGAGGAAGACAGAATCACCATCAGTAGCCCAAGGCCTATTTTGGAGAGGCCAGACATGGTGCCTCCCTCTAGTCCTTTCAAAAACCCTAACTGTTCCTCCTGCATCACCTATCACTTTTCTGTTGGGTTTGATAATTCATTACAGTGGCCACACAGAACTCAAAGATTATGAGGTTTATTAGAAAAGAAACAGGCTACAACTCAAATTCAGGAAAACACTCAGCCTCTCTCAGGCTTGCTGTCTCTCAGCAGTGCATGTCTCTCATGTCTCTCAGGAGCACGTTTCTCTCAGCATGTCTTTCTCAGCCAATAGTCAGTGAGAGATTTCTTCTGCTTCTAGGGGGCCTCCTTTTGAGCCTGGCAGAGTGGCCAAACTAACCAATCCCAACATCAGAATTCCATACACCTAAGAGAGAGTGAACTTTCCAGAAAATTACTTCATGCTGCTCCCAACAGAAATACCCCATGTGGATAACTAACAATCAAGAGATACTTGATTGCTCACAGCAAATCCACCACAGAGTTCACAAAGATTTATGGCTAGAAAAGCCACACTATGGAATTTACTACACCACAGCTCCCCTTGTGACTACAAGATATGTTCCTAGCCTACCTTCTTCTCCATGTCAAGTCTGTACAATTCAATCATTGTTTATCATTTTCATCACCATCCTCCTCACTATTCTTATCACCATCACCATCATCACCATCATCATCACCACTATCCTCATCGTCATGATCATGGTGCCTCACCAGTATCACCATCACCATCACCATCAACCATCATCATAACTAAGTTACCAGTTCATGGAAGTTCCATGTTCCAGTCACTTTACACACATGATTGCATACCTTGATGGGAAATCTTAAAGGCAGCTTTCAGGAGCCAATGAGGACATGAAATCTGATGATCTAGCCCCTATAGACCCTGTAGTTAGGAGCTCTTGTGGTATAGTGCCTAAGGTATTTGACTGCTAACCAGAAGGCTGGCAGTTCAAACCCACCAGCAGCTCCTTGGAAGGAAGATTGGACAATCTACTTCTGTAGTGATACTACCTCAGAAACCCAAGGAGGCATCATTGTGAGTCAGATCCAACTCATTAGCAGTGAGTTTAGACCCTATAGTTTGTATCCACATCATTCCTTGGAATAAAAACTATCAATAGCAATGAGGAGGACCTGGCTATTTTTTTGACATCAACTTCAAAAGGCCATAGACCTTCTCTCTACACTTCTGCCTCTCTCAATAACCTGAGATAGCCTGAGGTTTATCTAGACCATTCTAGAGGCCTTTCTGATGGCACACACACCAGCCCACCAGTTCCATAAGGTTCTCCTTTCGGGGTCAATGTTTGCCTTGTTTGAGGGAAAAAATATGTACTCTATTCTCATGCTTCCTGTTTTTTCAATCTTTATCTCCCACATAGCTTTCAGCCCAGAGTTTTCACTAAATAAGTATTGATGATAGAGTGGTAGAGGCTAAGATTCTTCCAACAAACCTGGGGCATGGCAGGATGGGAAATGGACCATGAGTGCATCTCTGACTTCTTCAATAGCATCTTCATCATCACCATCATTATTGTTGTCATCATTCTCACCCACCATCATGATCTAACTCATTTAAGCATTTGCTTAGTGATGAGTACATATCTGTGGGGCAGCAAATTCCTTAATATGGTTCTTCTAGCCATATATTTGTAATTCACACACAATGAGTGGGTGGCATTATGCAAATGAGGTGCTTCAGGACCACTAAGGGGATTGAATAGCTTACTAATAATGCACTAAGGTGCATGGCACATTTGTAGGGGTGGGACCATGCAAATAAATTATATGGAACCCTAAAGAAGAATTGATCAGTTTTGCCATCCTGCTATCCTTAAAGCGAGCCATCCCAGAGACAGACAAAGGAGTCACTACCACCAAGAAAAATGAGCTAAGAATGGAACACATCCTTTGGACCCAGGATCCCTATACTGAGAACCTCCTAGACCCAGGAGACAGAGAGAGTTGTAACACTGGACATCAGAGAAAGGGCAGCAATAGAGGCAGTAGAACCAGGACACTAGCAGGAGATGGCACAATGGGCTTCCCAGACCATGGACTGAGAAAGCTGTGGACCGTTGGGCAGAAGGCTGGCTGGCTGGCAGAATAGAGTGCTACCAAGCACTTGATGGAGTTAAGCTTGCAGGCCTATGAAGAGCGAAAGCTGAGTGCCTCCTCTGGAGGCTTACTGGTGAAGTAGATTGCACCCAGGCACTTATTGGTGGAACTAAAGAGTATCAGAAAGATATTTACTTGTGTTTCATTGACTGTGAAAAAAGCACTTGACTGTGTGGATCCTAAAATTTATAGATAACATTGAGAAGAATGGGAATTCCAGAACTAATTGTGCTCTTGAGGAAACTGTACTAGACAAGGAGGCTGTCATTTGAACAGAACAAAAGGATACTGCATGGCTTAAAATCAGGAAGGATATGTGTCAGGGTTGTATCTCTTCACCATACTTACTCAATCTATATGCTGAGCAAATAATCCAAGAAGCTGGACTATATGAAGAAAAATGTGGCATCAGGATTGTAGGAAGACTCATTAACAGCCTGTGATATGATGATAGAACCTTGCTTGCTGAAAAAAGTAAGGATGACTTGAAGCACTTACTGATGAATATTAAAGACTACAGTCTGCAGTATGGATTACACCTCAACATAAAGAAAATTAAAATCCTAACAACTGGATCAATAAGCAGCATCATGATAAATGGAGAAAAGATTGAATTTGTCAAAGATTTCATATTACTTGGTTCCACAATCAACACCAATAGAAACAGCAGTCAAGAAATCAGATGTTGTATTGCATTGGGCAAATCTGCTGCCAAACACCTCTTTAAAGTGCTGTAGAACAAAGATGTCTCTTTGAAGATGAAGGTGCACCTAACCCAAGCCATGGTATTTTCAATTGCCTCATATGCATGTGGAAGCTGGACAGTGAATAAGGAAGACCAAAGAAGAGTTGATGGCTTTGAGTTGTGGTGTTGGTGAAGCATACTGAAAGTACCATGGACTGCCAGAAGAACTTACCAATCTGTCCTGGAAGAAGCTTAGCCAGAATGTTGCTTGGAAGTGAGAATGGCCAGACTTTGTCTCACATACTTTGGTCATGTCGTCAGAAGGGACCATTCCCTGGAGAAGTATATCATGTCTGGTAAAGTGGAGGGTCAATGAAAAAGGGGAAGGCCCTCAACAAGATGGATTGACACAGTGGGTGCAACGATGGGTATAGCAAGGATTGTGAGCCATCACAGGATCAGGCAGTTTTTCCTTCTGTTGTACATAGGGGAGCTATGAGTCGGAGCTGACTCTAGCACCTAGCAACAACAAGAAGCAACTTTGTAACCCTCGCCTTAGCAGGGTAGCAGCCAATAGACCAAGAGGCTTGACAGGCCAAGGACCAAGAAGCCAACGGCTAGGAACAGGCTTGTCTTTGAGCATGACTGAGAAGAGGCTATTCTGATCTCAGAACTGCTTCTTGAGTCATTTCTGATCCTGAATTTTAACCTCTTACTTTCCTAATAAACTTCATAACTATGATTATGGTCTTTGAGTTCTATGTGGTCATTGCAGTGAATTGTTGAACCTGGCAGAGGAGTGGAGGTTGTCATGGGAGGGTCAGTTAGTGTCATAACTGGTGAGAAAAAAAAAAAAAAATTGGAGAGTGGCTGCATGTCTTATTTCCACTTCATAACAATCAGCCTTGTGTTGTTGGTTCTCTTTCTCCCTTGTGAAGTTAAAGGAGGTCAGAAGCCCCACCATGCTATTTTTACAGATCTTTACATGGATTATCTCATTTAACCCTCCTGACTACCTTGTGAGACAGTACACCTTCTGTCCCATTTTAAAAGGGAGGAAACTGAGGCACAGAAAGGATTAGATACATACTAAGGGTCAAGGAGAAAGTAAGAGTAGGATCTGAGGTCCACATCCACTCTCTTAATCACTGCCTTCTGGCTCCTTCATGATGAGAATATGCTTCTCTGTGCCCATGTGTTCATCTCCTGCTTCACCCAGAGTCAGATTTCTCTGTGCCTTCCTAGCAGTCTGTGGGCAGAATGAAGCCAAGGATCCCAGGGCTCCTCTTGGTGCTGTTTCTGCCTTCATCTCTTCTCCCACAATTCTCTCTGGAGGCCTCCATCATTCCTGAGATTTCAGTAGTCACCTTCCTGCTGATAATTCCCAAACCCCTCACACCCCATCTGAGCCCCTTGCAACAAGGCCTTCAAACAATATCCACTTCACAGATGAAGAAACTGGGGCTCAGGGAGGTGAAGAAACATTATCAAGTTTAGGTAAGTGATGAGTAGCCAAGCCACGATTCAGACCAGGCCCGGCCAGTTCTGGATCCGTACTTGTTAACTGCTGAGCCCCCATTGCACAATGGAATGAGAGGGACACCTCCCTGCTTTCCTAAGTGATCACAGAGAATTCAGCCACAAAGGCAGCAATAGAGGGATGGCAGTGTGTGTGTGTGTGTGTGCGTGTGTGAGAGAGAGAGAGAGAGAGAGAGAGAGAGAGAGAGAGAAAGCAGGGGCTAGGGCTGTTAAATGGGAACAGCTGATGGGGAGGGGAAAGGGAGGCCCCAGGGGAATCCTGAGGGTCCCACCCCAGGCCTGGATGTAAGGATCTGCAGATCCTTTTTGCATGTTTCCCCTTTGGGCCTCACCACTGGGCTGGGGAGCAGCCCCACCCAGGTCACAGGTGAGGGGACTGGACAGAATGAGGCTATACCAGTGACTTGGGAAGAAGTGTGTGTATCAGGACTCATCTGACAGAACAATGCTGAGAGGGAGAGTGACCTTGGCATCAGAGAGGGATGTCCTAGGTATGGTTCAAATGTCCACTTCCTGGAGTTCTTCCTTGCCTCCACTCCTCACCACCCTCACCCTTCTCTGTGTTTCTTCAGGGCCTTATTATCTCTGGGTGCTTAAAGATCTTTTCAGTTTTCAGTCTGCAGTCTATTTCCTGCATGAGAGAGTCAGCTCTTTGTTGTGCTGTTCCTGGTGCCCAGCCCAGTGCCTACAGAAAGCAGGGACTCTGCAGTGTCTCCTGAGAGCATGGATGACACAGCCAGAGAAGGCTTTTTGGTACATGTCAATGTGCTCTGTGTGGCTGTGACTCAGGCTGACTTGCCATGGGACATGACTCCTTGTGTCCCTTGAGTTGGGGCACCACACTCTTGGTGAGGGGAAAGTGACCTCTGCTCCAAGCTCAGCCCTTGTCCTGCAGCTCTGCTGAGCCAACCTCTTCTTGGCTCTGTCCCCTTGGAGACAGGTAATGTGTTTCAATTTTTGGCTTTTGGATCCAACATTTCCCAAAAGAGGTGGGGGCCTTTCTGTCCTGCAGGGAGGTAGAGGGAGGAGAGAGATGGCTGGAGATTTAAGGTTATTGGAAAAGTGGGAATAATGCTTGGATCAATGACTGAGAATTCAGAAGAAAATCAGCCATGTTTCTATGTATATATTTATTTATTTTAACTTAGATGGATTTCCAAGACTGCCAAGTTGTTCTGGTGTCAGGAGGGAAATACAAGTTTTATGGATGTGACTGCCTGGCCATGAGGAAGGAAGGTGCTGTAGTGAACACTCCTCCCACACCAGCCCCACTCAACTTCAGCCCCAGTCTGGGGTTCTACAGGGAACAGACATTTACTGAGCTTCTCTGTGTAGCAGGCCCTGCAGCTGTAGGAGGAAACCAAGGAGGCCAGGCCAGGTCCTTGAGGAGCACATGGGGCTAGGCCCTCTGAACTCTCCTCCCATTGCCCATCTTCACCAGCCCCACCCCACTCTGACCTTCCCATTTACCCCACACCTGGAATTTGGTTATTGGACCATAAAACCCATTTCCATCAATAAAATGTCAGGGAAAGAGCACTGAGCTGGGACAGCTGCTCCCACTGTCAATGTGCTGTGTGACCTCATGGTGGACATCCCTGGAGGGATCCTCTTGAATCTTGAAGTCTATCTAGATCCTTTGAATATTGCCTCTTCACCTCCCTGGATGTGAGTTTCCTCATCAGTAAGTCAGAGACGCCTGCTTCTCTTCCTGGCCCCGTCTCTCACACTCCGTTGCTAAATGACTTTACTCCCTCCCTCAGAAGGGAGCCTGGCGACACATGGACAAATGTTTTCTTTTCATCTTTACTCACAACCATCCATAATACATGGAATTCATCTTTAAGTCACTCTGGCATTCTGCAAAGCAAGACTTCCACCTATTCCTTGCCTGCAAGTGGAAATATAGGTCTTAGTTGCAGCCTGATGACTACAGGTTGTGGGAGAATGGGGATCACTGCAGAGAAATTGAAACCTCCACTAATGAGTGTCACTGACCCTTGCAAAGGCTGAATGTGCAAACTTTGACCCTCAATTGGGGATCAGTTGCAGAAAGCATAGGTGGGGGCTCTCTGCATAGATTGCAAAACCATCCTGGATAGATCAGAAGAGGTGGACCAGGCCCGAGATGGAGGGACATAACAGAATTGCCTCCTAACCCTACCATCCTCAGCCACCTTCTAGCCAGCGCATGTCACTCAGAAGATCAGAGGACACAGACAGAGTTTTCAGCATTCTGAGGGGCTCTCGGAGGGCACCCAATGAGAATTCATGGTGGACATCCCTGGAGGGAGTTACATGAATCTTGAAGTCCATCTAAACTCCTTGAACTCAGGAAGAATATTGCCTTCCCACCAGAAAACATCAAGATCACCAAGAAACAAATGGTCACTGACTGCTTTGGTGCCTAAGCTGTCCAACTCAAGTCAGTCTGGGAGTGGAGGAGGCCAAACTCCAAGAAAATGGCTCCCGAAGGTTTCTAAATCCTCTCAGTGTTCTTGTTGAAACTCACGAATGGGGAGTCTGAGTAGATGAGCAGTGGGAGGAGAGAAGTGTATGGATCTTCAAGGACAAGGGCCCATGAGGAAGCTAATTCTTACATTTTGGCCTCCTCAAGTCATTGGGCATATGCTCATTACACACTTGACATGTTCCAGGGACTGATCTGGCTACTAGGAAAAGAACAGATTCCATCCCTGAAGTCAGGGAAATTATCATTCAGTGAGTGTCAAACATGATTCCAACAAAACAAAAATATGATAAATTGCAGCTGGAAGCAGGGCTCTTGAGGAGATAGTCATGACACTATGATGGTGTCATTGTAGTTTGGGGGGTCAGGTGTCACTTGTGGTTTTCTTTCTGAATTCTCTTCTTTCTCTTTGATCATATATATATATATATATTTGTCATTGGCATCATCACGGCCACCATTATCATCACCATTATCACTATCATCAACACAGTTATCACCATCATCACCACCATCATCATTACCATCACCATTTTATTGCTAATATCATCATCATCATCATCATCATCATCATCATTTCCAACAGCATCACACCACTGGCCTTTATTGACCCCTGATGGGAACAAACCATTGTGAGAGGGGCTTTATATGACAGACTTTTTTTTCACTTGCCCTCCCAAACAATCCCAAGAGACAGGTACTATTATTTTGTACCTTCACAGAAGAGGAAATCAAGTTCAGTGAGGTAATGGACTTGTCTAGGGTCCTATTTAATAAGTGGTGGAGTGAGAGGTGGACCCAGACCTCCACACTCCAACACTGCTCTTTCCCCTACAACATAGCCTTTCAGTACCTCCCTTAGAACCACAAAGCCTCACCATCATGCTGGCCCCACCTCAGGAGGATTGTGGTGTGAAGGCTGGAGATGGGCCTTAGACTGTGGGATTCACATCACAGCTACACCCTGCTGGGCTGAGCTCTGATTGAGTTATGAAACTCTTCTGGCATGTGTGGATTAGTAAGGTGATGCACCACAAGGTTCTAGGTTACAGTCTTCCTTCCTGGATTGGTTACTGCCTTCTGGCTTCATTTCCTATTTCTTATTTTGTAATCACTCATTTGATCTGACCACCACTGAGGCTTTTCATCCCAATCCTTCCCTCAGTCTCTACCTCAGACATGACTCATCATTTATCTTCAGGATGATCTGTCTCTGGTCATCCAAGATGACATTCCCAATCCTGGATACAGACCCAGGGCACCACCTAGTGGCTTCCCAGAGATCCAGCTCACCCCTTCTTTGGGAGATCAGATAAGACATTTCCAGGTTCTTCCAGCTGAGGAATGGCAGCCAGAGTGATGGGAAGACCCTTTCTCCTGTGCCCTCAGAAGGTGATGGCCTCTATTAATATGGGTACTTGTTTGTGACCATAAAATTTTACATCCTGCTTCTCCCATTGAGTGGCTTCTACTACTTTAAGCGGATAAAAATGGACATGGCTGAGACAGGCCAGAAAAAAATCAATAAGTAATAAAAGTTAACACAAAAGCAAATGCATTATCTCAATCACAGAGGAGCCCAGAAGATGTCTGAGGTATAAGAAAGACTGAGCCCAGTGTCTCACCTAAGGGCCCATGAGTTTGTGGAGATGTAGCAATGGATGGGTGAGGGTGTGTGTGTGGGGGTGAGTAGGGGGTAGGCTTAGGGGTTCTGCCTATTCTCCACTGAATCTCCACAGCTACCTCTCCACAAGCTGAGGCAGTGGTGAAAGGAGCTGGACTAGAAGCCATATATTCTTAAGCAACTCAGTGTTTTTGTTCATTTACTCAACCACCACTTATTGGGCACCATGTGCCAGGCAGTATAGAACAATGGTTAATGCTTTGAGCTCTGGGATCTGACTGTCTGAACTCACATCTCATCTTTGCCATTTGTCAGCTGTACATCCTAGGGCAAGTTACTTAACTTCTCTGTGCCCAAGTTTTCTCATTTGCAAAATGATAATATTGGTAGCTATCTTATAAAAATGTGGTAAGAATTACAGAGATAATTCATGCAAACTATGTAGTCTGATACCTGGCACATGTAAGCTTTTGAAAAATATGAGGAATTTTTACTATTGTACTAGGCTCTACACTGAATAAGACAGATTCAATTCCTCTACTAAATGGACCATTTTAGTAGACAAAGAAATTGTGTTTCACAAGAAACTGTCTTAAAGAGATTATGTGACTTGCCTGAGGCCACCAGTAAATCCGTGTCAAAGTTGGAACTTGAATTCAGATCTGTCTGTATTAGTTCAGACTGTGATTAGCTGCAAGCTACAGAGAACATTGCATATAATAGCTTGGAAAAAAAAAAGAAGCAGAATTTGTTTTTCTCACCTCACTAGAGGTCCAAAACCAGGTGTCTGCTAGCCCTGATTCAGCTGTTCGTGATGTCCCACAGGACCGAGGTTGGTTTTGCTTTGCTGTTGTTGCCATTGAGTATGTTTCGACTCATAGGGACTCTATGTCCAATAGAACAGAACATTCCAGTCCTGTGCTATCCTCACAGTCCTTCCTGTGCTTGAGTCAGTCCATTGTTGCAGTCACTGTGTCAATGCATCGCATTGAAGGTCTTTCTCTTTTTCATTGACCCTCTACTTTACCAAGCATGATATCCTTCTCCAGGGGCTGGTTCCTTCTGGCAACATGAGATGAAGTGTGGCCATTCTCACTTCTGCTGTGGTATCTTCAGTATACATGGCTTCAGGTTCTTTGGTTTGTAGCTTTATGGTCATGAAATGGAGGCTTTAGCTCCAGACATTGTGTTGGGGTATCAGGTAGGGGGAAAGGTTTGGGCAAGAGGACAGAGATTTGTAACAACTGCATCTGCCACCTTTATTCAGGGAAAGAAATCTTTCCTAGAAGTCCCACCTATATTTCACTTGCTGAAACATAGCAACTCCTAGAACAATCACTTGCCAATGTAAGTGAGATTAGCATGGCTAATTTAGACCAATCAGAATCATCCACCCAAGGGAAGTTTAGATCTCCCTCCCTGAGAATAGACAATGCCTGCCACTGTCTGCCCCAACCTGAACAGATCAGGCAGATCTCCTCTTGGCAGGACAGACAGAGAAGAACCACATGGATGCCCGTGAAATAGATGGTATTGGTCTAACCATTTGGACACATTTCCCTTCTACACTCTTCCAGACTGATGCTGTTACCTCTCAGTGTAAGCACATTGACTGGGCCAGGCCTTAACCAGGTCCTGGACTAAGGAGGTGATTAAAGATGTGCCTCTGCCTATATGACTATGAGACCAGAAGAACTAAATGGTGCCTGGCTACCACTGTCAACCACTCAAAGGGGGATCTATGTAGGAGAGCCTGGATAGAGTGGGAGAACAATGTGGAACAAAACTCAAAATCATTTGAAAAAAAGGGACAATGTTTGCTGGTCTAATAGAGCTGATGGAACCACTAAAGGGCCCTTAGCTTCATGTCTGGAATTGAACCCACTTCTGTGGCTTCCAGCCAAACAAAAGACAGGCACATGAGCTAAACATTTAAATTAGGTAGATACGCCCCCTGGAGAAAACAATCATGGGAGCATAGAAGGGCTGTGTATGCACCGAGAGACAGCTCAGGGGGCAGGAATGCATGGAGGGAAGGACACAGAGAAGAGGTAACTATGAGGAGAAAGTGGGAGGGGAGCTGTTGCATTGTGGTAAATTGTAGTCAATGTCATGAGACAAAGTGTATGTGAACCGCTGTATGGAAAGTGAATTTGCTCTGTAAACTTTCACCCAAATCGCAATTAAAAAAAAAAAAAAAAAAGTGCCTCTGCCCTTGAGTTGCTCCCAGTGAGATAGAGGCAGCAGATGGGGTGGAGGGGGGAGAGGTGGAATGGGGGTGGTAGACTGGAGTTTGGGCTAGGCAAAGTAAGATAAAGCCTTGACTTTTGTGTAAATCGAAGTTGGACATGATGCTTCCCTGGGCCAAGGAAGGAACAGCAGGGATGGAGAGAAGGGCCTTGGGGACACAACTTGAAGATAATTTAGATCTGGGGGTGGGAAGGTGGGGATAAAGGAGTGGGTGACATGATGATCTGATTTTGGGGTCTGAACAAGTAGATGACTGCTCACTGACATATAGAAACATGAGAGTCACAAACCAATGCTGTCCATCTCTTAAAATGACTGTCTTTGTTCTTCAGTGCTGCTATAAGAGAAATACCACAAGTGGATGGCTTTAGCAAACAGGAATTTATTCTCTTACAGTTTAGGAGACTAGAAGTCTGAGTTTAGAGTGCCAGCTCTAGGTGCTAGGTGAAGACCCCTTGACCTTGGGCTCCATCTCTGCCTCCTGTTCCAGGCCCACTGCAACTGGAGGTTTCTCATAACTCATGCAGCTGCTGGCTGCTGAGGCTGATGAACTCAAGGTCAGTGTGTTAGACTGGGTTCTGTAGAGAAACAAAAATCAGCAAAGCTTATATATATATATATAGAGAGAGAGAGAGAGAGAGAGAGAGAGAGAGAGAAATTTATCTTAGGAAAATGGCTCACAAACGTATAGAAGCTGGCAAGTCCAAAGTCGCTGGAGGAAACGTCGGGCTGGAGGCAGCCTTAGCTTCTGCAACTGCAGGGGGCTGAGAAACTCAAGGCTGGCAGGCAGTACACTGGCTGTTGACTCCTATGAAAGACGAATCCAAGATCTCCAGGCCAAGCGGTGAGCTGCTCACTCATGGAAGGTTGTAGGCAGCACACCAGAGTCCCAATACACAGAAGAATGACTCTCTTCCCAGAATGTCCCTGAATATCCTGGAAGCAGGCCACACCCCTAGGGACACTCCCCTTGGGCAGATTGGCCACTCAGAACACAGTCATCTGATCCCATCATGGGAACAACCACACAGAACTGGGGTCCAGCCAAGTTGACACACAGCTCCAACTATCACAGTCAGCAAGTAGAATGGCACAATCCCAAGATCAACAGGCACACAGCAGCCCAATGGTTCAAATCCAGGAACTAGAGATGAGGATTTGGCCAAATGCAGGATCCAGAATGTGCCAAAGAGCTAGAAACCTTTCTCAAAACTTCTCCTTGTATACTGGAAGAAGGCCACACCCTAAAGGCAATTACTTAGCTGCTCACAGTAGATTCCACCATGGAAGTGATTATAGTCTCATCATGGGGAATAACAGGAGCTCTGGTCGCATAGTACCTAAGGCATTTGACTGTTAACCAGAAGGCTGGTGGCTCAAACCCACCACCCTCTCCTCGGAAGGAAGATTGGGCAATTTACTTCCATAGAGATACCGCCTTGGAAACCCAAGGAGGGGTTGCTATGAGTCAAATCAACTTGATGTCAGTGAGTTTGGTTTTTTATGGGGAAGAACTACATCCAGCTGCCCAGCCACTCAAAACAATGGCCCAGCCAAGTTGGCACACAACCTTACTTGCCACAATGGCCCAGCATCAAAAGGACAGAACCTGGGGCTGGGTCAGGGGAAGAACCTGGCCTATCCTTTGAGGGAAGCAGGGAGGTGGGAATGAACTCAGGACAAAGTACCCCCCTTGGTCACCTTGCCAACTTGTCTTAAGCTGTGGTCACCAATATTCCCATCCCACATTGTTCCTAATTTTTATACCATTTCCTTCCAAAATCCTTCATCATGCATATAATAACCTTTAAAAAATGGCCAAGGAGAGGACACTTTGGAAAATGCTAATAGCTGACATTTACAGTGACTTGACTGGAGTCAGGCACTGATCTAAGCAAGTCATATGCACTACTTTGTCTCAGGCTCATCACAGCCCTGCCAGGTAGGTTTTATTATTGAAGTGTATGGATAAGGAAACTAAGGCAATACTGCTGGTCAGTTGTGGACCAGTTGCACAGCCTACAACTCCTCTCTTTACATCTTCTATGATGAACTTAGTCCTTCTCTAATTTTTCGGAAAGGAAAGCAGGCTCAGAGAGAGCAGCAACAGGCCCATATTCACAAAGCATGTTAGTGGCCAAACCAGGTCTTCTAATTCCTGCCTAGAGTTCTTCCACCGGCAGGCTGCTCTGGCCACCTTCTCCTCACACATTCACAGGGAGGTGACCCAGAGGCCAGAGCAGGCAGGGCACAGGGAGGCCCAGGAAGCTCAAGAGGGACCATGGGGATGGACAGTACCCACAGCAGCAGCAAACTGCCTAGAGGCTTCTGGGTTCTCTCCTTCCTACCCACATGACACACAAAATATATATATACTTTGAAAATGAACATATTACTTGAAGTAAACAGATTAGTAATAGTTATGTGCTAGTACTTTATTAATTAAGTACCCTAAATACATTTAACTCTGGACATTTAATTTAGATTTATAGAGCTAATTTAGACTTATAAGACTAGTTATTGTGCATCAAGTACAGAAAATGCCAATTAGTTTTCAGAGACAACATTTATTGAGGTGTGAAAGAGAAAACTATGTGAAATTTAATTACCCTTGTATTGAATATGAGAGCTGACAGGGAAATTTAGGAGGAGTAGATGTACCTCATCTCACAAGATGTTGTCTTATGTTGTGGATTGTGATTCCATTTCACCCTGACAGTTACTTAAATAAAACCCAGACGTCACACCATGAGTGAGACTTTCTTAATGAAGAAGCTCCTGACTGGGGCTTGGTCTCCACCAGCTGGAGATCTGAAGGGCAGAGTGGATGGTGGACACTGCATGGGCTGGGAGTTGGGAGCCCTGAGTTCTTGTCCTAGGTCTGGTGCTGCCTTGGGAATTCCCTTGGGGAACTGACCTCACCTTTGCGCACTTAGCTCCAGGTCTCAGAACCAGGAGGGGCAGGAGTAAGGTGTCCAGTGTCTCTGCTCTGATGCTTGGTGGGTCAGGAAATCTGGTTCCACACCTGGGGGGAGGGAGGGTCACTGGGTCCTATCAGCTGGTGGATGTCATTTTCATGACTTTCCCGATCCATCTTGCTTATCGTCACATACACCCCTGGAATTCCTGTGACCTCAGCTTTCATGATAACACAGGGGCCAAGTCTATGCAGCTTTTGGTGACTCCATGGGCAATATGCCAACCAATCCTCTCTCCAAGTGGGGTCAGGTCCAAGGTACAAGGAAGCATGGCTTGAAGAGAAACACAGCAACACAGGCCCAATCCTGATCTGGAGGAGCCCGTGGTCTAGTGGGGGATAAAATGCTGCTCCCAGGAGAAAGCTAAGCCTACTTATGGTAGATGCTGAGGAGTTAGGGGGATGTTATGGATTGAAATCTATCTTCCATAAAGAAATATGGAAGTTGGAATCCTTATACCTGTAAATATGACCCTGTTTGGAAATAGGGGTTTTCCTTTGTTGTGCTAATTACATCATACCAGAGTAAATCTAATAACTTCTGAGTGGAGTCTTATAAAAAACAGAATAGATACAAAGGCACACAGAAGAAAGAAGACAAAGTAAGGAATGCCATGGAACTCCTGGACTGCCAACAAGGAAGACTTTCTTTCCTAGAGCTGATGCCCTGATTTAGACTTCTAATCTCCAAAACTGTGAGACAATAAATGCCTCCCCTTTAAAGTCATCACCTGGATTTTTGTTTGTTTGCTCTGGCAGCACCAGTTAAGACAGGGGAGGAGGCCCTCTACTCCATATCCCTTGGTTTCCATGTGAGTGGCCTTCACAAGGTCACACAGAAAGGTAGGGAGAACTTGGAGCTGTTGCCAGCTCCATTGCAAAATAGCACCTTGTGTTGTCACCTGAGGTTCTAAGTTTTGCTCCTGACAGTGTGTCCCCTCTCCCACCTGCCTCCCACCCCAGCTCCCAGTACTTCTTGTGGCTCCATTCAGCTCTACCTGATCATACTCATGAATCCCAAGAGAGGCTGGAGCAGGACAGCCAGCAACTGTAGTCCAAAGAAGGATGGCTCTTTCCAGAACCTTTGCATGGTTGGCAGGCCAGAAATGCCAGGGAACTGACAACCTCTGACGACGCAGTGGTTAAAGTGCTCAAATGCTAACCAAAATGGCAGTGGTTTGAACCCATCAGTCACTCCGTGGGAGAAAGATGAAGCAGTCTGCTTCTATAAAGATTTACAGGCTTGGAAACCCTATGGGACAGTTCTACCTTGTCCCTATAGAGTCACAATGAGTTAGAATAAATTGGACATCAGTGGGGTTGTTTTGGGAGCAGCCTTCAATCAATGGCTTTGAGGAGTGTGTGTACAAATGTCCCAGCTGACTCATCCCTCATGTGCAGTAATTGTTAGGTTTGTGTTTTACTGTTCCCCAGGATTCCCTCACAGGATTATCTCCAGTTGCTCACTGTGGTAGATGGTTTAATTGTGCCCATTCTCTTCCTTGTCACACTTCCTTACTCCCTGTGTTGGGGTCCCGAAGACCAAGTCTCCTTGCCCTGTGGAGTCACATGAGAATATGCTTAATTCTCCCAGAAGTAATGCATGACACAATGTGCATAATGCTGTTGACCAGAGAAACTCACCTTATTCTTTCTGTGCAGAATCAGCCCCATAGATATACAACAGGTACATGATTGACCTTAGCTATTCAGTCTCCAGTCCAAAAGAGGTCAAACTGATACAGCATGGCCAAAGGCCTCAGGCATACAAAACTAGATATTCACCATATGCCACATTGTTAACATAATTTATCTGATCAAACTGATACACACGCTCACATCATGCAGGGTATTCCAAAGGTTTAGAGATCATGTACCAGGAGCCAATCAGACAGGACTTTCTTTGGAAAGCCAGGCCAGCTGAGTTATCTTTTCCTGCACATTCCTTTCCAAGAGTTGTCTGCACCTTCCAAATAAACTACTTGCTTCTGTATCTCTCTCACGTTCTGCTTCTGAGAGAACCTGAACTAAAACAGTGAGAAACAGACAATGAGTACATAAACAAGTGATGATAAAAGTGAAGAAAAATAAAGCAGGGTGAGGCTACAGACAGTGAACCAGGGGGAGAGGACATCTTGTAGAGAGTGTTGAGGGATGGTCTCTAAGGGTATGGGATATTTGAGCAGACCTGAAGGAAATGAGAAACTGAGACATGTGGAGATGTGTGTGTGGGTGTGTGTATTGGGGGGAAGCATTCCAGACTGAAGAATTCTGAAAGTACAGGTACGATGTATTTGAGAAACAGCAGAGAGACCAGTGATAGGAGCAGAGTGGGGAAAGGAAAGGGGATAGGACATGAGACAAGAATGCAATACAGTAGGTCCTGTAGGCAGTGGCAAGGACCTGAGATCCTAAACTAGGTGTGGTGTGTCAGAATGCAAGGAACTCAGTGGCAGTCTTGCCCCAAAGGGTGACATGGAATGGAGGAGAAATATCCAATCTTTGTAGTTCAAAGGGTCATATTCTTGTTCCTGGTCCAACATGTAAAACCAAACCAAACCAAACCCACTGCCATCTAGTAGATTCTGACCTGTAGCTACCCCATTGGGTTTCCAGGTGGTAAATCTTTATGGAAGTAGATTGCCCCATCTTCCTTCTGTAGAGCAGCTGGTGGGTTTGAACTATGAACCTTCTGGTTAGCAGTCAAATGAAATGCCTTAGGCACTGCACCACCAGAGCTCCTCCTACATGTTAACAGCTTAGAAATTATCACTCCCATCTTCACAATAAGAAAAATGCTCAACAAACTGAACATCAACAACTCATATTAGATACATCAGAGAACTGAGGTCACAGGAGAAACCAACACCCTGAAAACTGGAGAGATAGGAGAATACAGACAATCACAATTTACTGAAGAGAGAAATTAGTGGGAACATACAAAAGACAGTTGACTAACTGTTGGAAACTGAACATGTATTGTCTTAAGAGAGAAAACTCCTAAGGACCTACCCTTGGGTGTTCCCCACACTTTTGTAAGAATTACCTTAAGAAATCCCAATAGGTACTCATAGTCTCTGATCAAATATCACATCCCTTGAGAGACTTTTCCTCATCTCAGATTCACCAGAATACAAAGAATCAACAAAAACACTCTGGAACTAATAAGCAATTATAGCTTATCATTATACAGTTCATTATAGCTATATTACATACACACACACACACACACACAGCCTATTGGTTCTGTTTCTCTGTATCACACTGACTGATAGAGAAGGGAATAGCAGCAATGAAGGAATAGGTACTTGGAAAGTATGAGTCACCTGCACATGCAACTTCCTTGTGACTTCAAGGTCTATTGGAGTACAACCTTGCATATACTATTTCCATTTGGTGACACATTACCGCACATGTCTCCAACTGTATGGCTGAGTGGATCAGATAATGCTCAGCTCATGATGGGCATTGAATGTCTGTCTCATAGTAACTTGATGTTCTATTGAGAATACTTATCTTCACAGTAGTGCAAAGATTTATTCTAATATCCTGCAGATCTGAGCTATTGGGACTTGCCACAGGTTCTGTAGCTGCCCTATTTATCATAGACACTTTGCGTATTATTACATCTTCTCTGTTGTGAGGACCCAGTGGCAGAGCAGCTACCATGGCAGCCTTGACTTGCTCCAGAGCCATTCTTGCCTTTAGCATCACTTAAACTGGCAGGTTTACAGATTAATTAGTAAAATATTTGGAGCAGCACACACTAATGTTACCTCCAATATCCAGAGAAGCCTATTAATTGTTATGCCTCTTGCTTAGTGGAAGACAGTACAACAAAACAACAAATGCAACATACTGTCACCAAGTCAAATCGAGCTCACAGTGACCCCTCCTTGGGTTTCTGAGGTGGTATCACTATGGAAGTAGATTACCCAACCTTCCTTCTGAGGAGTGGTTTGTAGGTTTGAACCGCCAGGCTTCTGGTTAGCAGTCAAATGCCTTAGGCACTATGCCACCAAAGCTCCTGGGCAATACAAGGAGGAGCACATTATTTGTCACCATTGAGACAATATTCAAACAGTCTCTAGCATGTTGGACCTAGAAATTTCACCTAGGTGACAGAATCCTGAATTTTCTTGGAGTTTAGTCCCACTCTCTGGTATACATATGTCTTATTAAAACTTCTAAGGCACTGTCTACTTTCTGCCTAATAGGTCTAATTTGAATGATATCATCAATTTGGTGAGTCAGCATGATGCTGTGTGAGGTGTAAAGTCATCCAGTCCCAGTGGGAGAATTGTGTCACAGTGGGAGAATTGACACAGCCCTGAGGCAATATAAGGTATGCTGCTATCTCTACTGAGGTACATTGGACTGCTTCTGGTAGTTATTTGAATGGTAGCTGCATATAGTACCAGAAGCTGTGTTGATTTTCTCCTTCAGGAGGTATGATAACACATCTGGAATAACAGGTGCATTTGGAGCTATCACTTTGAGTAAATTTATAATAATTCATGGTCAGTCTCTAAGATCTATTTGCACAGGACAAAAAAAAAAAAAAAAAGCAAGTTAAATGAAAAGTGTGAAAACTGTGATAGGAATTGTCATCTCTAATTATAGGGTCTTCAAGCCTAGGAAGTTTTGTTTTTCTCAAGCAGGAAAGCAGAAATATCCACAGATGGCAAGAAAGCTTGAAGGGGACTTGTGTGTCCAAAGGTCTCAGATTCATCTGAATTCTCATTTCAATTCTTGGAATTCTTCTTCTTCTTCTTCTTCTTCTTCTTCTTTTTTTTTTTTTTGTTTAAATCATGACATTAATTTTAACCTATTAGATTTGTCAAGGCTGTGAGATCAATTTATGTTGTAATTCTGCAAACCACAGAATTAGGTTGTGAAGTGATATGGATTAAATTGTGGACCTGATTTTCAACTGTGTCTTTGTGGGGCCACAAAAGGTGAGATTTTTGTCTAGGACAATCATAAATCTCTGGTTTTGGGAGGATTCTCTGGGAATGTAAAGCCCTGAGCTTGTCACTTTCCTTCTGTAAGCTCCTCAGAACAGTCAGAAATAGCCATCACATCTCATACTCCTTGTAATAGGCAAATGCAGCAGCCACTTGGTCTACTAAAGTCTTGCCTTCAATTGATATTTCATCCCAGGTAACTGCAGGTGATAATTTAAGTAATTTGGATGTCACAATGTGCCATAGATGACCAGTATCCCATTTTTTCCTGGCAATGGGGTCATCACTATGTTTAAGCCTAATTAGTCATATAGCCCAGCTCTAAATCCCATATTTCAGGATTTGTTTCTCAGAAACAGTCCTGTTACTGAGTGCTGAGCCATTAGGAGTTCATTTAGGAAAACAGAAATCATTACTAATCACATAGAAGAGATTTAATAGACAACTGGCATGAAAGTATTGAAAAAACTGAGGGGATGAAAGTGGAAGGGACAGTGTCTTAGTTACCTACTGCTGCTATAATACAAATACCACAGATTAGTGCCTTCAAAGAAGATAAATTTGTTTTCTCATAATTCAGAAGGCTAGAAGCCTGAATTCAGTGTGTTGACTCTAGAGGAATGCTCTTTCACTGTTGCCTCTAGGGGAAGATACTCATCTCTTCCAGTTGCTGCAGATCCAACATTTCTCAGTTCCTTGGTGATCCTCCCACAGCATCTATTTTCCTCCCATTGATGCTTACCTCTGTGTCTAGTCTTCCCCTTTTATAATTCAGAAATGACTAAGTTTACAATACACTTTTCACTGATATGGTTCATTAACATAACAAAGAAAACTCTATTTCCAGTAAGATTACATCCAATGGTATAGGTGTTAGGATTTCCACATATATTTTAGGGGGATACAATTTAATCCATAACAGAAGATTACCCAGAGATTAGAAAGTATGGAAAATGGCTGTCTCCACACCCCAGGGCTAGAAGAAGCAAAGAGAGAAGGACTGTACTTGCAGCTGACTCTGGTGGACGCTGTTCTGCTGCTGTGGTTGCTGCTGAAACTGCTGAAGTCCCTGCTGCTGCCAAAGCCACCATGGCCACTGCAGCCTGCTGCTGCTGCTGATAACATCAGAAGAAAAGGGAAAGGGAGAATAGAAGCCTCTCCCCACCTCTGACCTTCCAATCTTCTGCCAGCATCTCCTATCATCCAAAGCTACCTGGAAGCCAGCAGGCAAGGGAATCTGACAAATGCAGCTCTCAGGGTCCAGCAGGGCACAGAGCAGTGGTGATGAGGGGAGAGCAAAGAGAGACCTGGACTGTGACCAGCACAGTGGGTCAGGACTTGAACATTTTTATGAAACAAGTCAGTTCAAAACTAGCACTGTCACATAATAACTATGTGTCATTAAGAGGTAGTTAATCTTTCTAAGACTCACTTTCCCCATGAGTGAAATGGGGATGATTACTGATTGAGAAGTAAATTAAGAAAAGTATGTGTAAATAAATGCCTACTGCCTAGACTGTAATAAGCCCTCTGTCAATGGTTCTTGCTTTGTCTTTAACTTAGTTTCTAACTTTGAACAAGTGTTCTATTTCTCATCTCTAAAATGAAAGGGTTTGAAATGAGGTTCCCTAGGGTTCTTTCAACTGTGAGGTGTTGTGAAACATCCCTTAAATGAAATGGGCAGTTTGGGACTGGAAGGAAGGGATGGGGACGCCCAGGTTGTGTCTGAGTGTTCCTGGTTGTGCACTTCACTGGAGCATGTGGTCAAATGTGAAACAGCTCACTCTTCAGCAATCTTAAATATCCCCTAGGTTTCCAGGCTAATGTTGCCTCTGACAACAGCAATTTGGTCTCTACTCCCTTTGATAAACTTACTCTCAAAACCACTCAGTCAACAGGAAATTGCCAAGGGCTCTGCACACTGTGGTCTGGAAAAGGGGGATCTTCACATTCAATCCATCATAAAAGTTAGGTTTGTAAGCTGACAAGCATGAGGGACCTGAGTGTCTGAGCTTTGAGATTTTTTTTTGTTGTTGTTTAGATTGTAGTTATGAGCTTAAACCTGCTCGAATTCAGTTTGGGGGTATGGGAGGTGCCAGCAGAGGCAGGGTCTGTGGGAATCATTATAGCTTAATGGTTAGGAATACAGGACTTTCAAATTCCCATTCTGCCACCTGCTAACCTATTGGAGTTACTTAGATTCTCTAGACTCAGTAGGATTAATAAAGCCTACCATAACCATCTCACACTCTTTTGGTCCCCCTGTCATCCCTCCATGAGACTCAGGTGGGTTACCAAAGTTCTATTCTGCCTCCTCTCCTTAGAGGAAATTAAAGACCCAAATGGACCTCACAAATCATAGTATCCTCCAGCCCACTGAAAGCAATAATTGATGCAGGAATGAGTCCATGACCCAAACTGGGCCAATCAGAATCCTTACCTGGGACTTTATGTATGGCTATTGTGAGAGAAGAACCTCTGGATGGTGTAAATGGTTAACATGCTCTGCTACTAACAAAAAGGTTGGAAGTTTGAGTTCACCCAGTTGTTGTCAAGTGCCATGAAGTCAGCTCTGATCATAGCAACCCCACGTACAACAGAACAAAACACTGCCCATCCTCACAATCTTTGCTATGCTTAAGCCCATCCTTGCTGCCACTGTGTCAAT
>NW_006922020.1:1963632-2021546 GCF_000298275.1 Orycteropus afer afer
GCCCAAGGTCAAGGGGCTTTCACACAGCCCCTAGAGCCTAGCACTTTGAACTGGGACTTAAAGCCTCCAAATTGTAAGAATAAACTCCTGTTGGTTAAGGCCATCCCATTTGTGGTATATTCTTTTCACAGCGGTACTAGGTAACCAGAACAGAATATAGAATACGGTACTGAGAGAGCGGGGTGCTGCTCTGACAGATACCTAAAATGTGGGAACAGGAGTGGAGTGTGTTCTTGACCTGAGACCCTGGCAGACAGACCCTGACATATGGCATAAGAGACAGAAGGAGCAGAACCCAGAGACCAGCATTAAACAGCAACAGGCTTACCAGCCCACAGAGGAGAAAGCTGGGTTCCATTGGGTAAGCAGCTTCCTGGAGGAGTGGGTTGCCTTCAGGCATTAATTGGTAAAAGAGACGAGTATGAAATGGAGTAGCAGGTTGGCTGGCCCACGGAGCAAGAAAGCTGAGTGCATTTAGAGCAGGAAGAATTCCTGCAGAGTGAGTTGCCTTTGGCATTAATCAGCAGAAGTGGAGAGACCAAGGAAATGGGAAGCAGAGCTGCCTGAGCCTCAAAGGGTAGGACCATGGCCTCTGGGGGTGGAACCACCATAGCCCCCTAGGTTTCAAAGAGCCAGACCTTCACCAACTTGGTCTGGAGTGTGGGGCTGCTTGTTCATGTGAGCCAGTGGGATGGAGCCATAGTTGCTGCCCAAGAGAGAGGGAGCAGGGCTACCATGCCCAAGAAATAGAGGAATGGGGCCTGCCAGGCCAAGGGACAAGGTGGCCACTCAGGAACTAGGGGACTAGAGCCACCCAGTGAAGGAGATCTGTACAGATGCCACCCTTGAAGATCTGTACAGGTGGCAAGTTGACAAGGGGTGGAATTGTGGTGGTTATGTTTGTGTGTCAACTTGGCTGGGCCTAGTTGATTGGCTGGGCAGCTGGATGTAGTATTCCTCATGATGAGACTGGCAATCAACTCCATAGTAGGATCTACCACAAGCAGCCTTTGGGATGTGGGCTGCTTGCTGTGTATAAGCAGAAGCCTTGGGAATAGTCACTAGCTTATGGCATGCTTGGTCATTGTTCAGCAGCCTGTCATGCTCTGCTGACCATGGGACTTACAATGGACTTGAATTAATGGCCTGCCATGTGGTTTGGTAACATTGAGACTGTGGTATTTTATTTGTTGATCTTGGGCTTGTTAGCCTCAGCAGCCAGTAGCTGCCTGAGTGGAGAGATGCCTCTAGCTTCAGTGGGCCAGGAGCAAGAGGCAGAGCTGAAGCCCAAGGTTGAGGGTCTTTCACACAGCCCCTTAGAGCCTGGCACTTTGAACTGGGACTTAAAGCCTTCAAATTCTAAGAATAAACTCCTGTTGGTTAAGGCCATCCCATTTGTGGTATATTCTTGTCAGAGCAGCACTAGGTAACCAGAACACCATGTTATGATTATTAATGAATATTTGCAGCTGTTTCTTCTTATTCTGAGTAGTGCTACATCAGCAGATGAAGGCCTTGTAAACTTTTCTCCATCCCCTTGATTATGGTGGACCCTACTTTGAGGAGGCAGCTCTCCTTCAGTCATATTTTGAGTGCCTTCCAACCTGAGGGGCTTATCTATATCAGACAATATTTCACTGCTAATTCATAAAGTTTTCAGTTGCCAATTTTTTCAGATGTGGATGGCCCTATCCTTCTTCCTAGTCTGTCTTAGTCTGGAAACTCCACTAAAATCTTTCCATTATGGATGACCCTGCTGGTTTGAAATACTGGTGGCATAGCTTCCAGCATCACAGAAATACACAGGTCACCACAGTGTGACAAGCTGACAAGTGAGTGGTGGGAGTTCACCCAGAGGTGCCTCAAAAGAAAGGCCTGGTGATCAACTTCCAAAAAATCAATCACTGAACACCCGTGGAGCACAGTTCCATTCTGACACACATGGAATTGCCATGAGTCAAAGTCAACTCAACTGCAACTAGTATGTGGAGAGAGCAGTTCTTTTTTCCCTGTGGTGTCACTAGTGGGATGATGCAAGTTTGCAGCTTCCAATGATTAGGACATCCATTCCCCCACACTGTCCTGTCCCATGAAGAATTCCAGGTATAAAGAGAGAGAAAGATCACTTCCCTGTCCCCTCATCACATAAGGAGGGAAACAAAACAAACAAATGTGTTGAGAAAGAAAGAGATCCAGTCATCTAATTTGAACTCTGATCCAGTCCTGCCTGACACGAGTCTATCCCTGTTATTCCCAATTATTTGAGACATTGAACCCCTCTCTAATTTAACCAGTTTGAATTTAGTCCTGCCCCTTTCAACAACAGAGTCTTAACTAACACACTCAATTCTCTGGGATGTTGGTAGGATTAAATGAAAGCATTGAAGTAAAGGGCTTAGAACATTGCTCTACTCACAGTATGTGCTCAATACACACTGGCTTTTATTATTCCTGTTGTCACAGTCATATGCCACTCCATTCCTCTTCAAGCTGTCATTCCCGGCATAGTAGATCACATGTCTTTCTATTTCAAAATGGCCAAAGCCAGTCCATTTCAGCTCACTAATGCTGAGGATATCAATCTTTATGCGTTCCATTTCATTTTTGACAACTTCCAATTTTCCTAGATTCATACTTCATACATTCCATGTTCCAATGATTAATACAGATGTTTCTCTTCAATTTGAGCGGTGCCACATCCCCAAATGGAGATCTTGATAGCTTTACCTTATCCATAGGAGTAAGGCTGGGTTTACTCAGATGATGCAGCTCTTTCCCAGTCCTATTTTGAGAGCTTTCTAACCTAACTGGACTATTCATAAAGTTGCGTGGTAATGTATCAAACAGTGTTTCTTTGCTATTCATAAGGTTTTCCCTGGCCAATTCTTTGAGAAGTGGATGACCTCTTCCTTCTTCCTAGTCTGTCTCAGTCTGTAACCTGGGATGATAGGTCTGACTTATAGGAACCCTATAGGACAGAGTAGAATTGCCCCATAAAGTTTACAAAGCTGTAGATCTTAATGAAAACAGACTGCCACATCTTTTCCCACAGAGCAGCTGGTTCTAACCACCAAACTTGGTTAGCATCAAAGTGTTCTAACCGCTGTGCCACCAGGGTTCCCTTGACATTCAAATAGTGAGGTGAATAGGAAGTCAAGTGTATGTACCTGCGGTAGTTAAAGTTTTGTGTCAACTTGGCTGGGCCATGATTTTGGGTGGCTTTGGAGCTGTGATGTAGTTGTTCCCCATGATGAGATTGGGTGTGGTGTAATCATCTCCATGGTGAATTCTGCTGTGAGTGTTTAATCAGTTGAAGGGGAGTTGCCTTCAGGGTGTGGCCTGCTTCCAGTATATATGGGAAGGATCCTGCATTTGTCTCATCATCATTTCCAGTTCCTGGACTTGAACAAGTGGCCTGCCATGTTGCCTGCCAATTTTGAGATTGTTGCCTTTGCAGTCTGTGAATTTGCTGATCTTGGATTTGTCAGCCTCAGCAGCTAAAAGCCTGTTATACTGCCTGCCAACCTTGAGCTCTTCACACCCTCTCTCCCTGAGTCAAGAGAAGCTGCCATCTTGCTCCAGTGGGCCTGGAAGGCAGAGCTGAAGGGCCTCCGCCCAGCCACTAGAGCTGGCACTCTGAACTCCGACTTCTAGCCTAGTCTTCCCCTAGAGTTGACACTCTAAATTTGGACTTCTAGCCTCCTGAACTGTAAGAGAATAAATTTCTGTTTATTAAAGTCATCCACCTGTGGTATTTCTGTTAATAACAACACTAGAGAATTAAGACAGTACCTAAAGTTAGGGAGATGTCTGGATTGAAGATATAAACTTGTGAGTTGTCAGTATATGTTGTTGTTGTTGTTATTTGCCGTTGAGTCGGCCCCAACTCATAGCGACCCCTCCTTGGGTTTCTGAGGCAGTTATCACTACGGAAGTAGGATTGCCCAACCTTCCTTCTGAGGAGTGGCTGGTGGGTTTGAACCACCAGCCTCCTGGTTAGCAGTCAAGTGCCTTAGGCACTATGCTACCAGAGCTCCCAGTATATAGATGGTATTTAAAATCAGAAGATTGGATGGAACTACCAAGGGGAATGAGTGTAGAGAAAACAGATGACCAAAGACTGATCCTCAGGCAATCAACATTAAGGGAAGGCCAGAGAGGTTTCCTAGAAGCCAAGCGAAGGAAATACTTTAGGAAGAGGAAATAATCACTTGTTTCAAAAGGAACTAATAAGTCAAGTTTGAGTGTTAATTATTGAATTTAGCAATGGAGATTACTGGTGACATGAGGTCATTGGTGACACTGAGGTCATTGGTGACATGGAGTTCATTGATGTGGAAGTCATTTATGACATGGGGGATATTGGTAACATGGTGGTTATCAGTAATATGAGATCATAGGTGGGAGTGAGAACCTGAGGGAAGTGGGTTTATGAGAGAATGGGAGGAGAGAACTTGGGATCAATGAGAATAAACAACTCATTGGAGGCATTTTCTTATGTAAAGTATGACAGAGTGTGAATAAAGTAGGTATGGAGCATTAAGACAAGAGTTAGCCATGTGCTGTGTGTGGCGGATCAGCAGCTCTTCTCTTCACCTCACTGGCTGTTGAGATCCTCTGTGTCCTCCCCACCCAGTGAATGGCTAGTCTTAGAGCTTCTCCCGCCAATGCTGCTGAAAGAGAAGGAATGAGGGGACTGCCTGACTAATGGCCTTACATTGAAGGGAAAGTGGTACATTGGATGAAGCACCTGTTCGAGAATACAAAAGCCCCAATTGCTAGTCCCCCGGTCCATGTGCCACCAGCAAAGGGACCTTGCAAAAGTCTCCTAAACACCCTGTGGCTCAATTTTCTAATCTAGAAAACAAACAATACCTGCTTGCAGGATTTGTTATACAGGTTGTCCCTGACTTGCAGCATATTTGAGTTAAGAAGAGCCACATTTATGACCATCTGTTTTTTTTTTTCTTTTAACATCTTATGTACTATAATGATGCTATAGTATGTGATTTACTGATGTTATTCTTGTGCCAATCCCCTAAGACAAATAAAGATCAGATTGTAAAGATACAGATAATAAAAGACAATAATAATGAAAAATTAAAAAAAAAAAAAATTCAAGTATTCAACTTACGTCAGTATTGACTTATGGAGCTGTTGTCAGAACAGAACCCTGTTGTAAGTTGGAGACTATTTGTGTCTAACAAGAGCTCATATAGTCCCTAACACTTAGTTGTTATGTGCCATCGAGTCCGCCCTGACTCATAACAACCCCTCCTTGGGTTTCCACTTTGGAGTACATTGCCCAACCTTCCTCCCGAGGAGTGGCTGGTGGGTTTGAACTTCCAGCCTTCTGGTTAGCAGTCAGGTGCCTTACACACTATGCTACCAGAGCTCCTGTTAGTTGACCTCAAGAAGATTCCTGCTCATGGTGACCACTTAGTTAGCCCTCAAGAAATAATCCACAGATAATCTAAATAATCACCTCCTGTTCATGCCAGGCCCCAGGCACACATCATCTTGTTTAATAACAACAACTATTTGAAGTATTGACCTTTACCCTCTCAAAGAAGAAGAAATGGAGGCCCAAGGGGAGTTTCCTCACCCATGGTCACATGGCTATTATGTGCCAGAGCCAGGACTGGATCCATATTTAGGCTGACTCCAAAGCCTGTGCCTTTAGCTGCTGCACTGTCTGGTCTCTCTGGGCAGTGTCAGAAGCCAGTGATCCCTTTGATGCAGCACCAATGGGTAATTTGTGATCTTGGCATAAAATTTTTAATGCCATGAAGTGTGTCAGCTTGGGACTTGGACTACGTGCCCAGAGCACAAGAAGATGAATTGTCTAGCCTGGCTTTGCCCAGAGCCATAGGCTGAGCAGGTGTGGGCTGTAAGTTTCCATCCACCTAGGCCCCTACAAATACAATTCCCACAAGTTCAGACAGCCAATTAGCTATTACCTCCAGGAGCTAATATTTTTTATGTCATAATAAATCTGACCGTAGGAGCCAGCCAAAGCAATTATTACTTCTCACAACCTCTCTGTCAGCCCTTGATTGGGACACATTTTATGTCATTGGCCACTGAGAGATGAAGCAATGACTTTGATGGACATGAAGGCCACCTGCAAAGCCCACATTGAGAATGGGGCCTGGCTGTATTGTGTCATTAGGCTTTCACTGACCTCCATGGCTGACCTCAGAGGGATAGGAGCTTAATGAGGTTTGGTCATAACACTTTCATGGTCAAGAGCAGTGCAAAAAAGATGGTGCCATTGCATAGGCAGAACTCACAGGTCCAAGTCCAGCCATGGCCTGTTAGTGGAGGATGAGAGATTTGGATAAGATGATGTAAAAATGCAAACCTTTATTTGGTGCTTACCATGCATGGGACATGCTGCTAAGTGCTCTATGTGGATGTCATATGTCAACCTCTGCAAAGTCTGTGAGGTAAGTACTATCATCATCTCTTTTTTACAGAAAAGAAGACTGGGGCTCAAAGAAGCCAAGCAACTCACCCAAGGTCACAGACTATTGAGTGTCACACAAATAGCAGGAGCCAGAGTGATCCTCTGAAACAGATCACCTGACCACAACTCTCTCTGGCTCACACCCTCCTGTGCCCTCCTGTTCCTGTGTGAACAGAAGCTGAGCTCCTCACTGTTGTTTCTGAGACCAAGCCTGGCCTGGCCTCTGCCCTCTGACTGAGTCTTCTGCTTGTTCCTCTGCTCAGTCTGGCCTCACTTCTCCTGGTCGCTCTAAGCTTTTTGCTTGGGCACACCTCACTGGTCTCTGCACAGCTGGCTCCTTCTGAGTGTCCAGGCCTCAGTGCAGATGTTTCCTCTTTAAGAGTCCCTCCTAATGCTTTGAAATGACCCTCCTCCTCCCACTGCTCCTATCCCTCTTGGGGCCCTGCCTTGTGTATGTCCTCCACATGGGGTGATGTGCATGTTCATTCATTGGTCGCTTTTTCACCAAACTGTGAGCACTGAGAAGGCCATCTTGTCACTTCTGAATTCCTTGCATTATGCCAGGCACTTAAATCGTTGCTGAATGAATGAAAGTTGCAGGGACTTGAACTCAGATCTGTTTTGTTCCAAAGTACACACTGTTAGGTACATCATGGTACAATCTCCCAAGTTGTCACATAGCTCAATGCCGCAAGGCTGATTCCAGGCCTGGCTCTGCCACCAATGTGCTGTGTGGCCTTGAGGAAACATCTGTTTTCTCTGGGCCTCAGTTTCCTGATCTGTCCAGTGAGGAATTGGATTAGTTACCTTCTAGGAGCCCATTTCAAGTACACCACCATTGAGTTCAATATCCCTCAGTGAGAGTGGGACTGACGTTGCTCAGTGTTACCCAGGCTACTGGCCTAATCATCTGCTTGGTGACATCTTGGACCATGCCTAAACTATTGTTCTGTTGGGACTGAACCCTCATTCTAATGGTCTCATGACCGCAATAGTGGCTGCCATGCATTGTCTTCAGTGTATACATCATCCCTAATCTTCACAGCACCCTGAGAGGTAGGTGCTACCAAGCCCATTTGACAGATGAGAAAACTGAGGCATAGAGAACTGAGGGAAAATGCTCAATATCATAAACTAGGAAAGAATCAGGACTAGAACTTGTGTCATCTGATTCCAAAGCCAGTGCTGGGTCAGCTCAGCAGCACAAGGCAGTCCAAACCTGGGCAAAGTTTGTGCTTGACTTGAACTTGGCTGCCCTTCTGGCACCTTCTCTAGCTGGCTCAGCATCCCTGAGCCCACCACCTCCAGCCTCTGCAGGCCCTGGCCCAGCACACAACAGGCTTAGAGCAAACACTGCTGGATGCATTTGTGTCTGCTGAACCTGAACATGGTGTGTGTGTGTGTGTGTGTGTGTGTGTGTGTGAGCAGGGGTGGGGTGGGTGGGGTGATGGTATATTGGTATATTCCAAGCATGGTATATTCCAAGCAGATGATTAGGCCAGTGGCCTGGGTAACACTGAGCAACCTCAGTCCCATTCTCACTGAGGGATATTGAACTCAATGGTATTGTACTTGAAATGGGCTCCTAGAAGGTAACTAATCCAATTATTCACTGGACAGATCAGGAAACTGAGGCACAGAGAAAACAGATATTTCCTCAAGGCCACATAGCATATGTAGGGGTAGGGGGTGGTGTTGAGGGGCGGAGGGAACTGGAAGGATGGGGGAATCTGAGTGAAGCAGGAGCCCAGGGGCTTCAAAGAAAAGGAAATGCCAGTGTCTAAGCTCCTCTTCTACTCTCTCTGGGGAGGGAAACATGAGCCTACCCAGGAATGCCATTTTCTGCTCGTTTCAAAGTGAACAATGCAGCTTTCTGGGACTGTTTATTCTCTTAATGCATTCTCTGGGTGAAGAGAGCTGGAGGCAGAGTACTGTCTCTGGACCCCCAGCCCTGGCCTGGTCTTTTGTCCCACTGAGCCCATGGCTACCTTTCCCACACTCCTTACCCTTTACCAGGTTGTTCTTCTGGTCTACTTTGAAACCCCTCCTCCACCTAGATTCCTTGAAGACTTGAGCCCCTTCTTGCTCCTCTCATCTCAGCCTCTTTCCCACCTCTTTTAAATCTGCCTCAAGAACAATCTGATCACTGTGCAGAGACAAGGATGTGGTTGAGGATTGAGAAGCCCTGTGCCTTTGATGTAACCACATCCTCCAAGACAGCCTTGAAGAACAGTGACCTTTAACAAGATTGGCAGCATGGAAAAGGCTAGGGCTTGAAGTCTAAGCTCAGCTCAGTTTCCAACCCACACATTTTGCAGATGGGAAACTGAGGAGGAGAATTTGTGATAAAGAGTTTTTCATGTCTGAGATGCTCTAATCAGCCTTTATGGGACTTCTCCATCAAGTGAAGGTCAACACTTTCACTATGTTATGTGACCCTCATGGGAACACCTTGACAGGTCTTATTGTCATTGAAATGAATAGATGGGGAATGGAGGCCCAGAGAGGGTAAGTGACTTGCCAGAGTCACACAGTGAGAGGCAAACAGTAAGAAGCCCTCACTCTCAACTGTCTACCTTCTCCCCAACTTTTCTCTGGACCAGAGGTAGGAGAGGAGATGGGAAGCCAGTGAGGTATTTCCCAGGATCTTTGCAACTGTTGCTCTCTTTGTGCTACCATATCCTGCCAAACCAGCAAAGGACCAACGTGATCATTTGCTTTTGCTCCTCTAATCCTGAGAAGTGGAATAGCCATCTAGGTAATGACTGGCAATGCTGTCAAGGAGAGAGTGCCACCCTCACGTAGCACCAGCATCATCTATCCCTCCTCTGACCTTCTTGTGGTCCCGTCTCACTGACCTTATTTTCAAGTACTGTGTTAGACCTCTTGTGCCCTGCACACTTCCAGCAAATGTCAGCAAATGTCCTGACTCCCTTCAGTCTGGGAAAGCAGAGATATGAAGCATCCATGCTGTTTTCTTCTATTGATAATGTAGCTACATAGTCTCAGTCATTTCAGGAGCAGAGTTGATCCTCCCCTAGTGGAAGGCCAATGCCTTCCCATCCAATGTCTTACTCTGGATCCATCCCTTTCTACCTCTGTGGGGGCCTGTCCACATAAAACATCACAATCTCTCTCTCACTAGCCAGCATCTCTGCATATAAGCTGCCCAGACTTTCTCATGTCGTTATTGTTAGGTGACATTGAGTTGGTTCCGACTCACAATGACCCCATGTATAACAGAACAAAACGTTGCCTAGTCCTGTGCCATCCCCACAATTGTTGAGTCCATTGTTGTATCCATTATGTCAGTCCAACTTGTTGAGGCTCTACCTCTTTTTTCACTGCCTTTACCAAGCATGATGTCATTCCCAGGGATTAATCCATCCTGATAACATGTCCAGAGTACGCATGAAGTCTCATCATCATTGTTTCCAAGGAACATTCTGGCTGTACTGCTTCCAAGACATTTGTTCATTCTTCTGGTAGTCCATGGTATATTCCATATTTGCCAACACCATGACAAAGGCATCAATTCTTCTTTGATCCTCCCCAACTTAATCCTAAAATAAATTCTCCCCTTAAAGCCCAGGCTCTTGAGCTACTCCTATTTCCCTCTCCTCCCATCCACACACTGGTCTCTAGAAGTTTAGGACATGGAGGCAGCAGGAGGCAAAGCCCTCTGAGTTGGTGGATAGCTGCCCCATCTCCTTGTCCTTGAGGAGTGTTCTGGTTACCTAGTACCTACGACTCTGACAAGGATATACTGCAAATGGGATGGCCCTAACAAACAGGAGTTTATCTCTTATAGTTCAGTAGACCAGAAGTCCAATTTCTAAGTGCCAGGCTCTAGGGTATGTGTGAAAACCCCTCAACCTTGAGCTTCAGCTCTGCCTCTTGCTCCCAGCTCACTGGAGCTAGAGGCATCTCTTCACTCAGTCAGCTACTGGCTGCTGAGGCTAACAGGTCCAAGGTTGACAAATCAAATGGCACAGTCCTGATGTTACCAAACCACCTGGTAGGCCATTAACTCAAGTCCATTGTAAGTCCCAAGGTCAACAGAGTATGGCAGGCTGTTGCACAATGACATGGCCACATACAGGGTTCAAATATGCCATAAACTAGAGACCATTCCCAAAGCTGCTTCTTATATATGGGAAGCAGACCACATCCCTAAAGCAGCTACTCAGCCTCTTGTGGTAGGGCCCAGCATGGAGTTGATTGCCAGTCTTATCATGAGGAATAACTACCACCAGCTGCCCAGGCACTCAACCAGGCCCAGCCAACTTGACACACAAACATAACCACCACAAGAAGAATGACTGTGAAGCATCTTCTGAAGTCCTCTGAGGATCCTCAGGAAGACCGAGCCCCAGTTGCCCACAGTTGTCACCTGCTCATGAATGTTCACTTTTTAGCTTTTCGCTCTCCTCTGCTTCACTGTCAACATGCCCTCACCAGCATCTCTAGATAAAACTCCATTCCCAGAGTCCTTGGCTCAGGTCTGCTTCTGGCCAGCCACCCTAAGGCAGACACCGCCCCAGTTGACCCCTCGTGCTGCTGTTACTGACTTCCTGAGGGAGAAGCTCCCTGTTTAGGTTCCTGCTCTTGTGTCAGACTGTGAACTCCTTGAGCGTCAAGACAAGCTGTGGCTCACCTCTGCACCCTATAACCCAACACAACGCCCAGCACTTCAGTAGTGGGAGGTGCTCATTGAGTGAGAGACTGAGTGAAAAAGTGAGTGGACGGATTACTAGATGCATCTCCTGGGACCTCCACTGGGGGGATAGACCCTGTAAAGTGAATCCTCCATTGTGTGTGGCCACTCTGCCCTTCTCCTTCCTCCCCCTCAGCAGGCCCATCCTTGCTCTCCCTGCCCAGGCCCAGAGGCCATCACTCTGCCATTGATTCCTCATCCAGCCCTCTGTGAGAACCTGCTCTGTGCAGCCAGGATGCCTCCTGCCTGGAACAGTCCTCAGATGAGCGGGCCTCTGGGCAGAAGATTATGACTCTGGCTCAATAAAGATTACACGAGCCCAGTGAAATGCTATTACCATGTGACATAATTCAATGCTGCCTCAATGCAGATGTCACTATGGAGGGATAGATTTGTCCCAGCTGGACTCCAGGGCTCTCTCAGAAGCACTGGGAACAGACACCTTCTGCTTGGATATGAGCAGCCACAGGGAAGGATGACTTCTACAGATCAACTTATTCAGCTCAATGTAGGAGCAGTTTTCACAGGAAGAATTAAAACTATTGTTGGGGAGTGAAACAGCTGCTGCTAAGCCAACAGTCATGGAGACCACTTTCAGCTTTGAAACTCTGGGGGACTGAGATGGTCTGAGCATGTCCAGGAGGCAGGGACATCACCCAGCACTCTGGTTCCATGAAGTACTATCTTACAGATGAGAAACCAAGGTCTATGGAGGCAGAGAGGGCTGTCTAAAGTCACACAGAGTGAGTCAGTGGCTGACCTGAGCCTCTGAACCTGAATCCAGACAGCTTTGCCTCCTACACCCATGACTCTCCAGCTTCACTGAAGAGCAAGTAGAGTGAGAATCATGGTGAAAGCAAACAAACAAGCAAGCAAACAAAACAAATAAGCCAAACACAATGGACTGACTCACAGGCTATACCTGACATTTTGTTGCAGACACTGGCCTAGGAATCGGGGTCCTGGAGATCTGGTGCTGACTCTATCCCTCACTTGCTGTGTGACATTGGACAAGTCTGTCATCTATCCTTTTTTCTGGATGTTGGTTCCTTTATCTGTAGAATGAGGTTAATGATCTCCAAGGGGCCTCTCCACTCTAAAACTCTCTGACACTCTGGATCTCTGTGCCCTCATCTGTCAAGTGAGCCTAATTCTCTACTTCCTGGGAGGCTGTGAGGATCACATGAGGTCTAGGAGGAGCTCCTTGGCAGTGTTTTATGAAAGCAAACCCTGCAACTGCACTATCATCACTCACCCAGATCCAGCAAGGTGGTGAGAAGTGGAGCCGGCTCTCCATCTGAGTTACTAGAAGGAGTGAAGGATAAACCAATATGCATCTCCAGCCAGGGAGCTCTGGAACCAGGAGAAGGATTTCAGGGAGGGTTGTAATGCTTGGAGGCCCTGGAACCCCTTCCCATGGGGTGGGGTGTCTTCTCACCATCCCAGAAAAATGATGCAGACTCTTGGATCTCAGGGTGCCTGCCCAAACCCTGGCAGGGCTGGGCTGTGGACAAAGAGCTAAAAGGGTGGGATGGGATGAAAAAAGAGGAAATAGAGGAGGGGTTCTGGCTCCATTCTCTGGTGAACAATGCAGCAAATGTGGGCTCCGGGATCAAGACAGGCTAGCTCACCAAACATTTGCAGGACTTTGGTTAAGTCATTCAACTGTTCTAAATCTCAGTTTCCATATCTGTAAAATGGGGATAAGAATGGTCTGTGTCACATGAGTGATAAAGCTGACAAGGTGCCTGGCTTAGAGTAAGTTCTCAATCTAGTGTAGCCAGCAGTGGCAGCTGTAAAACAGTGTTATTGTTGTTGATGTTAGGGGTCATCAATTCAGCTCCCACTCATAGTGACCCTGTGCACAACAGAATAAAACACTGCCCAGTCCTGTGCCATCCTCATAATCATTGCTGTGCTTGAACCCATCATTGTAGCCACTGTGTCAGTCCATCTTGTTAAGGGCCTTCCCCTTCTTCTCTGACCCCATACTTTACCAAGCATGATATTCTTCTCCAGGGAATGGTCCCTTCTGACAACATGATCAAAGTAGGTGAGATGAAGTCTGGCCATTCTCGCTTCCAAGGAGCATTCTGGTTGCACTTCATCCAACACAGATTTATTCATTCTTCTGGCAGTCCATGGTATTTTTAGTATTCGTCGTTGGACATCAAGAAAGTGCTCAATAAATGGGAGCTGATTCCTGGGTGGTGCAAATGATTAATGCACTTAGCTGATAACCAAAGGTTGGAAGTTTGAGTCACCCATAGGTTCCTTGAAAGAAGGTCTTGTGGTCTACTTCTGAAAAATTAGTCACTGAAAATCCTATGCAGCACAGTGATACTACTCTGACACACATGACGTCACCATGCATTGAAATAGACTTGAAGGCAACTGGTAACTGGTATTATCATAAACTGCATTGTGGTTCCACACTTAGTAGAGTGCAGTGAGCAGGGAGGAAATCCAGCTGCTGATCGCCAGCTCTGCCCTTGATGGGTAATGTAGTTTAGGGAAAATCTCTTCCTCCCTCCAAGCTTTAGTTTTGTCCTCCTTAAGATGGAGTTCAGCAGAGATGGAAGGTCTGTCCAACTCTGACTCTCTTTGAACAAATACTGAGTTAATCATTCTCCCTCTGCCCTTCACCCCCAGTCTCTCCCTTTCTTGTTCTTTCCCTATCCCTCTACCCCTGCTTTAACCCACAGTAATGAGGCCATTACAGTTCTCTGGGCCATGTTGGGAGTGAGTCTATCACCTCTCCAAGATCATCCATTTGGTTTCCCAGGACAACCAGTTAAATACTCATCACCATGGAAATGCCTACCACTGTCCAGTTAGTTTTACTGCAGTCTGGACTCAGTTCATTGCTTCCAGGATACCATAGTGGAGGGGCAGAGAAGGGAAAATCATGTGCTGAACTGTCTAGTTAAAAGAAAAGAAGGAAGAGAAGCCACATGTATTGACTGTGGACTCTATGTTATTACAAATAAGTATACTTCACATAGGAAGAGAGGCTCAGAAAGGTTGAACTATTTGCCTGAGTTTACACAGTAAAAGAGGGGCAGGATACAAACTTACTCACAGCTTCTCTTTCTTGAAAGCTGGTCTGGGGATGGCTGTGGAAAGCCCATGATCTATCTCCTTTGGGGCTTGGGATCACTGCCCCTCTAATCCCCGTGGGAAAGGCCACTGAGTGAGCAGCAGGACCCCTTCCAGCCGGAAAGCAGAGTCCACGCTGGTATGGCCACCTTACCATAGAACTCTGGGGCTGCAGAGTTGGGAAGATTCCATTAAAAATTAAATCCAATCTCAGACTGGCCCCATGCAGAACAATACCCCCAGAACCAAGCACCAAGTGGTCAGTTGGTTTTCCCATGTCTATTCCTGCTTCCTGTCTTCACTGTTGCCTCTTCTTGGGGGAATCCTTGTGTGGTCCCAGAACACCGACACTGGAGACAGATCTGGCTCACTCAGGGCCCTAGCACCACCACTTATAAGCTGTGTGGCTTTGGACAAATTACTGAACTTCTCTGGGCTCCAGTTTCCTCTGACAGCACCTGCTTTGCTGGATGATTTTAAGTATTAAGACATACGTAAAGATGAATGTCATTTACCCTCTCTTTGCTTCATGTCTGTTAATCATCTGTAATTAGCTCCCATCATGTATTCCTTCATGACCTTTATGACATTGATACACTTTTGTATGTGTTCCTTATTGTTTACCTTCCCTGAGAGCAACTGGCAGACTCTAGAGAGTGAATAAATGAAGGAATGAGGGAGTAATGTAGAGTCTCATGAGGGCTCTTCCTAATCTTTTAAGCCTCCCAAGACCACTGTACCAAGGCTCTTGCCCTCTGCACTACACCTGCCTTCTCCCATCTCTGAGAGAGGAACCCAATTTGTAGAAAGACTGGAGATGGGCCTGAGGACACCAGCCCTGCTCAGATCTGGGCCCCCTGACTCACTCTCCAGTGCTCTTTGGGCTGTACCCTCTCCATGGAGAAGTCAGGGCTTCCCCCTTCCTGGGAGGCTGTGAGAATTATGTGAGGTCTGGGAGGAGCTCCTTGGCAGTATTTTATGTAAGGAAACCCTGCAACTGCACTATCATCACTCACCCAGATCCATCAAGGTGGTGAGAAGGGTAGAGTTGGCTTTCCATCTGAGTTACTAGAAGGATTGAAGGAGAAACTTACGTGCATCTCCCAGCCAGAGGGCTCTGTAACCAGGAGAGGAGTTTCAGGGAGGGTTGTAATGTTTGGTAAGAGGTCTCCTCCTCTGCTCATGACTGTGAATACAGACACGTGTCTTCACCCTCCCAGCACACTGAGCCCACACCACCCAGAGGGCAGAACAGTGACTTTGCTGTTTTTGAAGAATAAACCTGGGCTGGCCCCATGGACTCATTTTCCACTTTGAGTCTGCCCTCAGTGGGGGAACTGATCATGGCCCCTTCCCTGCAATGAGCAGACTGAAGAGAGTTCCAGAGCTTGGAAGCCCAGGTCAGCTGCAGCTGGCAAATAAACGGTTGAGCTTTTGGAATTTTTCTCCCTCTTCATTCTAACTGGGGCTCAGTGAGACTTCAACAGCATTAGAGGTTCTGTAGGAGCTGAGGCTTTCACCATGCAGCCGGCATGAGAAGTATCCTCGTGCTAAACCTCTCCCTGGTGCTCTAGCACAGGGCTGGATCGCCCAGTGGCCGGCTCAGGAGATGGACATGCGGAAACACAGCTGGTTCCTGGCAGCATCGTGCATGGTCCTGATTCTAGGGGGTTTCAACAATAAGAAGCAGCTCCACATAATGAGTTGACAGCCCCCATTGACAACTGCTCTGTGCAGGCCTCTTCTGGGCACCGAGGTCGCAGGGCTGGGATGGATATCATCCTTGCCCTTGGGATCTTAGAGCCTGTGGATAGTGGATGAATCACATAGCCACCAGTAGTGTAGTTGGGGGCAGAACCCAGGGCTTCTAACGCCCAGGATGCCCAACCAGGGCAGTGTTAGAGGGTAAGGTTTCCTAGGGAAAGATCTAGACTCAGGGTGAGAACTGTAAACGGAGATAAAATAAAAGAGAAAGGGATTTGACTTGACCCAGCCCCACCTTCACTCCTCTCCAGGTTCTCAACACACAGCTGGTTGCTCTCTCTGTGTCATCTTTATTAATTTCTGTCCTTGAGAATGGCAGTTCTGCACTTATTAGGAACTTTTCAGTTGAAATTAACAGCAAATTGACTTTAACAATTGTGAAAATTTACTGACTCAACTCATAGAACTACAGAGACGAGTATATCCAGGTGCCATTGACTGCACCCTGTGCCTAAATTTGTTTCCATTTCTCTGACATTCTCTCCTATCTACCCTCCTCTACATGTTACCTTCCTTCGTGGTCCTTCACACCCTCACCCCACTATGGAAAGAAGAGAGAACATCTATTCTGAGAGTTCTCTTCAAAGAGGGGACAGGGTTTTCCCAGAAACCCCAGCAAACATCTCCTCCCCTTTCATTGGTCTGAACTGGGTCATGTGCCCTCTCCTGAACCAATCACTTATTCTGCAGGATGGGCTGTGCTGAGAGGCTTAAACCCAGCAGGATCCACCCCTGGAACTGAGGGTGGGTCATTCCCATCCTGACCAGGGAGGGGGCTGAGGGTCAGGACTAGCCAGGTCCCCAAAGAAGCAGCTGAAAATCTCAGTGGGAGGAGGTAAAATGGAAGCTGAAGAGGCAACAAAGAACTATGACAGACATCATTAGCTGAGGTCATTAATGACATCCATTCAATGGAAACTTCTCCCTATCACTCCAGCCCCATCATCTGTGTCCACTTTATGCCCAGACACTGCTGAGTCCCCACAGCTCAGACTGCTTCATGACTCCAGGCACGGGTGCTTGTGTGCCTCCACCTGGAGGTCCCCTACCCCTCGTTCATCCTGTAGATCCCAGCATCACCTTCTGCAACTATGAAATGAGTCACCTGAGCTGTATGCCTCGTTCCCACCACTGTCATTCACACGATTATGGACACATTACTTTACCGCCCTCCTCAGCCCTCCTTCACTGCACACATAGAGTTCGCCTTTTCCTTTGTCATGGACCTGGACAAATCTTAATTAATCTCTTCATTCCTGGGCTCTGGCAATTGCCTGATTTAGAACAAGAACTCAGTAAATATTTGTTGAATTAATGAAAATAAGTTTGTTTCCAGATATGGCTTCTGTGAAGTTGCTTGCATGTAAACAAATGACAAAGCCTCAAGCCAAAGGAATGACACTCCACTGGTAGAATTTCAGGCACCAGAAAGCTAAGTCCAGACCTTCTTCTGTTGTTTGGTGCCTGAGGGAGGAGGCAGTGGCTGTCATAGCAGGTAGAATTTTCCATTCATGGCTTTCCACTGCAGAAACAATCTTGTTGTCTCCTGAAAAGACAAATGTGTCATGGAAACAAATGTGCTTTCCCTTTGGCTTTCTGGTGGGAGAACACTTACCTTGTCCTGTTGGGTTTCCCTGCACTGGTTCTGTTAGACAGAACATTCCTTCTTGGCATTCTCGTGCTGAAGCTCTGGCTGACCCTTGATTCATCCCATCTCTTACCCGGTAGCCATCAGGCCTCCATCTTCCAGCCCAGTCTGGCTGGTTGGTGGAGACCCCAGTGTTAGCTGGGAATTTGAAGAAGCTTCCTTGCACAGCTCAGACATTTCCTCATCAAGTCTGCTGGCCTAGCTGCTTCTCCTGAGCTGACCTTGGCTCCTCCTGACCACTAAGCCCATGACCCTACCTCATGTTCCAGCTCTACTCACTGACAGTCCTCTTTACCTCCAAGCTTATTCCCTCCAGCTCACCCTCCTCTCTGTCAAGAGCAATCCTTAGCGAACATGGGCTGACTGGGTCCTCCTTGCTGGGAACCTTTCCCAAGATCCACAGGGCCACAGTCCATATTCCATAATGCTGTGCAGTTCAGAGGTGTGACGGTAGCTACAAACACACCAGACAACTGCCTGCCCCTGCTTTTGCCTCTATTCTTCCATCTGCTTGGATGCCCTTCTCTCCCTGTCAGCCTGGTAAGTTCCTATTCACTCCTCAAGACCCAGACCAAGCATCCCCTCCTCTAAGAAGCCTTCTCTGATTCTCACAGTCAAGGCAACCCTCCCCCAACTTGGGTCTCCACACTGGGCTTATTTCTGACTTCACATACAGCCCCTCACTACTGGTCTCCTAGTCTGTTTTCCCACTAAACTGTGAGCATGTTGAAAGTCATTAGCCAGGTCTGATATTTCCACATTCCAGTATCTGGCAGCAGAAAGGGTGTCATTGCAGGGGGAGTGAATCAGTGGACTTACTACTGTTACAATAACAGCAACAATTTTGGAGTATATACTATATGCCAGACACTGCTCTAGGCAATTTCCTGCCTTTATCAACCATAGATTCACAACCACTTTGTGATTTTGACATAGTTATTAAGCCCATTTTACAGATTAGGCACATTAGATTCAGAGAGGTTAAATCCAAGACCTCACTGTAAGAGAGTAAAGGCTTAGGATGTGAACTCAAGGGTGTCTGACTCCAACCTCTTCATTTATCGAAGACCTACTATGTGCTGGGCACTGTACTGTGGTCAGGGCACACAGGAGGGAACACAACAGCCAGGACCATGCCTTCAGAGGTTATGGGAAGCTAGGGGCACAAAATACGCACACATAATGTGCAAAATAACATTGCAGTAACATGTGCTACACAGAAAAATAAAGCAAGGTTGGGGACAGAGAAAGATAAACTAGGGTAGATGGTATTTTAAGAGACATGTGAGCAGAGACTTGTATGAAATGACAGAATGAGCCCTGGGTTGTAGCTGAAGGAAGTGTGTTCCTGGCAGAAGGAACAGCAAATGCAGAGGCCCTGACGCTGGAATGGGCTTAGCTTGTATGAGGAAGAGCAGGAAGTCAGTGTGTGTGGAGTTGAGTGAGTGAGGAAAAAAGGTGGAGAAAGGGCCAGAGAGGCAGCCTCGGGGTGCAGACTATGTAACCACAAATCAGATCATAGCACCTCCCTGGTTCAAGGCCTCCGGTGGCTATTGAGGAGACTCCAGCCTTGAATGCTGAGTCAGTCTCATGACCTCCCACACAGCCTTGGCCAGCACCAGGGCAGCTGCCTATGAGGGTTAGAGTCCCAGGGCCTTGGTGTGGTACTGAGGCTTCACAAACATCCTATTTAGTCCTCACAGCAACCCCTGAGACTCCCAGACTCCCAAAGCTTGGAAATGACAGATCCACACCAGGCCACTTGGCTCCAGAGCCCAAGCCTTTTCTCCCTGGGTGTCCTGATGTGGCTGTGGGGGGGCCAGATCTGTGGCAGCCACAGAGAGGGGCAGGCCAGCACCATTGAACTCTCCTGCTGGAACAGGCGTGAGGTTGATGCTCCATCTGCAGCTGGGCCCTGCTGCTCTCAGCTCTCTGGACCTGAAAGGCTTGACCAGCAAAGGTTTTATTACTTAAATCACATCCAACAGCTATTATTGTCTTTGGTCAGACATTGAGAAATTGCTTCAGCCACAAAGGTGGAAGGTGAAAGTGGACTTGCTAAAGAAGAGGGATTAAAAAAAATCAGCTTGGCAGAGTCTGGGTGGTCAGGATCTAGAGAAGACCTAAAGTCACAGGAGGAAGCCAGTTGGAGTCCAGGCAAGTGGGGTTCTGGCCCAGCAACTGTAGCACTGACTCCTGTGTGACTTGGGCAGCCCCGTTAATCTCTCTGAGCTTTGGTTTCTTCCTGGGTAAAATATTCTTTCCTTTCACAGCCTTCAGTCTGCTCCATTCCTACAGTCTTCACTGATCCTGGCTCTGCTGGATCCACCCTTCCTCAGACCTGCCACCTGCCCTCTCCTTCCAAATTCTGTGTAGGCAGGTGGCTCTCCCTGGAGCACCTTACCCTCCTCATGGCCTGGCTAACTCCTGCTCACCTTTCTGATCCCAACTGAAATACCACTTCCTCTGGGAAGTCTTCCTGATTCCCCTATGCAGGACTGACTGCCTGTTGTTTCTATAGCTGCTCTCTCTGTGCCCGTGGTCTATCTTACTCAGTGCCTTGGAAGGGGCCTGGCACATAGTAGGTGAGTAAATGAAAGTGTAGAATTTGTTCATTAACTAAACAAACATGTATTGAGCACTGACTGCAAGCCAGGCCCTTCCCTGGGTGCTGGGGATCCATGTGGAAGGGAGGGGAGCAGGGCCCTTGGAGAGTCCAACAGCATCACTCTCTTCTCCCTCTACCCACAGGCTGCCTTAGTTTCTGTGTGAATCATCTGACCCCTATCCTCCAGACCCATCATCCCTTCTCCCACAGTATTGACCATGATGAGACTCTGGGCAGACCCAGCCATCCACAACCAGACATGTGCCCCCCGACACCAGGTCACAGTCAGTAGGGGTTACAGCCATCCTTGCCCTGGTCCAGCTCCAGGCCCATGAATGGATTTGATTTGAGAGCCCATCAAGCCTGGATAGGCAGTTCTGGCGCTCAGCAGAAAAGTCAGGGCCTGAACAGAGGGTTAGGAGTCATCTATTTACAGTAGAGAAGAAGGAACTGAGACTAGGTAGGGAAATATAAAACAGACCTGACTTTTAATATCCAAATGCATTCTATAAAATTGACTCGACCTTGTGGGGGAAGTGAGAGGCTTCTGCTGCCTTTTCAGTCACAGCTGCCTCTGCTGCTCCTACAATTGACACTTCTCTCTGTTCCCCAAAGACACTCTGGGCTTCTTCCTTCCCAACTGTTCCACATATTGCTCCCCCCACCTGAAAAGCTTTTCTCCACCCTTCTATTCATGCCCCAGTACCTCGGCCTATCAAAATCCTAAGCACCCTTACCAGTCATGCTTAGAGTAACCTTCCTCATGGTGCACACTGCCTCTCCCTCCTCTGTGCTCCTGGAGGTGACTGGAACAAGCATGGAGGTGAAGCCAGGTAGATGGGGTTTGGACCCTGCTCCATGCTGCCCAGTTGTGTGACCTTGGGCTAGTCTCTTTCCTTCCATGAGTCAGTTTCTTTGTGTATGGGATGGTGGCTTAGTTTCTTAGTGCAGCTGTGATAGAAATACCACAAGCGTGTTGCTTTAAATAACAGAAGTTTATTTTCTCATCCTTTAGGAGACAAGAGGTCCAAATTCAGGGCACTGGCCAAAGAGGAAAGTTCTCTCTATTGGTTCTGGGGGAAGATCTGTGTCTCTTGCAGCATTCCTCAGTTCCTGGGTGATCTTCACTTGATGTGGCATCTGCCTTACCCTCTCTCCTGTTTGTTTTTGCTTCTGTGTCTAATCTACTCTTTCTATAACTCAGAAATGATCAGGTTCAGAACCCATTCTACAGTGATATGATGTCATTAACATAACAAAGAAAACTCTACTTCCAGATGGAATTATTTCTCCAGGTATAGGGGTTAGGATTCCAACACATACGTTGTGTGTGCTGGGGGGTAGAAATGATTCAATTCATAGCCATAGGGATGGTGACAACTAATGGCCAGATGATTGCCTGGTTAATAGGAGGCACTCAAAAAATGTGATGTTATGATCTTCCTTAGGACAGTTTCTTAATCATTACCTGGGTGCCAATAATCTTTGTAGGACAAAATTAATTCCTAAAAGATGTTTTTTCCAAGTTCCTCCACCATTCCAATACATATTTATCATGTGCTCCCAGTCATACAAGGTACTGGGTGAGCCCAACCCAGACCTATTGAAACTGATCATGTCTGCATCCCATGAGAAGTAGCACACAACAGGGTAACCTGACTATGACTGGAGGCCCAGGAGGGCCAGTCTCAAATGTGAATAAACAGTCTGGCAACCAAAAATAATCTTCAAAGGAATTTCAATTTTCTTACTCATCTCTGAAGTAAACCTAATGGGGATCCAATTTATAGTCCCACAAAACTTCCTGAAATTCCCATTTCTCACATTGGAGAACTGCAGAACTCTCACAAGCCAACCTCCAAAATGTCTTCAGACAATAAACTTGCACAGCTTTTTCCTCTGTTTCCTGTCTTCTTCACCAGCCTCCGCCTCCCGCCCCATCTTCATTATATAGATTAACTTAATCCTTCTGCATTCTTTCTACTATCACTTCTCTTGATTCTGCATCACCAACAATTTTTGAGCCATCTCACAAAGATAATGTTCTCCTTTGAGGGTAGGAGAAAGGGCGAATCTAAGTGGGCAGAGATAAGATTCTCTTGGGGACAGAGTGGAAGGGATGGCTCTGAATACATGCATGATAATAAACCTTATTCTTGTCACAGCAGGTTCTCAGTCAATGCCAAGATAAAGGTCCTTCCAGCGCTGAGATACTGTGATTCTATGAATTTTGAAATGTAGAACTTGGTACTGGTTAAACCCCAAGGGGACAGGGACCTGAAAGTTTCTCTTGGAGAGCAGTGAAGGGAAGCTGGTGACAAAGAGAGGCTGAAGAAGTGAGAGGGGCAGGTAGACAAGGGCCAGAAGCACTTCCCGGGTCCTGGCCCCTTTACCTACTGCACACATTGAGTGAAGCTCACTCTCTGCTGAGGCCTGTGCTGGACACAACAGGTGTGGGGATGGAGACAGGAGATCGAGACCTCACCCCATTAATCAGCTCCCTACCATCTCCATCTCTGATGTCTGCACACACTGACCCAAGAAGTGTTCTGGGAGCCAAAAGGGGGCACATATGCTGACCATGTGAGCTGGGACAGGGACTTTCAACTCTCTTGGCCTCAGTATTATCATCTGAAAAATGGGAGAATAATGGTACTTCCCTCCCATGGTTCTTTTGAGGAAGAAATTAAGAGTACAGGCAGAGGACAGAGCCCACAAACCAGCTGCAAGTCTCCTATCCCCTCTCCAGCCATGCCTCCTTTAAAGGGCCCTTCTTTTCTCTAGGACACATCATCGAACACTCATACACAGCTGGTCCTGCAGAGCAGAGCACAGCAGAGGCTGGGGCAAGGACTACAACTGTCCCTTCTCTCAGCCTTTGGATCCCTGGTGATAATGTAAGAAAGTGCTGATGTTACCTGCCTGATTTTAGCTTCTTCCTTATGGCCCCCAGGTCTCGGCACATTGTCCAAGCACAGTAGGTTCTCCAGGGCATCCCTGACATGTGAGAGACCCAGGACAAGAGCTCAAATGGAGGCCAATCTACCATGTGTCTCAATCTAGAAGTTATAACAACTGATAAATAAAATATGTTCTATTCTGCTACCTTGCTGAATATAATTTAATAGTAACATGGGAAGACTAGCTTGAATGCAAGCTGGATTCAGAAGAGGTTGTGGAATGAGGAACATCACTACTGATGTCAGATAGATCCAGGCTGAAAGCAAAGAAAACCAGAAAGATATTTATCTGTGTTTTATTGGCTATACAAGGTATTCAACCATGTTGTTGTTGTTGTGTTGTTAGGTGCTGTCGAGTTGGCTATGACTACAGTGACCCTATGTACAACAGAATGAAACACTGCCCAGTCCTGCACCATCAGAACAGTCCTTGCTGTGTTTAAGCCCATAATTGCAGCTACTGTGTCAATCCATCTTGTTGAAGGTCTTTCCCATTTTTAGTGACCCTCTACTTTACCAGGCATGATATCCTTCTCCAAGGAATGATCCCTTCTGACAACATGACTAAAGTAGGTGAGAAAAAATCTGTCCATTCTTGCTTCTGAGGAGAATTCTTGCTGCACTTTTTCTAGGACAGATTTGTTCATTTTTGTAGCTGTCCATGGAACTTTCAGTATTCTTCAGCAACACCACAATTCAGAGATATCAACCCTTCTTCGGTCTGTCTTATTCGTTGTCCAGCTTTCACATACATAGAGATGACTGAAAATACCATGGCTCAGGTTAGGTACACTTTGGTCTTCAAAGTGATATCTTTGCTCTTTAACACTTTAAAGAGGTCCCTTACAGCAGATTTTCCCAGTGCAATACGATGTCTGATTTCTTGGCTGCTCCTTCTGTAGGTTTTATTGTGGATCCAAGTAAAATGAAATCCCTGCCAACTTCAATCTTTTCTCCCATTATCATGATGTCGCTTATGGGTCCTTTGACTGTGTGGATCAAAACAAATAATGGATAATATTGTGAAGAATAGGAATTCCAGAACACTTATTTGTATTCATGAGGAACTTGTACATAGATCAAGAGACAGTCATTTAAACAGAACAAGACATACAGCATGATCTAAAATCAGGAAACATGTGCATCAGGGTTGTATCTCCACCATACTTTTCCAGTGTATATGCTAAACAAATAATCCAAGAAGTTGGAATATATGAAGAAGAATGCTGCATAAGGACTGGAGGACAACTCATTAACTACCTGTGATATGCAGATGACACAATTTCAATTGCTGAAAGTGAAGAAGACTTGAAGCACCGACTGATGAAGATTAAGACTACAGTCTTCAGTGTGAATTACACCTTAACATAAAGAAAATAAAAATCCTCACAATTGGACCGATAAGCAACATCATAATAAATGAAGAAAAGATTGAAGTTGTTAAGGATTTCATTTTACTTGGATCCACCATCATTGCCTGTGGAAGCAGCAGTCAAGAAATCAAATGATGTCTTGCACTGGGAAAATCTGCTGCAAAAGACCTCTTTAAAGTACTGAAGAGCAAAGATAACACTTTGAAGACTAAGGTGTGGCTGACCCAAGCCATAGTATTTTCAATAGCCTCATATGCATGTGAAAGCTGGACAATGAATAAGGAAGACCACAAAAGAACTGATGCATTTGAATTGTGGTGTTGGTGAAGAATGTGTCATGCACTACTAGAAGAAAGAATAAATCTGTCTTAGAGGAAGTACAGCCAGAATGCTCCTTAGAAGCAAGAATGGCCCAACTTTATCTGGAGAGATACCAAAGTATTTCTCCTACTTTGGTCAGGTCTCAGAAGGGAATAATCCCTGGAGAAAGATACCATGCTTAATAAAGTAGAGGATCAATGAAAAATGTGATGAGTCTCAATGAGCTGGATTGGCACAGCGGCTGCAATGAGGTGTCAAGCATGGCAATGATTGTGAGGATGGAGCAGGACTGGGTGGTGTTTCATTCTGTTGTATGTAGTGTAGCTATGAGTTGGAACTGACTTGAAGGCACCAAACAACAACAACATTGGAAGCCAGAATTGATTTTAAAATTTCAAACATCTTGAATTTCTATCCCAGAGTGGGGAGGCACAGGGAGAAGCTGCCCTCAACTCCTTGCTCCTGCTTGTCTGCCCATCCCCAGGTCCATCCAACACTGCAAGAGCCCTCGCATGGCATGTGAACACTGTCCAAACACCTGCCACAAACTCCAAGAACATCTGCCCCTTGGCCACCTCTTAGGCCTGGAGTATTCACCCCTCAGTGCAGCTCACCCTCCAGAGGATGGACACAGGGAAGTAGACTTCAAGTAATTTGGGCTGAGAACTCAGGGTCCCAGGGAATGTGAACTGCGGTCTTGTTATCAGACCAAATGCGGGTCCCTGCCCGGTGCCCACTCAGGCCAAAACAGTTTACACACCAAGATTGAGAGGAGAGAAAATTATTTATTGCAAAGCAGTAGTGCAAGGAGTTAGGGGTAGTTAGTCTTAGCCACTATGCTACCAGATCTCCCAGTCTCCTTCCTGGTGACCTGCAAAGGTGAGGGGGTACAGGTGGAGCTTTTCGCAGGCAGACCTGCACTGCTTCCCTGAATGTCACAGCTTGGTGAGCACCTTTAAGCAGGTACTTACAGGCAGATCTAGAGTAAGACAACCGAACTTGCACTGTGATGGCGCCTGACCTTGCCTAGGTTTATACACACACACTTAGGTGCATTACATCCTGCAAATGAATGCTTTTTTTTTTGTTTAAAGACTCATCTTTTAAGGAGTCCATGATCTTTCTAGAGTTCATCTCCCTTAGCAGATATTACACAAGAATGAACAAGAGATACTCTCATGTACAAGAAATAAAGTAACAAGCAATAGAGCACTTAGTTGGCAAAGAGCTTCTCACCACTTACGTGTTCATAAAGGCAGAAGGAATAAGTTCTGACATATGAGTATCTATCATTAATCAAGGAGTGCTGGTGGCCTAGTGCCTAAGGCATTTAACTGCTACCCAGAAGGCTGGTGGTTCAAACCCACCAGCCATTCCTTGGAAGGAAGATTGGGCAATCTACTTCCATAGAGATACCACCTTGGAAACCCAAGAAAGTGTTGCTATGAGTTGGATCTGACTCGATGCCAGTGATTTTTTTTTTTTTTTTTTAAATCATTAATCAGTAGAAGAGAATGCCGTTCTCAGTGATATTCTTAAGGTAAATGGACAATTTTCATGTGCACAGAGAATCCTTTTTCAGACTGAGCTCAGGGCAAGCCAGCCCTGTTAAAGCTGGACAGGACAGGCATAGCCACACTCTCCCATGGGGGATTCTGGAAGAGACAACATAGAGAATGATGGTTCTGGGAATGATAAGAACCCCTCATGTGCATCCAGGGGTCTCCACCATCTAACAGGCCTCTCTGACCCCACAGCTCATGTTGACCCCACTACCTTTGATTGAGCCCATCTTTTGTGCCAGCTCCTGGGCAGGCATTTTACCAGGATTATCTCACAGGATTCTCACCACAACTCAAAGATGGTTGGGCTATTATCCCATTTTGCAGATGAAGAAACTGAGGTCTAGGGAGGGGAAGTGGCTTGCCCAGTGTCGTACAACTAGGAGGCAGTGGAACAGGACACAGCCCCAGAAATGGGACTGCAGAGACCATGCTGGGGATGGTTGTTGAGGGAGCCCCATTCATCAGGGATCTGGTCTCAGTGCATATTTCAGCTTGACACTCCCCACTTCAGTACTATGAGGTAGGGTTACTATCCCATTCTCTACCTTGGAGCGGTGGGGTAATTGGCCTCTGTCACAGAGCAGGGCACATGGAGCGAGGGATTCTATTCCCTGTCTCTTCATTCCATACGTCAAGAGCTCTTCACTACAGGAGTAACACCCCCAGGGGACACTATCTCCCAGGTCCTCTGCACCTTTCTCCTCCCTGTGAACCTTCCCAACCCTTGAACACCCACCCCTCATTCCACTGCCTGTCATCCAGCCTTCCTCTCTTGGGCTTGCTCTGCTCTGCAGTTACCTGCTGACCTCACCCACCACTGCTGCAGGGTCTCTGGCTGGTCTGAAATGAATTCCTGGTGATGATGAACCAACCCTAGCTGGAGTGGCCCAAAAAGCCCCTTAGGAGGTGGACCTTGGCTATAATGTAGTCCAGAAATGGTGGATAAAGAAGGCTTCATGGCCTTTGGGCTCCCTGGGCTTTAGGTCCTAACACAAATGTGGGGGCATCTGTTATCTGGTACCAGGACAGCACTGTGTAAAATAACACTGACACCACAGTGCTTTTAACAGTAGCATTTGCTTATTCACAGCTCTGTGGACGGCTGGGGCAGCTCCATCTCAGGTTACCAGCTGGTTAGGCTGGGCACCAGGCTTTGGCTTGGGTTTAATTTTGCTCCTGTGTTTCACATCCTCTGTAGACCAAAGGCATGTTCTTGTCATAAAAAATGGTCCAGGCACAGAGGGTGAATAGAAACATGGATGCTTCTTACAAACATGACTGAGAACTAGCAGCTGTCATGTGACCCAAAACAGGTCATATGGGCAAGCCCTACATGAGTAGGGTGGAGAAATATACACTGCCCAAAGTGGGCAGGTGGTGAATGTCTGCTGAAAATAATCCAAACTATCACAGAGACTTTGGACAAGTCTCTCCCATCACTAGATTCTGGGTTTCTCTATGCACTAGGCTGGGTATTCCAAGAGCTTCTAACTCCCAATTGTCTATGATTCTCTGATCTCTTGATGTTGAGTTCCCTTACATTCCCTCAATCCAGGACTGCTCAGACTGCCAAGGTATCACAGAGGTTTGAGGTGGGGGGCTAGGATCCCAGTTCCTGTTCCTTGAAGCTGTGAGGCCCTTCACACACCTGGCACTACATCCCCATCCCCACCCCTCACAGTCTTAGTCCTGAGTCTTCTGCTGTGAATGAACCACCTGTGCTCTGTAGTCTCACCTGCTCCTATCCCCTGAACTCAGGGCCTTCACATGCTTTCCAACTCACAGCCAGCCTTCTCTCCCTGAACCGACACTGGGTACAGGCTGCCCAGCTCCAAATCCTTCCATCTTTGATTTTCACTCCACCCTCCTTCTCAGCCCATGAAAAATTCCAGTCCATATTGGACCTGGGTCCCAGGGTCCTCCACCTCAGCCCCCAACACCAGCACCCTGTATGATCTAAATCAAAAAATCAAACTCACTGCCATCAAGTCAGTTCCAACTCATAGCGACCCCTTTTGGGTTTCCGATGTGGTAAATCTTTACAGAAGTAGATTGCCCAGTCTTTCTTCTGTGGTAAGATCCAGTTGTCCTCATTTTAAACTCCACAACAAAGGAAATTAAGCCTAGCTCCTGAGTCTTGGCAGTTTGGGGAACCTGCTTGCCTTCTCATCTGCCGGGTCAGGCGTCTACGTTGATCAGCCATTTCCCGAGCGTGGAAGCCCAGGCAGATGTGTGTACGTGCTGTGGTTGCAGTGGAATCGCTCTTTCTCCAGACGGCTCCTCCCTTTCTTTCCCAGCCTCCAGCCTCCTCCTGCTGGGGTTCCTGGCTCTCTCACTAATGCATCCTTTTGTGTTGCTGCAAATTGCTTCCAATTCTAGCAAAGCAAGCCTCCAGCTTTGAATAAAGCCCAAACTCTGGTCCTGGAGGAGCAGCTTTCCACCTTCTCTCCCTCCCTCCTAGCCAGCACCGGGTCCTCATTCTCCAAGCCACAAAGGAAAACCTTGAATATGAGAAGAAGGTTTCCATCTAAGATCATAAATGCCATCTTCCATGAAGCCCATGCCCAGCCCTGTGGACCCATCACCACGTGCTTTGATAGACAAGCTCCCATGTTCACCAGAGAGGAAGTCACATGATCATTGTAATAATGCCATTGTGAATAACTAGTGATTGTGGAGGAGTCCCCGGGTCGTGCAACGGTTAACATGCTTGCACACTAACTGAAAAATTGGAGGCTTGAGTCTACTCATGGGCACCTTGGAAGAAAGGTCTGGTGAACTACTTCTGAAAAATCAGCCACTGAAAATCATACAGGGCATAGTTTTACTCTGACACACAGGGAGTCACCATGCATTAGCAGGGCTTTTCAGGCACTATTTCACAGTCTTTCCCAGAACTCTTTGAGTTGGGTATTAATATTGCCATTCTGCAGATAAAGTCACTGAGACTTTGAAAAGTAAGAAACTCACTCAAGTACACAGAGCTGGTAAGCAAGCCAGCATGGTCTATCCCTGTGCACAATGATGAATCAGCCCCATGTACACCCAGGTGCCTCCACATCAACATCCTTGCCCATGGCCCAAGGAAAAGTGTCTTGTTTTACTGATGACACAAATTTGTCATCTGATGAAAAAGGCATCATGTGCACAGGGGTGCTTGTGTCCCTGTGTGTACTAGTGAAACCTGTGCACACAGTTGAGCCTGGCCTCCAGGTATACCAGACTAAGAAGAACCCACCTGGCTGGACTGCCTTTGATGAGGAGTCCACTTTCAGGTCCACCGAATAACACCCACCACTTCTGAACATGTTCACCAAATGCCTCCATCCATAGTGCTGGCCAGGAGCTCTGGTAGTGTAGTGCCTAAGGCACTTGACTGCTAACCAGAAGGCTAGCAGTTCAAACCCACCAGCCACTCCTCAGAAGGAAGGTTTGGCAATCTACTTCCATAGTGATACTGCCTCGGAAACCCAAGGAGGGGTTGCTATGAGTCGGGTCAGACTCGACAGCAAATAACAACAATAACAACAACATAGTGCTGGTCATGAACACCAGAAGGGCCACAGAGCCTTGCTCCTTCCTCCTTTTAATCTGATTTGTTCCTTTATAAATCCCCAGCAGGGAAGCAAGCCTTCCTCCACTAGAGGAAGGTAATCAACTTTGGTCTTTGCAGTTAGCTCAGCTCCTACATGGAGACAGCAGTCATAATGGAGGGAGCTTGGGCTTTCCAATTGAATTATGTGTCCCAAACTTCATCACCCTCAGTTATTGTCTTAGATTTATTCACACTGGCAAATTAAATTACCACTGTCTTTTCAATCTTGTTCTCGACTCTAGGAAAAATGAAATAGCAGCAGAGAACTGGCCATAGTGGGCACGCTTGATACACTTTGGACCCCTGCATCTTTTATCTGAAAGATCCCCTGCCCTGGAATATACCAGATGCCAGATCTCCCAAGGCTAACAGTTTGGAGCACTTGGGCTTGGACATTTACCTCTTGCTTTTTTTTTTTTTTTTTAATTCTGGAAGAGGAGGGGAGACAGCAACTACCCGCTAACTCCACTCACCCAGCTGCAGGAGATGCAGGAGTTGGGTGAGTATTGGTGCAAGATAAGAATGCTATCCCCATTTCACAGAGATCTGCACGGAGGCTGAGAGAGGGCAGGGGACTTAGCATAGTCATGCAGCGGGTAAAGGGTACTTGAACCAGGCCTGTCTGCCTCCCACATGGGGCTCCTGGGAGCAGGGGCAGCATCTTGCCCATGGTGGGCACCTGGCAGTTGCTGGCGGAAGAGATGTGGTCCAAGTTTAGTGAGTTACACTTTTATGCAGGTTTGTTTGTGCCTATAGGACTGATTTGGCATGGAGGCCAGTGGAGAAGAAGCCCCTGCTAAAGGCAGTTGGAGTCCCACAAGGGCCCTTTGTCAATGAGAGCACACAGATGGAAAGCAGAGTGCCTCTGGCAACTGGACTTGGGAGAATTAACTTCTCCACTCGGGGCTTCCATTGTAGACTCTTGTGAGCCAAGCAGCAGATGGTGGAGCAGAGAGAGGTGCTGGTGGGGGAGGGAGAGGGTTGATGCTCGGGGCTGTCGGTTCCCGCCTCCTTCCCAGCTCTTTCCTCCCCTCCTCTCTGTCTCTCTGCACATGTCTTAATCTCTCCCTATCTTATTTCTGTTTTGCTATCTGTGCCCTTTCTTCTCTATCCCGCTCCCCCACACTCCATTTTTCCCTCCTCTGTCTGAATTGTATCTATCGCTCTCCATCTCTGTGTGGTTGTGTGTAGTGGGTGGCAGTGGTAGTGGGTGTGTGCATATTGCACTCTCTCTTAGCTTCTGACACACTCTCACTTTCATATCCTCTCTTTTTATGTGTGTGTGTGTGCTTGTGAGAGAGTGTTTGTGTGTATGTATTTATGTACATTTCTAACTCTCTCTGTGCTTCTCACACTCTCATTTTCATACCCTTTCCCAAGGCTCTTCCTTGTTCATCTCTTTGTGTACGTGTGTATGCGTTTCTGCATTTTTCTTTTATGTATTTTTCTGCCTTTATCTTCCTCCAAGTGTCTTTTTTCTTGTTTGTGATCTCTCCTGCTCTGTGTGAATCTCTTTCTTGTTACTCTCTTCCCTTTTCTCACTACGTGTTGCCTTCTCTATCTCTCTCTCATCATCTCTCCTTATGCTTTCTCCCTCTTCCTGGGCATCCACTTGTATGCACCTAATATCAACTGGGGAAGCAGGAACCTTTGATCTGAGGACCTCAAGTTCATGGTCTGGGATAGGCAGACAGCTCACAGCAGATATTGAGAAAAGGAACGCTGCAAACCCACAGCCATTCCAGAGTCACCTCATCCAGATGCTGAGGGATAACAACTAGACTCAGAGTCAGAAAATCAAAGTAAAAGCCCTTGCTTTTATTCTCATCATGTGACTTTCAGCAAGTCACTTGATTTCTCTGAAAAATTAATATCCCGTTTTGTAAAAATAAGATAATAGGTACGAAACAGGAAGATCAGTTCACAGCATGGGGGAGCAATAGGAGATGGATGGATCTATTTGTAAACACATGAGGACACAGCAACAGCTCTAGCCTGACCACGGGCCCACATGTGGACACTGGAGGAAAAGCTGTTGGAGGTCAAAGACGGAGACATGGAGGCTTGATGGAAGGGTGCAGGGGACAGGCCATGGAGACCATCAGGCAGCATATCTATATCCTGCATGCCTCCTGCTGATCTCTGGCTCTGCACGCCCCGCCTGGTGCTCCCCCCCCCCACTCAGCAGCGCTTTTGTCACACTGACATAATATTGGGTCTGACACCAGCAACCAACAGCATCTTCTGTCTTGGAAAACTCCATTTAAAGGTGGAAAGTTGTGGGTGTTTTGTTGGGTGGCTGCTAAGGAGCCAAGAATGCAATGAGGGGCTGACCTGACTCCTCTAATCTGCCCAGAGACCCGCAGCCATGGAGGCCAGAGGACGGTGCAGGTTCTGAAGACTTGGTCTCTCCTTCCTGCTCCCTCCCTCCTGGCCCTGGGTCCTGTAGCTCATCTCTTGCCATTTCCCTCATTGGTGCGGTGGTTGGAGGTTGCTGCTTGCACCAGGTAATGCTGATAATAATATTGATGATAATAATAATAGGAACAGAGGGAACTTCTAGCACTTGCTATAGGACTACACAACACTGAGTTGTCTTCTCCCAAAGCGCTATTGATGACCTCCATTTTATAGATGAGAACACTGAGACCCAGAGAGGTTAAAGGACTTGACAAAATCAAGTTGCAGAGCCCAGAGGGCTGATGCCAAAGTACACAAAGCCTGCCCCAGCCACCGGCAGCCTCCTGCCATCAGATGCAGAAATCCCATGTGAGGGCTGTTAACAAGGCTTCTCTCCCCTCTGTCCACACACACACATACCACTGTACAAGTGGCTGAGAGTGAATCCCTTCCTGAGAGCAGATGTAACAGAATGAGGAGGGATAATGTTTAACGGCAGGAGTGAGGAAGGCGACCAGAAAGGAGAGTCTCTTCTGGCATCCCCAAAGTAGAGCACGCATACCCCTCCTCACCCACTCCACTGGAATCCACTGTACCCCAGTCCCGTAAAAGCAGTGTGTGGAAAGGCTGAGCTCATCTTCCGTCCTGTTGGCTGGCTCAGCTCTTGACCACAAAAGATGAAATGAAGCAGCGGGAGATGGAACTTGGACAGATCTGCTCTAGAAAGTAGCCCTGTGGGCAGGGCCACTCACTGAGACCTGAGATTATTAACAACCCTCACCCTCCAAGAGCCTTCCAAACCTGGGAGAGAGGAGACTTCCCTCTCTGGCCCTTCAGAGAGACTCCAGGACCAGAAACCCCTTTGCTTCAGTGCCTGAGGCAAGTTCAAAGGGAAAGAGGTAGAAAATCCACTTAACTGGGCCGTGGACTGGTGTCAGGCGTGGAGGGGGCTCTCACACATTGTCATAGTTGTTTCATCCTCACCTAAGAAATGGGTGTCACCATCTCCATATTACAGGTAAGGAACCTAACTTAGGGAGGATCACATACGGAGGACGGGAGTAGAGACAAGAGCCCAGGTTCCCATGCATCACTCTGGGGCTTTCTCTACTACACTGAATTCTCAGGGCTGCCTGGGGCGAATTGGTGAAGACAGTTATCACACCTGGCCTTGGTTGGGCTCTTACTTCATGTTGTGTGCCCTGCCTACAATATAGATTGATGACCCCCTTATTGACTCCCCTGCATGGCTTCTGCTGGTCTCTGGCATAACCATCCTATGAGTGGTATATTGTTATCTCCCCATTTTAGAGATGGGAACACTTAAGGCCAAGAAATTATATGACTTGTCCAGGTCGTAGCTTCTCAATATCAGAGCCAAGACTTGAACTTGGGCATCTAACTCCAGAACCATGTTCTTAGTACCTTCTCTAGTCCCCTAGCCAGTCCCACCCTACCCTCTGGAGCTCACAATTTAGTGGAAGCAGCCAGTCAGTCCAGGGGGGCAGGACTCAAATACAGGTCTGTCTGACCCAGAGCTAAACCTCCTCTTTTTTAAAAAAATAAAAATAAAAAAAACATTTTATTGAAATATAATTTATGTACAGTGAAATACACAAAAGTAAAGTGACATGGGTCAATGCATTTTTTTTTTTTTTTTGCAGGGTTCCCTCCCCTTCCTTCCCACCCCTGGTAATCAACAAAGGAAGTTTCCTTCCATATATAAGCCTTCCCTTGCCTCTCTACAATAATGAACTAATACTATATCTGTCCTTCTGTGATTGACTTATTTCACTCAGCATAATGTTCTCCAAGTTCATCCATGTTATGTGGTATTTTGCAGATTCTACATTATTCTTTAGGGTTGCATAGTGTTCCATTGTGTGTATGTATCATAGTTTGGTTATCCATTCTTCCGCTGATGTACACACAGGTGGTTTCCATTTTTTTTTGCTATTGTAAATAGTGCTGCGATGAACATGGATGTGCTTATATCTGTTCTTGTCCTGGCTCTCACTTCTTTAGAATATATACTTAGTAATGTGGTTGGTGAGTCAAATGGTATTTCCAGAGCTAAATACCACATAATATGGATGAGCTAAATCCTTAACCCAGTGACTTTGGTCTTCAGGGAGTGAGCACTGAGGAGGGGTGGGCAAGATGGGGCCAAGGCTGGCCCTTGTCTGGCCATGCAGGGCCTTTCCCTGGGCTGGGCCATTGAGTCATTCCCAGCCTTGGGCTCCTTGTCTACCACTCCAGTGGGGTCCTGGATATAGGCTGAGGTCTGGGGTCAGAGGCCTGTGTGAGTTTGGACAAGTCATTGAGCTCCCAAATAGGGCTGATAATGTCCTCCCCACAGCATTGCAGGGGGGATAACAGGAGATGAATGGGCCTCATCTGAGAAGTGGGTTAGTGATCCTCATCCTGCAGTACTGTAGTGAGGACCAGACATGACACTACATGTGGAGGACCTGGCATGGGGCCTGGGACTAGTATTGGAGGCTCAAAATATGTCTGTTGGTTCCCCGCCCCCCCCTTGAGCCTGGTCCCCAGCCCTTGTTTCAACTCATAAGTCATACATGGCCTGATCTCTTTTGCTTCTAGGTCCTGGAAACTTGGGTTTTACATAGGGTCCTAAGGTTATGAAAGGCCCTGGCCTCCCTGGGGCCATCCAGAGAGGGGCACCAAGATGAGATGTGGGTGTAGGGGGATGTAAAACTGAGTTTTGAGAAGAGATGGCTCCCAAGGCACTGTGCTCCATCTTCACTCCAACTCACCTTTCCATCCCCTTCCTATTCTGCTCCTTGTGTTCTGTGTTAGACTGGGTTCTCTAGAGAAACAAAAACCAGTAAAGCTTATATATATATAAATTTATCTTAGGAAAATGGCTCACACACTTATAGAAGCTGGCAAGTCCAAAGTTCCTGGATCAAATGTCAAGCTGGAGGCTTTTCCCAACTCTTAAAACTGCAGGGGCTGAGAAGCTCAAGGCTGGCAGGCAGTACACATGCTGTTGACTCCAACAAATGATGAATCCTAGATCTCCAGGCCGAATGGTGGACTATTCACTCATGGACAGTTGTAGGCAGCACAACAGAATCCCGGTCCAGAAAAGAATGTCTCTTTTCCCAGGATGTCTTTGGATATACTGGAAGCAGGCCACACCCCTAGGGAAACTCCCTTTCAACAGATTGCCTGCTCAAAACATAATCATCTGATCCCATCATGGGAATAACCACATCACAACAGCTTAAACCACACAGAATTGTGGTCCAGCCAAGTTGACACACAGCTCCAACTATCACATGCTTCATTCATCCTGGACCACATTCAGTTCCCAGGATGCTCTGGGGCCTGTCACCTCCAGGCCTTGACACGTGCTGCTCACTCTCTGGAACTTGCTCCTTCACATTCATCACCCAGTCCTTCTCCCTGGCTTTTCTCTGTGGATGACACTGTGGTTGTTCACAGCTGCATCCATAGAAGTCAGCCCAGGGCCTGGCCTACAGTGAGGTGAGTGAACAAGCCAATGATTGAATATTACAATGACAGCTGCCTTCAAATCAATCCTTCATGAATAAATGAGTAAATAACTACAATCCTTCCTTCAAATACTTAAATAACTGCTCTGAGAAAAAGGGATTCAACCTGCATTGGCCAGGAGTTGTGTCTAGGACTAGAAGAGGAAGACTCCAGGCACACATTTTACTTGAATCTAAGGAAAGGCTTTCTAACAGGGCGGTCTTCATATAGTGAGTGACTTGGGGGAGTGAGCTCCCCATCACAGGAGGTATTAAATAGAGGCCTGTGGTAAGGCCTACTGGCAGTGCTATAAGAGGTATTTAAGTACTGGACTTGGCAATCTAGAGTGCTTATGTGAGGAGGGGCCATAGCCCACATTCTGGGATGAGGCAGGATGTCTGTGACTTAGAACACTGCATACACCCACAACACACACAAACACATGCTCTTGCACACTAACATATGCACCCTCACACATAGATGTTCAGTGTATTCTCAGTCCATGGAGACCCAGCTCTGCAGAGCTGCACCTGCTGACCTCACTGCTCTCTGCCTGGCTCCACCTCTCTCTCTGTCCCAGGAATCCCTTGGCTGAGCACTATGTTACCCCTTGGACTTCCTTCCCATGACCATCCTACCTATCTTCCCCTTTCACTGGGCCTCTTTCTCTCTCAAATGCCTCAGAGCCCTCTCCTCTCCCTCCCTCTGGGGTCTGTAGGCCTTTCTTCATGAGTTCATTTCTCTCCCTCTTTTATTCCTCTCTCTGTTTCTTTTTAACATTCCTCCTATCTCTTCCAGGAGCTCTGGTAGCATAGTGCCTAAGGCACTTGACTGCTAATCAGAAGGCTGGCAGTTCAAACCCACCAGCCACTCCTCAGAAGGAAAGTTGGGCAATCTACTTCCGTAGTGATCCTGCCTCAGAAACTCAAGGAGGGGTCACTATGAGTTGGATCCGACTCAATGACACATAACAACAACAACCGATCTCTTCCTTCCCTGTTTCTGTTTCTCACTCTCTTATTTTTCCTTTCAGACTCTCTCACTACTTCTCCATACTTCTAACTTTCTCTCCAGTCTCTTTCTCTAACTCAGCCTCTCTCTCTTCCTAGGTTTCCCATCACTGCTTCTTTCTCTCATGTTTCTATTTTTTCCAATCTCTTCTCCATCTATCTTTTCTTATTGTTGATTCACTTTCTGCCTTTCTATCTCTCTCTGAGTCTTTCTTGAAATCTGTTTCTCTGTTGTTTCTCTGTGGCGTATGTATCTGTGTGTATATCTCTTTGTCTATCTATCTCTGTGTGTATCTATCTCTCTCTACGTATCCATCTGCATGTGTGTATATGTATCTCTGCGTGTGTATCCATCTCTCTGTGTATATCTATCTCTGTCTCTTTGGGTATTACTCTCCTTGTCTCTCTTTCTCTGCGTCTCTCTCTCTGTCACTCTCTGTGTATCTATCTCTCGTGTGTGTGTCTCTTTGTCTCTGTTTCTCTCTGTCACTCTCCTTTTTCTGTCTCTCTGTATCTCTCCTGTCTCTCTCTCTCTCTCACACACACACACACACACACAATCTTCCCCTGCTGCCTTCTGGCCTCTCTCCCGGCTCCTCCCTGCTGCTCAGAGACCAGGCCTGGGCAGCAGCTCCTCAGCAGGCTGGGCTCCAGGCATCTGTTCAGGTCTGGCCCAGGGACAGAGGAAGTCAGCAGGAGCCCCTAAGTGTGGGGAGGAAGAGGGCAGACAGCCAGGACTCAGCAGGATATGCCTGTCCTGGACCTGGGAAGGGATGTTTAGATGTCAAAGCACAGGCTTGTGGGCCATCTTATCTTTAATGATCTTTGGTTCCTGCTATGGTCTCACATCTTGCTCCTCATGCCCTCCCTCCTATGGGTTTCTTCCCTGCCTCCCTGTGCCTGGGCCAGACCCTCAGAGCTGCAAGGAGAGGCTGGGCCAGAGGAAGGGTCTAGGAGTGGAGAGACTGTCAAGGAGCATAGTCTGAAGAGGGGAAGCCTCTGCCCTTTCACTCCAGGCCTGCCCATTCTCTACACTTGTTAGCCTTCCTTGTCTGTCTTAGTAATCTAATGCTGCTATAATAGAAATATCACAAATGGATGGCTTTAACAAACAGAAATTGGTTTTCTCACAGGTAGGAGGCTAGGAGTCAGGATTCAGGGTGCCAGCTCTAGGGGAAGGCTCTCTCTGTCGGCTCTGGGAGCTCATGTGCCTTGGCATCTGTCTTCCTCCTCTTTTGCTCTGCTCAGCTGCTCATTTGATTCATCTGTTATGTCTCAAAGAGATTGACTCAAGATGCAACTAACCCTGCATAATTAACATAACAAAGACAACCCATTCCCAAATGGTACAACCATAGGCATAGAGGTTAGGATTTAAAACACATATTTTGGGGGGCTCCCAGCTCAGCTCACAGCACTGTCTAGTCTCCAGGTTTTCCAGGCACCTTCTCCAGAGAAGAGCCCAGGCTAGAGGCCTCCTGGGCACTGTGAACTCTCTAGCCCCTGGATTTATTATTTCACCATGAACTGTTTACCCAGGAAGGTGATGCAAGCAGGCACTGTATCTTTCCATATTCTGTAGATGGAGAAACTGAGTGCCCAAGGTCACTTGATGGGCAATGGGGCAGAGCCTGGACTTAGACTCGATGCCCTAATTGCCTTTCCAAGCTTTCCTCATTTCCAGGGTCTCAGATCCCATTCATCCTCCAGTCCCTCCCACCTTCACATGTGGCTTCTCTTCTCCACTCTGTCTCAGCTCAAATGCCACCTCCTCTGAGAAGCTTTCCCTGACCAGCTGAACTGATGCAGCCTCTTCCCCACACCCATCACTCTCTGAAGCTCACAGGGTTTTGTTTTTGCCACAGTCCTTATCACATCTGTAATCAGCTTGTGTCTTTACATCCCTCTGGGTCTAATATTCTTCCCTATTAACATGAAGCAGTTGGTAGTCCTCACCAGAGAGAGTTGGGAAGAGTGAAGGAATGAAGGAGATGGCACCACAGAGCTACTAGTAGTAGCCAATTCCTCTGGGAGCCTCAGTGACTGGTGGCTGTCATGAAGGAAGGGGTTCTAGGCCTGGGGACACAGTGGTGACAGAGCCTAACTCAGCTCTGACAGGTGATCGGTCAGCTCTGACAGGTGGGTCGGCAGATGGCTACCCCACAGAGCAAAGCCTTAACTCAGCAACCATGGGAACCAAACCACAGTGAAAATGACCACAATTCATTTCAGCACACCCTGGAGGCCAACATCATTTCTCACATTTGGCAGCCAAGAAAACTGAGGCTCAGAGTTGGGAGGTGCCTCACGTGGGGTTATAAGTTTATTCTATAGGTAAGTGACAGAATCTGGACTCACACCCAGGCCTGCATGGCCCCCTGCCCATCTTCATTCCTTCTATCTTATGGTAGCTCTAAAAATCACCTATGGCTTGGTTTCTAAGTCAACTGCAATCTGTGCAGAATTTGAGGTGGTCACTGGGGCACTGGAAGGACAGAGGGAAAGCCACCAGTCTCTACCCATGGCCACTTTCTGGAGGTGATGGTGACCGTTGGGGACCTTTGCTGACTTTCCCAAGGATGCGCAGCAGATGACTGACTTTCCTGGGTTCAGCCAGAGCTGCTTCTAGCCTCCTCAATTCTGGACCTCCAAACTCTGGAATTTTCTCTTACCCAGAAAGCCGCACCACTCTCTTTATGAATTGCAGTAAATCTCCGAGTTTCCTGTCACTGGCCAGGGAAGGTCAGGAAAGTGGGATCATGAGGTCTCGAGCAGGCACTCACCAAGCCCCTCAGCCCTTAAGTCTTTCAATGTCTAACCTTATGCCTTTTTAACTTTCCTTCTCCAGGGTCTTGGGGTCTTCCAGCCACTCCTGGTCCAGCCCTACATGATGCAGAACAGGCTTCTGCACTGCAATGAGACAGCCCCATCTGGAGCCTCTGCTAGGTGCTCAAGGTGCCTCTGCTCTGCCAGTACGGCCCCAAACTTCCCTCTCGCTGACAACTGCAGGCTGCACAAAGTGTCTGGTCTTTCTAACTCCTAATAAAAAGACTGAAACTAGGTAGCTAGTGGGAGACTAAAAAGGTTTACTGCAATATCATTTACATAAAACCACAGGCTAAGTGAACACTAGACCAGGAATAGAGGCAGCAAGGGGAGTTTTTACCACTGGGACGACCAGTAAGCACACCGGTATTGCCACCTTGAGGCCTTGCCCAGTGATGGCAGAAAGGGAGACCTGGGTCTGATTCCATTCACACTCACTCTGCAACTGCTGGTGCCCCTTCCCCTCTCTGGGTCTCAGTTTCCCCCTCTGTCATCTGCAAAGACTATACCAGAGACACCTTGGTGCAAGTGGAAAGAATGAATTCCTTGTCAGATGAGATGAGGCTGGGAGTTACCATGTCAGGGGTGGTCAGAGTCAGTTGCTCCTCCAGGTCCCAGTGTCCTCAGCACATAGAGAGTATAGGAATGAGAGCCAAGTTATGTGGCCTCTCTGGGCCCACATTTTCTCATCTGTAGAGTGGGTTGGGGCTCTCCACATTGTAGATGTGTCTCAAAGATTGTCATTATAAAGCCTCACTTTGTGCCAGGCATGATTCTAAGAGCTCCAGTCATATGAACTCAGCGTTCCTTCCTAGGGCCTTATGAGGGAAGCTCTACTATGATGGGAACACTGGGCACAGGATGGTTAGGTAACTCCCCTGGTTGTGATCTGATAAGAGGAGGTGCCAGTCCCTGAACCCAGATCTGCTGAATCCACAATCTTTGAGCTTAAACACTGGCTAAAATGTCCATACAGTATTTAGTCTGGGGCTACAACACCCCAAGCCAGTGTTCTTCCAAAGGTCATCTGTACAAGACCTGCATTGAATTGTCTAGGTGAGGAAATATTTCCTGCTTAAAATACAGGTTCCCTAGGTATATGCTCTGGATGGGGCCTGAGAACCTGCATTTCAAACAGCCACACCTCCCCCAGGTGATTCTTAAGCAACCTGAAGGGACTGGGAGTGTAATGAAATCAACCATATCTTTATTTCTTGCATTCACATGAAAAACCAGAGCCCAGGTTCTAGAGGGAGGTCCGCCACAAAAAGGCTGGCAGACAGGTCCCCCATATCCCCTGGACTGTTTCTATCTGTATCACAGGGATCCTTGTCTCCACATGGCCCACCTCTAGGATGCTGAGAGTATGAAGGGGATGGCAGCTTCAGGCATCTCTGGTGATAGGTAGGCACCAGAGTCATACTCACCTGAGATAGAATCCTGGCTCTGCTGATGACATGGCCTAACTAGGCTGCCTACGCTCTGGGCCTCAGTTTCCTGGTCCTTGAAGTGGAGACAATAATCTCTCCCCCACACTAGCTATGGTGAGGGTTTAATGAGGCAGCAGATGTCTGAGCACAGGTCACATCCATGCATCCCTCCACGAAAGGGAGTTATTTTGCATTTTATCTGTTCTAGTTCCCCAAGCAAAGACCTCTGGTGGTGCAGTGCCTAAGGTATTTGACTTCTAACCAGAAGGTTGGAAGTTCAAAACCACCAGCCACTCTGCAGAAGGAAGATGGGGGTATCTACTTCCATAAAGATTTACAGCCTCAGAAACCCAATGGGGGTCTCTATTTGTTGGAATCAACTCCATGGCAGTGGAATTTTCTTTCTTTCTTTTTTGTATTTCCCAAAGCCTCCAGGAACTCTCACTCCCACAGGTGACTCTCACTCCAGGCTTTTCTCTGATGCTAGAACTGAGTCTGAACGGGATATTTCTCTTTCCCTTTTGCTAACTTGATGAGAAAAGGACAAGGAGCTGAACTAACCATCCAGGGGCAGCCAGGGTGAAACCACAGTTGAACAAGAATGGCAGCGTGGACATTATTAAGGTCTTTGTGGTTAGGAGCCCTGTGCTGCACATGGATGGAGTCAAGTTTGAGTCCCAGCACTTCACTTGATAGATTTGTGTCCTTACATACTTACCCTAACTCTCTGTGCCCACATTTCCTCATCTGTAGAGTGGGCAGGGGATTTTCACATTGTAGGGTTGTTTCAAGGTTGTAGGTGGTCCTTAACTTAATGAGCTTCACCTCTCCACCAATTGGCAGAATTATTCAAATAGATCAACTGCATCCTCTCACAAGAACCAGGAGGCACCTTACCCTCTTGTTACTACACAGTCTGCCATCCACAGCTGCTGCTGCTTCACTGTCCCCACCACACCCTCACATAAGCCATGATGCTGCCAGGGTTCTGTGCTCTCTGCTTGGGAGGTCAAATCTGAGAGGTCACCTGGGGAGGAAGAGCCTGGGCTATGCAGCAGGACACCCTGAGATCTAACACTGGCTACCTCCTGGATTCTGACTCAGGAAGGGCTAGGACAGCATCCTGGGGAGGACAAGAAACCAAAACTCTTGTCTTAAAACTATGCTTTGCATTAGGCAACGTGCATATTTAAGAAGCTCATGATGATGGTAGTGGGAGGGTGATGAGGATTATGTGGGTGTTAAAAGCCTTAAGTCAGGCCTTGGTATATCATGCTTATGGCCATTCTTACCCTATTACATCCTGGCTATGCAAACTCAGCCCTGTGACTTCACCTGTCTGATACTCCTTATCCATCCAACAGGATGAATTATGCCTGCTTCACAGGGTTGTGGTCACCTGTTGAGGGCATAGCAAAGGGCCAGGCCCATGGTGGCCATCTGGTGGTGACCAGTTGCAGCCATTGTGGCCTTGGCTACTGCCGACCTGGGCTCATCCTGATGGTCTGGACAGCGAGGCTGCAAAGACAAAAGTAGCATCTGCCTTTCTGGAAAATTACTGACCCGGTTACCAGTCTCAACACAAATCCAGTTCTAACATCTCACAGAGATGCCTGCACAACACACCTGCTCACTACCACATGGTGGGGGACAGGAATGTGTGACTTTGTGAAGGAATACACAGACTGCAGGGCAGACTTTTAATGAAGAATGTTGGCTTTGAAATGATTCTGAAAGTGATCTATGTCTGTTATGGAAAACATCAAAAAATATAAAGAAGAAAGCAGCAATTACCCATAATCCCACTCCTCAGGGATGACCACTGTTAATATTACAGCATATTTCCTTTTCATTTTCCTTCTGTGCATATTGCTATAAATCAAATTAAGTTCCTGTCTCTCTGTTATCCCAGTTGGTGAAAATAGCTCCGTAGGTTTTCATCAAATTAGGCGGCTTCATTTGGCTCATGGCTTAAAAGCAATGAGGCCTCCTCAGAATTCATTGCTGGGGAGCATGGGGGCACCTGAAAGAAATTAACAGCCACCAAGCAGTAAATTGAAACTAGGAACAGTGAGAAGCTCACGAGGCTGTTCTTGGGAGGACCCGCCATGTGGATCTAGATGTAGGGGGTGGACGCAGTAGATGGAAGTTTCAAACACACCCTTACCCGTGCCCTGCCTGCTCCCACCTCCATCAGGAGTCACATGGAAGGTGCTCTGAGTCATTGGCACTGATTTACGATCATAGAGCTTTTAGCCTGGACAACTCCATGCACATGGATAGCGGCAAGGAGATTAGTCTGGTCATAGTTGGAAGAACACTGGGATGGCCAGCTGCTATGAGTGTATGTGTCTGTGAGCATGGGTGTATACATGCATGTGTACACATGTGTGTGTGTGGTTTTACCTGATGTCCTTGTTCTGATTACCTAGTGTTACTCTGACAGGAATATACCACAAATGAGATGGCCTTAACAAACAGGAGTTTATTCTTACAATTTGGAGGCTTTAAGTCCAAGTTCAAAGTTCCAGGCTCTAGGGGCTAGGTAAAAGCCCCTCAACCTTGGGGTCCAGCTCTGCCTCCTGCTCCCAGACCACTGGAGTGAGAAGCATTTCTTCACTCAGACAGCTGCTGTCTGCTGAGGCTGAGAAGCCCAAAGTTTGACAAGTAAAAAGGCACAGTCCCGATGTTACCAAACCACACAGCAGGCTATTAACTTAAGTCCATTGTAAGTCCCAAGGTCGGCAGAGTACAGCATGCTGTTGAGCAACCACATGCAGGGTCCAAGTGTGCCATAGGCTAGAGACCATTCCCAAGGTTTCTCCTTATATACAGGAAGCAGATAACATCCCAAAGGCAGCTACTCAGCTGCTTGTAGTAGATCTCACCATGGAGTTGATTGCCAGTCTCATCATGGGGAATAACTACCACCAGCTGCCCAGCCACTCAACCAGACTCAGCCAAGTTGACACACAAATATAGCTACCACAGTCCTGCACACACAACTGCATATACTTTTTCTCTTCACCTATTTTTCATAAACAAGCCCCTCATTATTCAATATGGACAAGAGATGAGTGGACACCCAAGGAACTGGCCACAGGTAAGGTGGTCAGGAAATCAGCACCTACTGAGCACAGTGCCATTGTAAATGACAATGACACATGCCACTGTCACTATATGCCAAGCCCTGTCCCAGATGTTTTACAAAGATGCTACTGTCCTCACCCTTATTCTACAAGTCAGGGAACTGAGGCACAGAGAGGTGAAGTAATTTCCTTAAGGCCACACACCCAGGAAGCAGAAGAACTGGGATTTGAACCCAGGCTTTCTGGCCTTAGCCAATGTCTGTGCACTGCATAGCTACTGCATAGCTACTGCATGTTAGGAACTTTCATAACAGAATCTTTTATTCTTCACAGATTTACTGCTATGCAGACAGCACATAAAAACCATAAAAACTCTAACAAGTCCAGCACCTGGAGGGAACAGGGGAAGATTGTGACATAAGAACCCCATTCAGCCTGGCAACAGTCCAAGGGACTGGTGCTCCATGCGATCCTCAGTCTATATGACTATGAGACCAGAAGAACTAGATGGTGCCCGGCTACCACCGTCAACCACTTGGAGGGAGATCTATGTAAGAGATCCTGGATAGAGTTAAGAGAACAATGTGGAACAAAACTCAAAGTCATTAAAAAAAAAAAGGTCAGGTTTGCTGGTCTCATAGTCCCCTGAGACTACGGCCCCTAGCTGCCTTTCAGGTCTGGAATTGAACTCACTCTTGTGGCTTCCAGCCAAACAAAAGACAGGCATATGAGCTGAACATTTACCTGAGGTAGATACACTCCTTGGAGAGACAGTCATGGGAGAATAGAAGGGCTGTGCATGCACAGGGAACCAGCTTGGGGGGTGGGAGGAGGAGTTCATGGGAGGAAAGGGCACAGGGAAGAGGTAACTATGGGGAGGAAGTGGGAAGAGGCCTGTTACATTGTGGGAAGTTGCAGTCAATGTCATGAGACAAAATGTGTATGATCTGCTGTATAGAAAATGAATTTGCTCTGTAAATTTTCACCCAAATCATAACAAAAATTAATAATAATAATAATCTGATGTAGCAAGTGCCATTATCAGCCCCATTCTGCAGAGGTGGAGACTGAGTTGGAGAGGTGAGGTACTTTGCTAAGAGCATTCAGCTAGTGAGGGGCTGGGCTGAGACTCAAATGCAGGCCCAGCTGGCTCCAAGCCCAAGCATGTAACCACTGCACACATAGGGTTCCTTGAGTTCAGCCCCCTCTCTCTTTATTCCATAACTGTCCTGTCCTGGGGCAGCAGCTGCTAGCAGGAATGGAAGTCCAGGGAAGTGAGTGTCAGAGGACTGAAGGTCAAGATATGGACCTAACTGCCTTGTTTTCCTGGTAATTGTGGTCTTGCTTTCATTATCGAGCCTTTGTCATTTGAGCAAATGTCAATGATTGTGAAAACACACCACTTATATTGTAAGACCTGAAATTTCAAGTGCTGCCTTGAAATCTTTGAGCCTCACAGGACTGAAAGTCCTATCCATGGGTTCCTCTGCTCTCACCAGATATGCCCCCTACCTTTGGGACATATGCCTGTCTATAGCTTGACTGGAAAACACAGGAGTTCAATTCCATGCCTGAAGGGTGACTAAGGGCCATAGTCTCAGGGCTTTTACTAGTCTCTATTATACCAGTAAGCCTGATTGGTTTTTTTTTTTTTGTGATTTGGAGTTTTGTTCCACAATTTTTTCTCCCACTCTATCCAGGATCTCCTGCACTGATCCCTTTCCAAGTGATTGACAGTGGTAACCAGACACCATCTAGTTCTCTGGTCTCATGGTCATATGAAGTTCACAACATGGTTCATTAGTCCCTTGGCTAATTCTTCACTTGTGTCTTTGGTCTTCTTCATTCCTCTTTGCTCCTAATGAGGAGAGATCAATTATTCCATGTAGATGGGTGCTTGCAAACTTTTAAGATTGCAGTCGCTACTCACCAAAGTAAGATGCAGAACAATGTTTTTGTGTAGTGTGTTATGAAATTGGCACAGTCTTTGGAGGGTCATTTGATTCCATGTATCAAAAGCCTTAGAAACATACTCTTGACCTAGGAATTCAGTTCCATGTGGTGAGTTTATCTTGTGGAAACAAATTAAGAAGGATCCAATGATGGTCTTTTCTTCCAATAAACTTTCTAAACATTTAACATTTGTAGACGACAAAGGCCAACAGACTGGATTGTGAACACCCTGGAGCCAGAGCCCTCACCTGTTACTCCCTTGGCACTGTTCTGCCCCATCATCTAATGTGTAGGGCCTGACATATAGTAGATGTTTAATTATAATAGTAAGAGAAGAAAACAACTAAGATGATTGTGTACTATTTCCATAGAGATACTGCCTCGGAAACCCAAGGAGGGGTCACTGTGAGTCGGGACCAACTGGACAGTAGTGAGGTTTTTTTTTTTTTTTTTTTTTTTAATATATTCTTGGATGTAAAATAGAGGTTCCAAAATCATATGTATAGTGTAACTCATATTTTTGCTATAACAAGACAGATAAGAGGTATATTTATATGTACAGAAAAAAATTAGTCAAGATATACCCCAAAATGAGGGTATAATCATCTCCCATCTTTGGGTGATAGGATAGTGAGAGAATGTAACATTCTTTTCTTTATTCAATTCTATAGAGAATAAGTGATTTAACATTTATAGTGAATTTGTATTGACCTTTTCATGTACATTGTTCTAAGCTTGCTAACTCAGTTAATCCTCACAACCACCCTTAAGGGTAGGCACTATTATTATCATACCCATCTTACAGATGAGGAAATTGAGGCCCTGTGGTGTTAAGCAACTTGCTAAAGATCACTCAGTAGTGACATCAGGCAACAGCATTTGAATCCAGGTGTGGTCCCCTGGCTGCTCCAGTTCTGATGGCAAAGCCTGGGAAACAGGCTCTGGAGTGGTCATCCCTCCCTAAGGGAAGAGGGGAGACCAGAGACCCCTCAGAGTTGAGAGTTGTGTTATAATAAGAAAAACAACAGCAGAGTGATTTTTACTTTGAATAAATAAATAAGGATACAGAGTGCCCCGGCACACAGTGGACTCTGTGTTGAGGGTGTCTTCGGAGAGGCTTTCAGAGAGACCAGCTGGCAAGTGACCTGCTTCTTGGCCCAGGCCCAAATGCTGCTGCTCTCACCAGGTCTCTGGGGCTGCTCCTGTGGCTCTTTGAGGGCATACTTTGTCCTCTTATCTCTCCACTTCATCATGTTTTGGTTAGCTACTGTCGAGTCCTCCCCAGACTCATGGTGATCCCGTGCACAGTGGGATCAGATCATAGTGCTCCGTGGGGTTTTCACTGGCTGACTTTCAGAAGTAGATCACTAAGCCATTTTTTCAGTCTGTCTTAGTCTAGAAGCTCCATTGACACCTTTGTTGTTGTTGTTGTTAAGTGCCATCGAGTCGTTTCCGACTCATAGCGACCCCATGCACAGCAGAACGAAACACTGCCCGATCCCGCACCAGCCCCACAATCCCTGCTATACTCGAGCCCATCATCGCAGCCACTGTATCAATCCATCTCGTTGAAGGCCTCCCCCTCTTTCGTCGACCCTCCACCCTACCAAGCATGACATCCTTCTCCAGGGAATGGTCCCTTCTGACAACATGACCAAAATAGGTGAGACGAAGTCTGGCCATTCTTGCTTCCAAGGAGCATTCTGGCTGCACTTCCTCCAGGACAGATCTGTTAGTTCTTTTAGCAGTCCATGGTACTTTCAGCATTCTTCGCCTACTCAGCATCAAAGCAACACACAAGCTTCCACCAACAGACAGCTGCTGGCAGCACGTGAGGTGCATTGGCAGGAAATCAAACCAGGGTCTTCCACTGGACTATTACTGTCCCCTCACTTCCTCATAAACTCCTTTAATTAAGTCTGCGTACAAGCTCCTGTCCTACAGGTCCCACCTGGGGCTCACTTGCTGCCCAAACCAACCTGGCAGCTATTATCTGAGGGACAACAGGCCCAGCAACCCCAAGGATAGGTTCTGCCTTGTGTCTGTAGTAAAATGCCACTATCTGGGTGCCTGAGCATTCTTGGGTGGCCTGGGCATTCTTGGGGATCCAAGAATTATCAGACTATTCCTCAGATGAGGAGACTGAGCATCAAGGATGGAGAGAAATCTGTCCAAGGCTACAAGTGGCATAGTCACTTGCTGAGCAGAACAGCCATAAAAGACCGAGCCACCAGCTGATTCTTTCTTAGACAATTTTCCATGAGAAGCCACTCCCAGCCCAGCTAATGATCCAGGCAAGGCTGCTTGATGCTGGGCCTGCCACCTCCACTACCTTTTATAGAGAAGGTTCTACAGGCTGACTGCATATACGGGGTGGTCAGAGGGACCAGGAGCTGAACAAACACATGCAAGCTCATTCATCATCAACTCAGGGTAACTTGGGAAGGAGTCCATGGGTGGAAGAGATCTCTACTCAGCATCGAGAAACTCATTTGATTTAATTCCATGATTGTCTAGGTCTTTTTTCTTCCTTGACAACTATGGATTGGGAGCTAATCTGAAAATCAATATTTCTCTCTCCCTTCAAGTAAACTCACACCCCTTGCTGGGGTCTATTGACAGCGTCTGTTTACACCATCCTGTTGGGGTGACAGATGTTTCTCAGGGCAGGACAGCTGGACCAGGTGTAACTCACCCAGTCCTCAATCTAACAGGCTCCACCTCCCTGTCAACCTGCATAATTATTCAAACAAACAAATCACACCCTCCCACAGGGACTCACCTCACTCTTGTTACCATGAAGTGTACCTCCCACAGACCTTGCTGGTTCACTCTATTCCCAAGTGCAGTCTCCAAGTGGCCTTTCATGCTGGTTCCACATGGCATGTGGTCCTCCTCCCCTGCTGTCATCGAGTTCTGGGTGGGAGCTCAGAGGAGCCCTGGACAGTGCATGTAGGGGCAGGGGAGCAAAGGAGACTCAGTATCAGGCTGTGGGAGATGATACACCTGTCTCCACAGTCACGTGTGATGTAACTCCAGGGACAGGTACATACTCTCCATCCCAGGACACTTGAACTTCCACACTTCTTGTTGACAGACATGCAGGCCGGAGGATATCCCGGGTGCAGGGGGTAGGGGGACAGAATCAGCTTGGACAATAAATGTGTCATTAAGGGCTGGTTTATTTCTGACCCTCGTTGGAGTCTTGCCCATTCCCACTCCCAATCCTTCTCATTTTCTCTCTTTAAGGTGTCCATGGGCTCCAGGCAGTGCCCAAGTCTCACACTCAACAGGTCACAAAGACTTCCCCAACTCTGCTGTTCCTCTGCAAGGTCATATGGCAGGGGCAGGGGGAGGTACTGGGAACAAAAATCCCATCTGTCCCTGTGACTCAGCACCATCTTGCAGAACCATGGTGCACTCAGATCCCATATGTCTGTGTCCTTCAGACTCCTTAACTTTAGTGTCATGTAAGATTGCAACTTAGAAAACCCTATGAATCAGTGCTATGGGTCAAAATTGACAGTTGTAAACTCTAAGTCAAAATTGACGGAGGGCACACACCGCCACCACCACCACCACCACCAAACTGGGTTAAGCCATATACTGTGGGGTGTCCAGGGGCCTCCTTGAGGGGTGCACTTCCTCCCTAGGGCTGTCAGATTCTCCTTTCTCTGGATTCTAGATCCCGCTAAATTCTATCCACCTCCTTCCAATTGCTGTTCTCTCTCCAAACTAAGCTTAGAGACTAGGTTTGAATATCCAAAATCCTTCACCCTGCTTGCCTAAACAAAGGACTATCTATTTTGAGTTCTGCTCTTTTGTATTATAACACTCTGGTGGAAGTTTATTACTTCTATATTCGTGTTACCTTAAATGTGTCTGTGCAAGTTAAGGAGAACAGTATAAAGATTGATCTTGCTGCAGCCCCTCCTGCTGGAGTGAGCCCTCCAGGCATTGTGGAGTCTTTTCTTCCATCCTGCTGTGCGTATTAGCACATGAAAAGCGGACTTGGCTTTGGAAACCAGTCTTTCATGGAACATCTATTACATACCATTTGACAGTGTGTGGGGAGAACCTTATGGGATTTAGGATGGTTGTGGGGATTAAGGAGTCCCTGGGTGGTGTAAATGGCTAAGTGCTTAACTACTAACCAAAAGGTTGGTGCTTTGAACACACCCAGAGGCAGCTGAGATCTGCTTCCAAAAGATCACGGGTTGGAAAGCCCTATGGAGTGTACTTCTACTCTGAAACACAATGGTGTCACCTGAGTCAGAATGACCTTGATGGCAACTTATTTGGCTTTGGTTTTGGTGAGGATTCAATGAAGGAAACTGTGGCAAGGCCTCTGGGCATTGACAGGAACCCAGTCAGTGCTAGCTCCCTTCCTTTCTAGAGAAGACTTCATTTTAGGATGATCCTATCATTTGAGAGTGCAACTACTCTCATCTACTGATAATTACAATGGGATTGTCCCAGGCCAAAGGGTGGGGGTGTTTATGGTTACCCTGCCCCACTCCCTATCACATATCTGTTCTGTGTGTTGATGTGAAGCTATGCCACCGGTATTTCAAATACAAGCAGGGTCATCCATGGTTGGTAGGTTCCAGTGGATCTTCTAGACTAAGGTAGACTAGGAAGAAAGGGATGGCAATCTTCCAAAAATCAGCCACTGGAAATCCTGTGGATCACAACAGAATATTGTCTGCTATTTGTTGGCAGATGAGCTCCCTGGGTTGGAAGATAGCTCACAGTAGCCCCAACGATGGATTCCAACAGGTCAGTGATCATGAAGATGGCACAGGACGAGGCTATGTTTTGCTCTGTTTTATAGGGAGTCAGCATGAGTCAGAGCTGACTTCGTGGCAATTAATAACAACACCTCATCACCTTATCATCCTCCACTCCCTTCTCCCACCCCTGTGAGGAGAACTTCCCATGCTCCCCAAAGCACAGATTACTCAGAGGCCGCCTCCTGCTGAGTGAGGCCCCGTGTGGAGAGGGGCTGTGGAGGGCATTCTGGCCTCTTCAGGCCTTGCCATACACCTCTCCAGGGTGAAGTCTTCAATCAAGGCTTGAACCTATCCAGGAGCCAGGTCCCGAAGGCTGTCTTCCTTTAACCCTTTTTCGACAGTACAAGTCAGGCCCCCTGGGGGGAGAGTGTGTGTTTCCACAAATCTACCTGCCTCCATGTAGGGTACACTACATGGTTTAAAATCAAGAAGGGAGTGCGTCAGGGTTGTATTCTTTCTCCACACTTATTCAATCTATATGCTGAGCAAATAATCCGAGAAGCTGGACTATATGAAGAAAAACGTGGTATCAGGATTGGAGGAAGAATCATTAACAACCTGAGATATGCAGACGATACAACTTTGCTTGCTGGAAGTGAGGATGACTTAAGGCACCTACTGATGAAGGTTGAAGAATACAGTCTGCAGTATGGATTACATCTCAACATAAAGAAAACAAAAATCCTCACAACTGGACCAATGAGCAGCATCACAATCAATGGAGAGAAGATTGAGGTTGTCAAGGAATTCACATTGCTTGGTTCTACAATCGATGCCAACGGAAGCAGCAGTCAGGACATTAGACGTCGTGTAGCATTGGGAAAGTCAACTGCGAAGGAACTGTTTCAAGTGCTGAGGAGCAAGGATATCTCCTTGAGGACTAAGGTGCGCCTGACACAAGCCATGATATTTCCAATCACCTTGTATGCATGTGAGAGCTGGACAATGAATAGGGAAGACCGAAGAAGAGTTGATGCTTTTGAGTTGTGGTGCTGGCGAAGAATGCTGAAAGTACCATGGACTGCTAAAAGAACTAACAGATCTGTCCTGGAGGAAGTGCAGCCAGAATGCTCCTTGGAAGCAAGAATGGCCAGACTTCGTCTCACCTATTTTGGTCATGTTGTCAGAAGGGACCATTCCCTGGAGAAGGATGTCATGCTTGGTAGGGTGGAGGGTCGACGAAAGAGGGGGAGGCCTTCAACGAGATGGATTGATACAGTGGCTGCGATGATGGGCTCGAGTATAGCAGGGATTGTGGGGCTGGTGCGGGATCGGGCAGTGTTTCGTTCTGCTGTGCATGGGGTCGCTATGAGTCGGAAATGACTCGACGGCACTTAACAACAACTACAACAACAACCTGCCTCCAAGGGTCTCTGACTGCAGAGCATCCTGCCCTCTGTAACCCCCCCCCCCCATACCGGCATAGCAGCCTCTAGCCCTTACTGCTTACTCCAGGCCTCTCTCCAGAGTGGAAACTTGATTTGCTTGGGTAAACTGGGGTGAGGATGGGGCTAATGTGAGGATGGACCTTGGAAGCGCCAGGCCAATCTGGGCTAGACAGACTCTGACTCTACACTGTGTGATGCACGGAAAATCAACCCACCTCTCTGGGCCTCAGTTTTCTCATCTGTAGAATGACTATGATTATACCTCCCTCCTAGGATTGTTCTGAGAATCTAATAGGTCTCTTTAAGTCACCAAGTCTCATTTCTGCATCCATCAGATCAATCCCACTAGTTCCTACACACACACCAACATTACACACACACCACACACCACATCACATACTTACACCACACACTCTTAGAAGGAGCTATCTCTCCTCCTCTCTGATTCTCAGATCCTCCATCCTTTGTGCACCCAGATCAGATTCTTTCTCCTCCAGGAAGTCTCCCCAAGATTTACCAGAGCCTCAACTCTTCCAGAGCATCCCACCTTAGCCCACCTTGGTGTCAGTGACCCTTACTCACACTGTGCTCCTTAGGCCACAAAAGTCCTCAGTTGTCACAAATTTGTTGTCCACTCACACTGTGAGCTCCTTCCTGGGATCTTATCTGCTCTATTAGAAAGCACTGACCCAGAGATGGAACACAAGGATATGAGAGTGAGGGATTAAACTGAAGGAATGGGCAAGAAAACAAACAAGTGAAAGATGACTGATCAATTCCTCCAGCTTGTCTCTCTTGTAGCCTTCTATCCTTCCACATTCATGGTCTTATCACATATTTGGATCTCATTTTCCAGGTTTACCCTTGAATTGTGTCATTCACTACAGAGAGTGCTATTGCTCTGTCTACCCAGCCTGCCTTCAATTCTGGAAACAGACACTTTTTTTGGGATAACCCCCCTCCTCCACTCCAACCGTGTGATCCTAGAGGGCACTGCCATTCACCTTCCAAGGGGTCCTTGACCAGGCTAGGCCAATCAGTCTTTCTTTGGGATTTTTTTTACCTCAGAACCCAGGGTAGAGAGCTCCCTTCTCTGGGAATGAAGTTAGGAAGTGTTCAGTGAAGTAGTGTTGGTGGCTGAGTTCAACCCAGGGGAAGAGGCAGCTTTGTGGTAGAGGAAGATACAGTTGACCCAAAACCAAACCAAATCAAACTCATTGCCATCAAGTTAATTCCCACTCACAGCTACCCCCACTGGGTTTCTGAGGCAGTAAATCTTTATGGAAGTACATTGTCCAGTATTCCTTCTGCAGAGTGACTGGTGGGTTTGTACTGCCAAACTTCTGGTTAGCAGTCAAATGCTTTAGGCATTTTCTGATTAAACCAGCAGAGCTCCTTAGTTGACCCAAAGAAGGAATGAAAAGGAGAGACATGCACACAGAGAGAACCCAGAATGTTTGAATTCCTGGTCTCAGTTGTCCCTGAGATTCAGCAATGCTCCTGATCTTCCTTGGACTTGGTTACATGGGACAATACCTTTCTTGGCTTTCTTATATCATAAAAGTTGTTTTTCTGTCACTTGCAACCATAAAGTCCTGGGTAACTCACTATGTACATCCAACTCTTGGGTAAAACGATAAGCTCTTTCAAGACAAGGATCAGAGGCTGCTTGATGTGGGAGGGAGAGAAGGTTGCTTATGGCTGGGAGACGTGGATTTGAGTCCTGACTCTGCCCATGCTGTGTGTCCTTGGCTTGACATTGTCAGAGTATTTAGAATTGAAAGAAAACTCAGAGAACATCAGATTGAACCAATCCACTGGTGGCTCTTCAAGTTCAGACTACAGCTGAGCAACAAGTTCTCAGTAAAACTCAACTTCCCCAGCTATAAAAAGAGGGTGTGTGAGGCATGAGTCCTAATGTCCTCCAGGTAATTCTTTAACCAGGAGTCTTTAGCTGAAGTCCCAAGGAATGTGAGGCCTGAGCCCTAATGCCCTCCAGGTAATACTTTAATCTTTAGTGCCGGGGATTCCAACACTTCCCCCCATGCATAAGAGCTTTACCTGGCTCCAGCACGTCTCCCACATCTCAGGGTGTTATCTCCCCTCCAGGTAATTATTCTCTAACCTGGGCTCAACATTGCTCTACCCTAAAGCCCCTAGCAACAACCAATCATTTGTACCCTTTTGCCTTGGTGCTACTCCACCCTATATTTTTCCTATAAAAATGTAATAGTAAGAGAGCACGGGGTCTTTTGCCCAAACTGCTGCATCTGTGTAAGCAGGGACCCTAGCTCGAGCTAACCAATAAACTCTCCTTCTTGCACTTGCATTGTCGTGTGTTGGCAAATTCCTCACGCCAACCAACTCCTTTCTAACCTGGGCTCAACAGGTGCAGTAGTTAAGATTGTGTGTCAACTTAGCTGGGCCTGGTTTTGAGGGCCTGGGGAGTCGAATGGAGTTATTTCCCATGGTGATATTGGTAATTAATTCCATGGTGGAATCTACTGAAGAGCTGAGTAGCTGCTTTAGGGATGTGGGCTACTTCCAGCATATAACAGGCAACTTTGAGGAAGTTCTCCAGTTTTTGGCACACTTGGACCCTGCATGTCTCTAAGTCTTCATTTAGCAGCCTGCCATGTTGTCTGCTGATCTCGGGACTGTTAATAGATGAATCAATGGCCTGCCATGTGGTTTGGTAACACCAGGACTGTGCCTTTTTACTTGTTGATCTTGGGTTTATCAGCCCCAGCAGCCAGAGGCTGCCTGAGTGAAGAAAGCTTCCAGCTTCAGTGGGCTGGAAACAGGAGGCAGAGCTGAACCCCAAGGATGAGGAGCTTTCACCCATCCCCTAGGGCCTGGCACTTTGAACTTGGCATTCTAGCCTCCAAAAACTGTAAGAATAAATTTCCGTTTGTTAAAGCCATCCCATTTGAGGTAATTTCTGTTAGAGTAGCACTAAATAACCAAACTTTATGAATAGTCACAACTTTATGCATAACTTTATGAATAGTCCAGAAACATTGTCCAATGTACAGCAGGAAAATGAGTCACTTAGCTTGGAAAGCTCTCAAAGAAGGACTGGGCAAGAGCTGCATTATCAGAGTAAAATCAGCCTTACTCATATGGATAAGGTAAAGCTTTTGAGACCTCCATTTGCAGATGTGGCACCACTCATATTGAGGAGAAACAGCAGCGAATATGCATTAATAATCGGAACATGGAATGTAAGAAGTAGGAATCTAGGAATATTGGAAGCTGTCAAAAATGAAATGGAACGCATAAATATTGATATCCTAGGCATTAGTGAGCTGAAATGGACTGGTTTTGGCCATTTTGAATCAGACAACCATATGATCTACTATGCCAGGAATGACAGTTTAAAGAAGAATGGTGTGGCATTCATCATCACAAAGGATGTTTCAAGATCTGTCCTGAAGTTCAATGCTGTCAGTGATAGGATAATATCCATATGCCTATAAGGAAGACCCATTAATATGACTATTATTAAAATTTATGCACCAACCACCAAAGCCAAAGATGAGGAAATTGAAGATTTTTATCAACCCTTGCAGTCTGAAATTGACCGAACATGCAATCAGGATGTGTTAATTATCACTGGTGACTGGAATGCAAAAGTTGGAAATAAAGAAGAATCACCAGTCGTTGGAAAATTTGGCCTTGGTGACAGAAATAATGTTGGAACTTGCATGGTAGAATTTTGCAAGACCAGCGACTTGTTCATTGCAAACACCTTTTTTCAACAACACAAATGGCAGCTCTACACGTGGACTTCACCAGATGGAACACACAGGAATCAGATTGACTACATCTGTGGCAAGAGGAGATGGAGAAGCTCAATATCTTCAGCCAAAACCAGGCCAGGAGCTGATTGTGGAACAGACCATCAACTGCTCATATGCAAGTTCAACTTGAAGTTAAAGACAATTAAAACAAGTCCATGAGAGCCAAAATATGATCTAGAATATATCCCTCCTGAATTTAGACACCATCTAAAGAATAGATTTGATACACTGAACACCAGTGACCGAAAACCAGAAGAAATGTGGGATGACATCAAGAGCATCACCATGAAGAAAGCAAGAGGTCACTAAAAAGACAACAAAAGAAGAGAAGACCAAAATGGATTACAGAAGAGACTCTGAAACTTGCCCTTGAGTGGAGAGTAGCTAAAGCAAATGGAAGAAATGACAAGATAAAAAATTGAACTGAAGATTTCAAAGAGCAGCTCGAGAAGACAAAGCCAATTATTATAATGAAATGTGCTAAGACCTGGAGTTAGAAAACCAAAAGAGAAGAACATGCTCATCATTTCTCAAGCTGAAAGAATTGAGGAAAAAATTTTAAGCCACAAGTTGCAATATTGGAAGATTCTACGGGCAAAATATTGAATGATACAGGGAACATCAAAAGAAGATGGAAGGGATACAGAGTCACTGTACCAAAAAAGAACTGGTTGATCTTCATCCATTTCAGGAGGTGGCATATGATCTAGAACCAATGGCACTGAAGGAGGAAGTTGAAGCTGCAATGAAGGAATTGGTGAAGAACAAGGCTCCGGGAATTGAAGGAATATCCATTGACATATTTCAACAGATGGATGCCACACTGGAGGCACTCACTCAGTTATGCCGAGAGATTTGGAAGACAGCTACCTGGCCAGCTGACTGGAAGAGATCCATATTTGTACCCATTCCAATGAAAACTGATTCCACAGAATGTGGGAATTATCGAACAATATCATTAATAGCGCAAGTAAGATCTTACTGAAAATAACTCAAAAACTGTTGCAGCAGTGTATTGACAGAGAACTTCCAGAGGTGCAAGCTGGATTCAGAAGAGGACGTGGCGCAAGGGATATCATAGCTGTTGTCAGATGGATCTTGGCTCAAGGCAAAGAATACCAGAATGATGTTTACTTGTGCTTTATTGACTATGCAAAGGCATTTGATTGTGTGGATCATGACAAATTATGGATAACATTGAGAAGAATGGGAAGTCCTGAACATTTGATTGTTCTCATGAGGAACCTGTACCTTGACCAAGAGGCTGTCATTTGAAAGGAACAAGGGGACATTGCATGGTTTAAAATGCAGAAGGGAGTGCATCAGGGTTGTATCCTTTCCCCATACTTATTCAATCTGTATGCTGAGCAAATAATCCGAGAAGTTGGACTATATGAAGGAAAATGTGGCATCAAGATTGGAGAAAGAATCATTAACAACCTGAGATATGCTGATGATACAACTTTGCTTGCTGAACGTGAGGATGACTTGAGGCACTTACTGATGAAGATTGAGGAACACAGTCTGCCGTATGGATTACATCTCAATATAAAGAAGACAAAAATCCTCACAACTGGACCA
>NW_006922020.1:2022086-2060204 GCF_000298275.1 Orycteropus afer afer
GTGGGATTGGGCAATGTTTCGTTCTGCTGTGCATGGGGTCGCTATGAGTCGGAAACTACTTGATGGCACCTAACAACAACAACAACAAACAACCGAAACGGAGGGCATGATTTCTAAGAGTCCATGAGATGAAATACATATAATTTAACTTATTCATTCATTCATCAAATATGTTGTTTTGTGCCGTCGAGTTGGCCCCGACTCATAACGACCCCTTCTTGGGTTGCCGAGACAGTATCACTATGGAAATAGATTGCCCAACCTTTCTTTTGAGGAGTGGCTGGTGGGTTTGAACCACCAGCCTTCTGGTTAGCAGTCAAGTGTCTTAGGCACTATGCTATCAGAGCTCCTAATACAATATGCATTGTACTTGGCTGTGGGAATCCAACAGTGAATAAGATGTTTACCCATCCCCAAGTTGCTCACTATGTGCAGGTAAAGAGACAATAGGATTGTCAGGGATCATGGGCTCTGCTTCACCTCTACCTTTACCCCTCAATCCATGAGCAAAGCTCAGTCTGGAAGGGCTCTTTGGGGGAGGCAGATCCTGGTCAGAAAGAGGATCCCACAGACACCTGGAGGCAGCATCACACCTGCAGTGGTTTAAACAGAGTCCAGGCTGGAGTCCTAGGGAGCTGGCAGAGACAAGACCACTTCTTTCTCCAGCTGGGAGAGCTAATCACTACTTGCTTGCTGCTCTGAGAAATGATTACCTGTCAAGGTTCATTTGAGCTGTTGGTGTCATGGAGATCCTTCGTCTCTCACCAGACAGTCCTGGTGCAGCCAAGGTGCTGTTCCCCCACCCCTGGAGGTAAGCAGGGAGAAATTGCTTCTCTCCCACCTCCTTATTTTATCTAACAATTGGGCAAAGTAACATCAGTCCCACCATGCCTGATAACAGAACTGTCACAGTCAGTGGCCCTGAGAGGTGAAGATCCTCAGAAATTGTGGAGACTGTCTGTAATGCTGACCACCTCAAATTAGAGTACCTTGATGAGTGATTTTAGACTCTGCACATTTCATCTGAGGTATCTCTTCCCCCAACCATCAGCCAGGTTTGTCATATTGCTTTCTTCAGCTTCTCCTAAGACCATCACTGTTAGAGTCAGCCAAAACTGGCCTTGAATACCACAGAGGTGACTGAGTGACTGCTGGCAAGTTATTTAATTGCTGTATAGGAAAATGGGGATAATAATTGTTTTAATTGGGTCCATATCTATTACAAGGGACAGAAATTAAAATTGGCTTAAACTAGAAAAGAGAATTAATAGGCTCATGTAACTGAGAAGTTCAAGGAAATTCAGGTCTGGCTGGATCCAGGTGCTCATATGAAGTTGTCAGGCATCCATCACTCCTCTCTCAGCTCTTTTTTCCTATTATTGGGCTTCATTCCCAGGAAGTCCTTCTCTTCCTAGATGCCCCCAGAAGCTCCAGCACAAAAGAGCATTTTATTTGCCCAATAATTACAAAAAAGTCTCAGAATGGAGGCTCATTGGTCAAGCCTATTCCACACTTGAACCAATTATTATGACCAGGTTGTTGAGGTGTTCTCACTGGCTCAGCCAGTTCACATGATTACTCCTAAAATCTGAGGATAAGGCCAGCCACATTCAAATCAAGTGGGCCTAAAGAAAGAAGGTAATGAGTTCTCCCAAAATAGAGAAGCTGTTACCTAAGTAGGGGAGAGCAAGTTTTCATAGACCATCAGCCACTCCTCAGAAGGAAGGTTGGGTAACTACTTCCTTAGTGATACTGCCTCGGAAACCCAAGGAGGGGTCACTATGAGTCAGATCTGACTCGAGGGAAGTGCGTTGCATTTGTTGTTGCATCACTACAGAAGTTGATTGAACCGCCAGCCTTCTGGTCAATAGTCAAATGCCTTGTAGTTGTTGTTGTTTTGCCGTCGAGTCAGCCCCGACTCATAGCGACCCCTCCTTGGGTTTCCGAGGCAATATCACTACGGAAGTAGGATTGCCCAACCTTCCTTCCTCCGAGTGGCTGGTGGGTTTGAACCACCAGCCATCTGGTTAGCAGGCAAGTGTCTTAGCCACTATGCTACCAAATGCCTTAGGCATTATTATTACCTTCATTATATAGATCATAAACAGGCACCAACAAAATCCCTAAAAATAAGGAGCTCTGGTGGTGTAGTGAGTAAGGCATTTGGCTACTAAACAGAAAGTGGGCAGTTCAAATCTACCAGGTGCTTTATAGAAGGAAGATGAGGCAACCTACTTCTGTAAAGAACTGAGGCACAGAGATATTTAGTACCTTGCTCAAGCTACTTAGTGGCAGGGCTGAGATTTGAATTTAGGCTGTCTGGCTCCAAAGTCTACGCTCTGAGTACAGAATTCTCTTGAGGATGAAATGAGACAATGAGGGTATGAGACATATATGTTTGGCACGGGGTCAGCACTCAGTAAATGGGATCTATAGTATGATTAGCCATTGGTGTAACAAACTTGCACTGGGTAACTGCTGTATGTAAAGTCTGTACCACCAGCTGGGGCTGGAGGGATTTGACTCAGGAATGAGCAGATGAGATTCTTGATGCCCTTGGAGGAGAAATAAGTGCTATTGAAGGTAATGATAATAGGGAGGGTTCAAAGACATAGCTGGAGAAGTCCATCAAGTGGAAAGAGGTCAGGATGGGACCCAAGGAGAAGGCAGAGAACAAAATGGCCTTAACAGACATGACATATAGTTGTAGCCAATGAAGTTTTCTTTGTTGCAGGCATCAGAAAACTACTCAAGCTAACTTATACGCAGAATGGGGTTCAGGACCAAAGTGGCCTCACCAAATCAAATGTAAGAATCTGGCTGGACTCCAGAAAAGAGAAGGCCAACCTCTAAGGATTCCTCTCACTGTCCCAAGTCTTTTGCTTTCTCTGTTTATCTCTGCAAACCCACTTCCTCTACATGTCCAGGCACATGTCATATAGCTACTTCAAGTTTACCTATTATAGGTTTGGCCAAGTGAGGAAATTAACTCATGGGCTTAATTCCAAACTCCTGATTGATCCAGCATGGGTCAGGTGACCACACATGGTCCAATCAGCTGTGGCTAGGGGCAGCTGAATGATAGACAAAATGGTGGTAGGGTCCCACTACTATAGATCAGGGACTATGGGGTAAGAAAGGTTAACTAGGAAGGCACCCCAAAGCAACCTCTCATAAAGAGAATATTACTGGGTTATGATGATGCAGGGTCAGCATTCCAAAAATAGGAGGTAGAAATTATGGTCAGGAATTGCTAATAAGCTGCTTAGGTTTGATCATGAGTTATGTGTTATGGACTCTGGAGAGATGATCCCAGTAGTTTGTCTAGTTCTGGAAAGTTACAGTGTGCTGAGAATGGTGTTAAGTAATTTGCATGATCTACCTCAATTAAATGGCATATGAAGAAGGTGCAAATATCTTAAAAACCAAAACCAAACACACTGATATCGAGTCAGAGCTGACTCATAGAGACCCCTCCTTGGGTTACTGAGGTGGTGTTACTATGGAAGTAGATTGCCCGACCTTCCTTCCGAGGAGTGGCTGGTGGGTTTGAACCACCAGCCTTCTGGTTAGCAGTCAGTTATCCTGGGGATGAAGAAATTTAGGCACAGGGAGCAGAAATCATTTGCTCAATTCACTAAGTTGCTAAGTGGCAAAGCCAGGATTCTAGTGCAGAACTGCCCAATGCTAAGGTCACACTTTTCCAGATTACATGGCTCCTCAGCACAGTCCAGTCTGCTAGGATCCCATCACATCTAGAATTAAATCTAAGGGCTTTTTGAGGCCTCCAAGGCTTTGGCAAGATCTGGGCCCTCACATCCTTCCACCCTGTCCTCTCCAACTCTGCTCTAGGCATACTGGCCTTCTGGCTATTCACCTTTCCATCCCAGGTTCTTGACACTTGCTCTTCCCTCTGTCTTGGGCTTGTCCCCCTCCTGTCCATAGAGTTCATGTTGCTCAGGTCTCTGTTCAATTTCCTCTATTAGACAGCCTCTCCTGAACCCCCATCAACACACCCTCCATCCCTCCCTCTGCTCCCTCCTCTTTGTAGCATGTGTCCTACTCTGACAGTATATCATACAACATTTTGTTTATCTGATTATTATCTATGCCCTGCACCTAAATGTAAGCTCCATTGTACAAAGACTTAGTATGTTTGTTCCTGGCACATGAAAGGTTCTCAAGAAACATTTGTGAGTGTGTGAATCTGTTAGTGAGCAGGAAACACACACTTCTGTAGGGTGGTCTTGTGAAGGAAATTGGAAAATGAACACAAAGTATATACCACAGTCCTGCTATGAGGGAATTTGGGGAAATTTTCAATAAAAGACAGCAATTCTTGCTATCCAACACGCATCTATTTGTCTTATTGTGGTGGCTTGTATGTTGCTGTGATGCTGGAAGCTATGCCATTGGTATTTCTAATATCAGCAGGGTCACCTATGAGGGACAGGTTTCAGTGAAGCTTCCAGACTAAGACAGACTAGGAAGAAGGACATGGAGGTATACTTCTGAAAAACTGGCCACTGGAAACCTAATGAATATCAGTGGAGCATTGTCTGATATTGTGATGGGAGATGAGCCCCTTACGTTGGAAGGCACTCAAAGTGTGACTTGGGTTTGCTTTGCTTCCTCAAAGGAAAGTTGACCTTAATGACACAGATGGAGTAAAGCTTTTGGGATCTTCATTTACTGATGTAGCACTACTCAAAATGAGAAATAAGAACTTCAAGCATCCATTAATAATTGTAACATGGAATATACAAAGTATGAATCTAGGAAAATTGGAAGTTGTAAAAAATGAAATGGAACACATGAAGATTGATATCCTAGACATTCATTAGTGAGGTGAAATGGACTGGTATTGGCCAATTTCAATCAGATTATCATATGATCTACTATGCTGGGAATGACAAATTGAAGTGAAACAGAATCACATTCATTGTCAAAAAGAATATTTCAAAATCGATCCTGAAGTACAATGCTGTCAGTAATAGGATAACATCCATACTAATGCAAGGAAGACCAGTTACTACTACTATTATTCAAATTTATTCACCATCCACTAAGGCCAAAGGTGAATAAAATGAAGATTTTTACTAAATTTTGTGGTCTGAAAGTGATCAAACATACAATCAAGATGAATTGATAATTACTGGTGATTCGAATGTGAAACTTGGAAACAAAGAAGAAGGATTGATAATTGGAAAATATGGTCTTGGTGATAGAAATGATTCCAGAGATCCCACAATAGAATTTTGAAAGACCAATGACTAATTTGTTGCTACTACTTTTTTCAACAACATATCAATGACCATACACACGGACCTTACCAGATGGAACACACTAGAATCAAATTGACTGCATCTGTGGAAAGAAGCGATGGATAAGCTCAATATCACGGACAGAATAATGCCAAGGGCTAACTGTAGAACAGACCATAAATTGCTAATGTGTAAGTTTAAGTGAAAGCTGAATAAATTAAAAATATCCACAAGAGCCAAAATATGACTTTGTTTATATCCCATCAGAATTTAGAAATCACTTCAAGAATATATATTTGATGCATTGAACACCAATGACTGAAGACAAGACAAGCTGTGGGATGACATGAAGGACATCATACATGAAGAAAGCAAAAGGTCATTAAAAAGGGAAGAAAAACAGACCAAACCAGAATTAGCCTCTTCTGATCAGAATCATAAGAGTCTGAAACTTGCTGTTGAATATAGAGTACCTAAAGCAAATGGAAGAAATGATGAACTAAAGAGCTGAAAAGATTTCAAACAGTAATTTCTGAAGGCAAAATATTATAAATGAAATGTGCAAAGACCTGGAATTAGAAAAACAACAGGGAAGGACATGCTTGGCAGTTCTCAAGCTGAAAGAACTGAAGAAAAATTCAAGCCTTGAGTTGCAATATTGAAGGAATCTATGGGCAAAACATTGAATGATGCAGGAATCATCAAAAGAAGATGGAAGGAATGCACAGAGTTACTATACCAAAAAGACATTCAACCATTCCAGGAGGTAGCGTATGGTCAAGAACGATGGCAACAAAGAAAGAAGCCCAAGCTACACTGAAAGCATTGGTTGAAAACAAGGCTCCAGGCATAGACAGAATACCAACTGAGATGTTTCAACAAATGAATGCAATGCTGGAAGCATCCATGCCAAAAGATTTGAAAGATGGCTACCTGGTCAGCTGACTAGAAAAGGCCCATATTTATGTCCATTACAGAAGACAGAAACTATGGAACAATGCCATTAATACCACATGAAAGTAAAATTTTGCTGAAAATAATTTAAAAATGGTTGCAGCAGCATGTTGACAGGGCACTGCCAGAAATTCAAGCTGGATTCAGAAGAGGATGTGGAATGAACAATGTCAGTGATGTCATATGGATCTTGGCTGAAAGCAGAGAATACCAGAAAGATATTATCCTGTGTCTTATTGACTATTCAAAGACATTTGACTGTGTGGATCATAATAAATTATGGATAACTTTGGGAAGAAAGGGAATTCCACAACCCTTCATTGCGTTCATGAGGAACCTGCACACGGATCAAGAGGCAGTTGTTTGAACAGAACAGGGGATACTTCATGGTTTAAAATCAGGAAGGGTGTGAGTTAGGGTTGTATCCTTTTACCATACTTATTCAATTTGTATACTGAGCAAATAATCCAAGAAACTGGACTATAGGTGAAGAAGAGTACAGCCTTAGGGTTGGTGGAAGACTCATCAACAACCTGTGATATGAGGATGGAACAACCTTGCTTGTTGAAAGCAAAAAGGACATGAAGCACTTATAGATGAAGATCAAAGACAATAGCCTTCAGTATGGATTACACTTCAATATAAAGCAAACAAAAATCCTCACAACTGGACCAATAAGCAACATCATGATAAACAGAGAAAAGACAGAAGATGTTAGGGATTTCATTTTACTTGGATCCAAAATCAACACCCATGGAGCAGTCTAGAAATCAGATGTCATAATGCACTGGAAAAATCTGTTGCAAAAGACCTCCTTGGAGTGTTAAAGAGTAGAGGTGACACTTTGATGGCTAAGTTGTGCCTAACTCAAGCCATGGTATTGTTAATCACCTCAGATGCAAGTGCAAGTTGAACAATGAATAAGGAAGACTGAAGAAGAGTTGATGTTTTTGAATTATGGTGTGGAGTGCCAAGGAGGTTTGGTGGTATGGTAGTTAAGGTTGTATGTAAACTTGGCTGGGCCTGGTTGAGTGGCTGGACAGCTGGATGTAGTACTCCCCGTGATGAGACTGGTAATCAACTCCATGGTGGAATCTACTGTGAGCATCTGAGTAGCTGCTTTGGGTATGTGGTCTGCTTTCCTTATATAACAAACAGCTTTGGGAATGGTCTTTAGAGTATGGCACGCTTGAACCCTGCATGTAGCCGTGTCATTGTTCAGCAGCCTGCCATGCTCTACCGACCTTGGGACTTTTCAATGGACTTGAAATCATGGCCTGTGGTGTGGTTTGGTAACATTGGGACTATGCCTTTTTACTTGTCAATTTTGGGCTTGTCAGCCTCAGAAGCCAGTGGCTGTCTGAGTGAAGAAAAGCCTCTCAGTGGGCTGGGAGGGAGCAGGAGGCAGAGCTGAAGCCCAAGATTGAGGGGCTTTCACCCAGCCCCTAGAGCCTGGCACTTTAAACTTGGACTTAAAGCCTTGAAATTTTAACAAAAACTCCTGTTTGTTAAAGCCATCCCACTTGTGGTATATTCCTGTCAAGAGTGGCTCTAGGTAACCAGAGCAGGTGGCATAATGCCTAAGGCATTTGACTGCTAACCAGAAAAGGCTGGCATTTCAAAACCACCAGTTACTCCTCGGAAGGAAGACTAGGCAATCTACTTCCATAGAGATACCACCTCAGAAAACCAAGGAGTAATCACTATGAGTCAGAACCAACTTGAAGACAGTAAGTTTGGTTTTGGTTTTTATGGAGTTCCAGAAGAACTAACAAATCTGTGTTGGATAAAGTGCAGCAAGAATGCTTCTTAGAAGTAAGGATGGTGAAAGTTCTCACACTTTGGTCCTGTTGTCACAAGGCACTAGTCCCTAGAGAAGAACATCATGCTTGGTAAAGTAGATAGTGAGTGAAAAAGAGGAAGACGCTCAACCAGATGCATTGACATGGTGGCTGCAACAATGGGTTCAAGCATAGTGGTAATTGTGAGGATGGTGCAGACTGGGCAGTGTTTTGTTCTGTTGTACACAGGGTCTTTATGAATTGTTACTGACTTGACAGCACCTAACAACAACAATTTTTGCTATTTTTTTTATCTTTTTTCCTCAAAAGTTCACTCCTCCAAGATTCCCACTGAGAGGTATTATCATCTAAGTCAGAGATATGGGGGGTGGGGTCATTAGTGTTGCTCTCCAAGTATCTCAAAACTTGACCCTTCTCAACATGTGGTATATTGACTTCTTCATCCTCATGGTTGGCCAGCACTAGTTAGGTAACTGTTGTCGTTAGCAGCTGTTGAGTCAGCCCCAAGTCATGGTGACCCCATGCCCAACTAGATCAGACTATTGTGAGCCATTGGGTTTTCATTGGCTAATTATCAGAAGTAGATCACCAGGTCTTCCTACTCGGTCTTAGTCTGGGAACACCACTGAAACCTCTTCAGCATCATAGCAACATGCAAGCTTCCAATTGGCCAATGGGTAGTGGCTGAACATGAGGTGCATTAGCTGGGAATCAAATCTGGGCCTCCCATTTGGCAGGTGGAAATTCTATCACTGAATCACTACTGCCCTCAGTTAAGTAACTCACTCTGGCCAATTCATTGTGAGCAAAAATGACATGTATCAGTCCTGGGCCAGAGCACTCAATGCTGATGCAAAAAACCTTTATACAAATCCCTAGAGATATCATAGGAGCTCTGGTAGCACAGTGCCTAAAGCACTTGACTATTCACCAGAAAGCAGGTGGTTCAAATCCACCAGCCACTCCTCAGAAGGAAGGTTGGACAATCTACTTCCGTAGTGATACTGCCTCGGAAACCCAAGGAGGGGTCGCTATGAGTCAGGTCCGACTCGACGGCACACAACAACAACAGAGATATCATTCCCTCTGCTATGGTAACAGACAACTTTCCAGACAGTGGGTACTTTGGCTACTTAATTGACCTGGGTCCTGGAGTGAAAAACATATAGAGCAGGGTCACAGTCGACCCTAATGGACATGTATCCCAAGCAAGAAATAAACCTTTGTGTTTTAAGTTTCTGAGATGTGAGGGTTGTTTGTTACTGCAGCAGAGCTTATATTATCCTGACTGATGCAGCTATGGAGTCTGTAAGGAATCAAATTCATAGAACCATATCCCTTGGGGATAAAGCAGAAATTGTTATTGCTGAATGAATTAAGATCTCATCACTTTTCCTCTGGGTTCCTGGAGAAGCTCCTCACTGAGCTCCTGCCCCTCCCTAGTCTTGTTTTTTCCATACATCACCCATGCTCCATAAGTGTCAAATCCTCTGGTATAAAACCCATTGGCAGCTCTCTATTACCTCAGGTTTCCTGCCCATGTGTCTCATTTATTATGGCTCAAATTGCATCCCGCCAAAACATAGTTGAAGTCCTAACCCCTGTATCTGTGAACGTGATCCTGCTGGGAAATAGTTTTCTTTTGTTATGTCAGTGAAGTCATATCTGAGTACTCAAACACAAACCTAACTCACTGCCATCAAATCAGAGTAGGTGGTTTCTAAATCTAATCTCTTCTGAGTGCTGTCTCACAAAGTGGAGAACAGACACAGAGACACCCACAGGCGAAGAGGCCATCATCAATGTTCAGCTAAAGAATCTAAAGTCTGTCAAGGTGGCTTTACCTCCCTCACCGCTGAATTTTCTACCACCCACTCACCATTGACTCTTGAATAGTCAGTGATGCTTCAGCTTCAAATCTAGGCTAACATTCCTCTTCACAGACAAAAGGCAAAAACATCTATTTTGTGTGTGTGTGCGGGGTGTGTGTGTGTGTGTGTGAGAGAGAGAGAGAGAGAGAGACAAGAGCTCTGTCAAGGACAAAATGTCTGCCACGGCCTTGGAAGAGCCTACATTACTGAGCAGCTATGAAAGGGATGGTGACCCCTAGAGGCCAGACACCTGGTTCCTTAGCCCATTCCTCCACTTATAGTTGCATGATCTTGGGCCAGGCTCTGCCCTATTTGTGGCTCAGTTTACCCTTCTGACAACTGAGGATAACACTCCCCCTCCCAGCTGGATTTTTGATGTAATTTCAGAGGCAGTAAATGTGAAAGCATTGCACAATTCAATCACGAGCCATTGATAAATTAGAAAACTAGCCTGATTCCTCTTCTGTGGTCCCTTCCATGCCACTGAGTCTATGTCCAGTCATTTCACAATTAGTTCTCTACAGCCTTCTGATAAAGTGGCCCTGGTCACTCAGAGATGTTAACACCCCTCAGGTGAGACGATGTGATGAATTGGCTGTCTCCCAGCTAGCTTGCTGTCACATTTAATGTAGGACCCAAGCCTGGACAGTCAGTCACTGTCATCTAACACCTCACTCAGAGCTAACACCAAGATCCTTCTCACTAATAAGGCTCCCCTTGGAGACTCCAGTTCCAATGTCATCTCTCTTTGCTGTTCCTGTCAATCCAGGAAAAAGGTGGAGTCCAAGTTATCTGTCACCCAGAGGAACATTAAGCCTCATTGAAGTGAAATTCTTCAAGGTGGCTACTTTTCTGGTTTTCCCCTCTCTGAGAGAATCTTGAGTTGGTCACTATGTTGTAGATACCCTCCCATCCATATGTCTGTGTGTGGCATTGTTTTCAGTGGTGTCTTGATTCACAGGTGTATGAAATTGAAGAATTCCTTGAGAAACATGAAGTTAATCTGTGAGAAGAAAACTTTAAATATTCACCATATAGGTACTTCAGTACAGCAAACTTTGAATGATACTCAGTGGAGCTTGTGACCAAGACATAATCACCAAATATTTCTACATTTCCCAGGCTCTCTTGTAATTAAGTTGGCACCATGTGGCTAGTTTGGGCCAATGGATTATGAGCAGAAGTAATATGGACCATTTCCAGCCTGAGATAGTTAAGAGTGGATGCCTGATTCTCTCTGTTCCTCTGCAATGGCGACCACTGGGACTACACATCACAGATGGGACAGACAGACCTTGTCTATCTTGTACGTGTCTATGGTCCCAGTACGTAGGAAAGTATGAGTTCATAGGAGGTGTTCAATAAATACAGGATGCATGAACAGATAGATGCTTGGATGATATAATTGGTTTTACATAAATGCCCCATGTTTCCTTATTAAGCAACTGGAGAAAACCTTTCATTTTAAGTGTGGCTTAGAAAAAGGTTCCTGTTTTCCTGCTTCTTCTTGCCTGGTTCACATTCTATGAATCTTTCCCTGGCCCTGCCCATACCCTTGTGTGTCCTTAATTTGTGTTCTATGACAAAGCCATTTTTACACTGGCAGAAAATCCACACTCTCTACATTCTAGATTCTAAGTTTGCATCAAAACCAACTCTGAACACATTTGCCCTTGCAGAACATCTTGCCACTAATCACTTGCTTGGAAGCTGCCCAAATCAGTTTTCCCTGTGATTTTAGTCTCAGGACAGTATAAGTTTCCTTCCCCTTCCCTCCCTTCCCTCTTTTCCTCCCTCCTTCTTCCTTTTTTTTTTTTTTTTCAATTCCTGCCTCTCTTCCTTTCTCCTTTCCCCTCCCTTCCTTTTCACATAAGATAACACACTTTGCCCAATTTTCCCTGATCTTAACATTCTACAAAACTGTAGTATAATATCAGACAGGCTACTGACAACAACACAGTCCCAATACAGTTAAGGTACTGAACAATTCTGATGCCACAAGGGTCCCACCTTTTGCCCTTTTATAATCACACCCACTTTCATGTTCCTAACTCCCTGGCAACTGCTAGTCTCTCTTCCATTTCTAAAATTTTGCAATTTCATACATGTTATATAAGTGGAATCAGATAGTGTGTAACTTTTGGGATTGGCTTTGCTCACTCAGCATAATTTCCTGGGGATCCTTCCAAGTTTTTGAACATATCAGTAGTTGGCTCCTTTAGATTGCTGAGTAGCATTACAAGGTATGGATGAACCACAGTTTGTTTAACCAGTTGAAGGATAGCTAGAGCTTTTTCCAGTTTGTGGCAATTATGAATAAACCTTTTACAGACTTTTGCATACAGGTATTTTGTGTGGGCACAAGACATTTTTCACTTGGATGAAATGTCCAGGCATGCAGCTACTGGGTTGTATGGCAGTTGCATGTTTAGTTTTTTAAGAAAACTACCAAACTATTTTCTAGTGTAGCTGCACCGTTTTACATCCCACCAGCAATGTAGAATGATCCAGTGTCTCTGTAACACTGCCAGCATTTCATGTTGTCATTATTTAAAAAATTTTAGCCATTCAGATAGGTATCTCATCATTGTATTTTCTTATTGGTTAATGATACTGAGAAGAGCACTGATGGCACAGTGGTTAAAATGCTCAGCTGCTAACAGAAAGGTTAGTGGTTCTAACCTACTTGCCACTTCATAGGAGAAAGATATAGCAGTCTGCTTCCATAAAGATTTGCAGCCTTAGAAATCTTATGGAGCAGTTCTGTGCTGTTGGGTCACTATGAGTTGGAATTGACTCAAAAGTAATGGGTTCAGTTTCTTTCTTTCTTTAATATCCTCTTTGGTAAAATATTTTTTTTATGTTTTTGTGCATTTTCAACTTGAATTTTTAAAAAATTTATTGTTGAGTTTTGAGAGTTCTTTCTATTTTCTAGATACTAGTCTTTTATTGGGCATGCCATTTGCAAATCTTTTCTCCCAGTTTACAGTTTGTCTTTTCATCTTCTTCACATGGACTTTCACAGAGTAAAGGCATACTTTCCAATGAGGTCAAATTTGTTATTTTCCCCTATTATGGGTAGTGCTGTTGGTTTTGATTTTAAGAACCATTTGCCAAACCCTGGATCCTAAATGTTTTCTCTTGAACATTTTAAAAATAACATTTATAAACATTTTTTGGTAACAGTTTTATAGTTTTACATTTACATATATGACACATTTTGAGTTATGTATGAAATGTGAGGTTTAGGTCAAAGGTCTTTTTATTTTTGTTTATTTTTTCTATGGATGTCCATGTACTCCAGCACCATTTATTAACAAGGCTGTTCTTCCTTCATTGAAGTGCTTTTAACCTTTGTCAAATCAGTTGAGTATATTTTTGTGGGTCTATTCCTAGGTTCTCTTCTCCATTCTAGTGATCTGTGTGTTTCTCTCCCTCAATACCACGCTTTATTGATTATAGCTGTATTTTAAAGTACTGTTTTCTTCTAAATAGCATTGTCTTGAGTATCAGATGATTTTATGGATTGAATTTTTCACCCCCAAAATATGTGCTGTAAATCCTAACTTCTATAACTGTGGTTATAATCCTATGTGAGAATGGGCTGTCTTTGTTATGTTAAGGAGGCAGGATTAGTGTAGGGTGTATTTTGTGTCAATTGCTTTTGAGATATAAAAGAGATTAAACCAGTTAGCAGAGGAGAGATGGGGTAAGGTAGATACCAAGACACAGGGAAATAAATCACCAAGGGACCAAGAAGCAGAAGCTAAAGAGACAAGGAATTCCCTCCAGAGCCAACAGAGAAAGAAAGCCTTCCTCTAAAGCTGGCATTCTGAATTCAGACTTCTAGCCTCCTAAACTGTGAGAAAATAAATTTGTTTATTAAAGCCATCAACTTGTGGTATTTCTGTTACAGCAGCACTAGATAACTAAGACCGATGATGTTATCATTTCAATAATGAAATGTTACTTATAAAACTCTTAAGTAAAAAGATAGTATACAGTTTGTACATATGTTGTTGCTGTTGCTGCTGTTGAGTTGGTACATATATGTACATATATGTCTGTGTTTTCTGTTATCCCTATTTCCTTCCTGGTACCTCAGATCATCTTGTTTTATCACTTCCTGTTTGTTTGAAGAACTTCCTTTAGCCAATCTTTAATGATAGGTCTGTCAGAGATAATTTTTTAAAAAAGTTTTCTTTGTCTAAGAATGTTTTTATTTTCTTTTCCTTCCTCAAGGATAGTTTCACTAGGTATAGAATTTGTGGTTGAGTTAGTTTTTATTTCAGCACTTCAACAATATTGTGTCACATCATTCTTTCCTCCATGGTTTCTGAGGAGAAAGGTTCTGCTGTTTGAATGGGAAATGGTTTCCCACAGGAAATGGTTTTCCTCTCCGGCTGCTTCCTTTGTCTTTAGTTTTAAAAGCTTTAGTATCTTCATGTGGATTTTTCTCCCCTGTTTATCTTGTGTAGTGTGTTGCTCAGTTTTTTGGTTCTGTAGATTTGTAACTTTTGTCATATTTGGAAAATTATCAGCTGTTTTTTCTTCAAATACTCTTCCAGCCATATCTTTCTCCCTCTACTTCTAGAACTCTGATGACATGAGTGTTGGATATTTTCTTGGTGTCACACAGGTCCCTGATGCTCTGATTATTTATTTATTTATTTCATTATATTATTTCTCTTTGTAGTTCAGATTCAGTGAACCCTATTGCTCAGTCCCCAGAGTTCACTGATTCTGTTCTCTGTCTGACAGAGAACACTCTACTATTGAGCCCATTCAGCAGGTTTTTAAAGAAATTTTTTATTTCTGTTATTGTATTTTTCAGTTCTATAATTTGGGTTCTTTTGGTAGCTTTTATTTCCTTGCTGAGATTTTCTTTTGTTTTGTTTTGAGAGAATTTGTAATTGGTTTTTGAAATCTTTTTTGATGGCTGCTTTATAATCCTTGTCATACAATTCTAGTGTCTGATTCATCTTTGTGCTTGGTGTCAGCTGACAGTCTTTGCTCATTTAAGTTGTGATTTTCTTGGTTGTTTGTACAACAAGAAATTTTCTATAGTATCCTAGACATTCACTCTATTATGTTAATAGATGTTGGGTTTTATTTCAATCATTTTTTAGCAGACAGTCACCCTATTTAGATTTATTATTTATTTCCTGGCCAGTTTAATTTTCAGAGCCTTTGCAGTATAATTTTGATCTGCTTGGTTTATCTGGTGCCACCATGCATGGTTCCCACTCATTCTGGTCTGTCTGAGGGGTTCGGAGGGATTTCTCTAAGCCAGGCTGCTTGGTGTCTCTTGGTAGGGAGGGATGTAGTAGGCTCTCCAACACTGTCCTCTGACTGTCCCAGTGTCTCTGGGCAGGGGAGGTGAGCCTCAGGACAATGGAGTCAAAGAGGCTTCCTGAACTGGACCACTTGCCCTATCTATGTCCTTCACCCACCTACTCAGTGTCTCTGGATGGAGAAGGAGAGTTTTGGGCTCTCAGGGACAAAGAGGCTTGACATGAGGTCTTGACTGATTGGGATGGTGGGAATTTCTAAGAAGTTTTGATATAAGACAGGCTGCTACACTGATGTTGCACAGTCAATGTTGATTGCTGGATGTAACTTGGAGCTATGGTGTCATTCTTCTCCAGACAACTATCACTCTCTTTGAATGACTTCCCAGAATCTAGTCTTTTGACACTCAGATCAAGTCCCCAGACTGATCACTAGAGAACTATTTCTGAAATACAAATCTGGCCCAGTCACTCCTGTCACTTGAGTAACTGGGTTCAGATCTCATTTCTACCCCTTAAAAGCTGTGGCCTTTGATATGTTACTTTAAGCTCTCTCTGCTTCAGTTTCAATATCTGTTAGTGGAGATGATAAGGAGCCTCTCTTCCTTGGCTTCTTGTTATACTAAATGAGCTAATAAGCATTTAACTGCTAACCAGAAGACTGGTGGTTCAAACCCACCAGCCACTCCCTGGAAGGAAGGTTGGGCAATCTACTTCTGTAGTGATCCTGCCTCAGAAATCCAAGGAGGGGTCACTATGAGTTGGATTCAATGTGACGGCAGTGAGTTTAGTTGTTTTTTTAATATAGGTAAAGTGCTTAAGACAGTGCCTGATCACAGTAGACCTTCCATAAATATTAGGGAAAAAATGACTCTCTAGTGGCCCCTATACACCACAGTTCAAATGCCTCAATTCTTCTGCAGTCCTCCTTATTCATTGTCCAGCTCTCATATGCATATGAGGCTATTGAAAACACCATGGCTTAGGTCAGGCACACCTTGCTCTTCAAAGTGACATCTTTGCTCCTAAGCACTTTAAAGAGATCTTTTGCAGCAGATTTGCCCAATACAGTATGTTCTTTGAATTGCCATTTTGAACTGTGGTGTTGGTGAAGAATATTGAATGTACCATGGACTGCTGGAAGAACTGCCTTGGAGGAAGGATAGTTGGAATGCTCCTTAGAAGTGAGAATGGCTAAACTTTGTCTCTCATAATTTGGTCATGTCAGAAGGGATCAGTCCCTAGAAAAGTAAATCATGCTGGGTAAACTAGAGGGTCAGCAAAAAAAGAGGAAATGAAAGGGACTGACACAGTGGCTGTGACGATGGCCTCAAAGATTGCAATGATTGTGAGGACGGCACGGGACCTGGTATTGTTTTATTCTGTTGTACATATAGGGTCTCTATGAGTTGGAACTGGCTTGACAATACCTGTGATAATTGGAGCTGTGTGTCAACTTGGCTGGACCACAATTCTGTGTGGTTTAAGCAATTGTGATGTGAGTTGTTCCCATGATGGGATCAGATGTATGTGTTTTGAGCAACCAATCCATTGAAAGTGAGTTTCCCTAGGGGTGTGACCTGCTTAAATTTGTGTGTCAACTTGGCTGGGCCTGGTTGAGTGGCTGGGCAGCTGGATGTAATATTGCCCATGATGAGCCCAGTAATCAACTCCATGATGGAATCTACTCTGAGCAGCTGAGTAGCTAGCTGCCTTTGGGATGTTATCTGCTTCCTGTATATAAGGAGAAGCCTTGAGGATAGTCTTTAGCTTATGGCATGCTTGGACCCTGTATGTAGCTGTGTCATTGTTCAGTAGCCTGCCTTGCTCTGCTGACCTTGGGATTTTCAGTGGACTTGAATTCATGGCCTGTCATGTGGTTTGGTAACATTAGGACTGTGCCATTTTATTTGTCAATCTTGGGCTTGTCAGCCTCAGCAGCCAGTAGCTGCCTGAGTGGAGAGATGCCTCTAGCTTCAGTGGGCCAGGAGCAAGAGGCAGAGCTGAAGCCCAAGGTCAAGGGGCTTCACCCAGACCCTAGAGCCTGGCACTTTGAACTTGGATTTAAAGTCCCTGAACTGTGAGAGAATAAACTGTTTGTTCAAGACATCCCATTTGTAGTATATATTCCTGCCAAAGTGGTACTAGGTAACCAGAACAGAATATGAATAAAATGGCACAGTCCCAATGTTACCAAACCACATGGCAGACCATTAATTTAAGTCCATTGTAAGTCCCAAGGTCAGCAGAGCATGGCAGGCTGCTGAACAATGACATGGCTACATGCAGGGTCCAAGCATGCCATGGCTAGAGACCATTCCCAAAGCCTCTACTTATACACGAGAAGCAGACCTCATACCCAAAGGCAGCTACTCAGCTGCTCACAGTAGATTCCACCATGGAGTTGATTACCAGTCTCATCATGGGGAATACTACATCTAGCTGCCCAGCCCCTCAACCAGGCCCAGCCAAGTTGACATACAACTTTAACTACCACAGCACCTAATAACAATAACAGTGGTCCCTGGGAGTACCTGGGTGGTCCAAATGGTTAAGCACTCAACTATTAACTGAAAGGTTGGCAGTTCAAACCCTCCCAGAGGTACCTTGGAAGTGAGGCCTGGCGATCTGCTTCTGAAAGGTCAAAGCCTTGATAACCCAATGGAATGTAGTTCTACTCTACACATATGGGATTGCCATGAGTTGGAATTGACTTGATGGCAACAGATTTTATGTTTTGCTTTTAATTTTTAATGGATTCAGGAAGATATGGAGTTCTTTGGCATGACATTCAAGGTCCTTCACTATCTGGACCCTGAGTATTTCCCAATGTCATCTCCTATTGTTTCTCAAATCACACTTGGCCATGAAGCTGCCCTTTAACTCCTGAGACACCTGGTCTCACTATCACCTCTACCTTGACTGATTTCTCCCTATCTCTCCTTGAAGAAAGGAGCTCTGGTGTTGCTGTGGTTAAGGCATTGGGCTGCTAACCAAAAGGTTGGTGGTTCAAACCCACCAGCCTCTCCACAGAAGAAAAGATGAGGCAGTCTGATTTACAGCCTTGGAAACTCTATAGGGTCGCTATGAGTCAGAATCCACGTGTTGGTAGTGGGTGGGGATCTCTGAAGATTTAGCTCAGGAGTTAGCCTCCCAGGAGCCCTCAATTCTCCTCCTACCCCTGTATAAGTGATATGCTTTCATTCTGTACTCCCAGAGTCTTTATTCATATGTCATAATGGCAAAATTAGTTTATTCAGCAATATTTATTGAACATCTACTATGTGTCAAGTACTGCTGGAGTTACAATGGTGTGTGGGTCTTGCCTTCATGGAGTGTACATCCTAGAAACAGAGACCTGGTGTCAAGTGCTTTATCAGTGATGCCTCATGCTCACAACCCTTGTGGTGATAATACTAGGGCAATAGAGGGCCTGATAAAAGCTGCCCTGCTTCTGATCAAGAGGGTGTAGGGTCTGGCAGATGGAGAGCAATGTCCCCTTTATCATGGATAAACTGATGATGAAGAATGTGGCTCATGCATGCACGTACAAGGGCCTTTACTGCAGACCCCTGGATTATACAGGGTAATCCCACTCCCAGAGGCAGTGCTGGGCCACACAAGCCTCCCCATGTCCAGTTTGTGGGGGCTGATGCTCTAAAACCTAAGGCAGTGGAAGAGCAGGGCAGGTGTGAGCTCCTAGGCAACCCAGCTTCCAGGGTAGAGTGAGAGAGTGGGGCGAGTTAGCTTGCTCATCTCCTCTCCCAAATTTGTGGGAGCCCAGCTTTGTGGGAGGGGGGAGGCCAGGAGTGTCTGGGGGTGTCCAGGAACAGGAACCACCCCTATCTCTAATTAACTAAATGATAGTGTGGCCATGTACTGAGCACCATTCTGCGTGAGGCAGGGCTGTCACCTTCTTACAGATGAGTCAACAAAGACTTAGAAAAATTAACTCACTTGTCCAAAACTGTGGGAAGTGAAGAGTCAGGAAATGAGCCCTTACTTCTAACTGCCCCCCCCCCACCTCTGCTGTGACCACACCAGGCTGTGGACCTGCCAGGCCTCACCTGCCTCCTGGGATGGCTCACTTGGCACTGACTGGCTCAGACTATCAGAGAGGGTCTCTTTTCTTTGAACTTAAGAGCTGTCTCCTGGAAGGTTCTACCTATTGGTTCTTGTTCTGCCCTCTGGAGCCACACAGAGTGAATTTAATCTCCTAGTAACTGCAAAATAAATTTAATAAATTCCATTAATGTGTGTAATCTCATAGGTAGGATGCAAAATTTCTGTGCTTTGGACCTTTTTTCCCTCATAATTACTAACACCATGGAAATTGCAAGGATTAGAAACTCTGACTGGAAGCGAGGAGAGATTGTGTCACTAAGAAAATACAAATGAACCCAAAATGCCCAAAGAGGCAGGTTGGGATTTGCATTAAATTAGGAGGCAAGTCTGTGTCCATTAACCCCATGGGGACTGACAGAAACTTTTAGGGTTTGCTGAGGAAAGTGAGAAGGGTGGGAAGGAGGGGGAAGTGTCAAGCCTGGCATTTGGTGGCAGGATTTCTTTGAAATATTAACTTGCTAAAGATCTGTGGTAAAAGTAACCTTAGAGATTCTTGAGGCTAATATCTTTTCCCAGATCTGAGAACATTAGACATTTACCCATTATCACCACCTATCCCTCCCCCTCTACTCTCCTGGCCTAAACCAATAATAAACAAACAAACAAACAAACTCACTGCAGTCGAGTTGGATCTGACTTATAGGGACCCTTCCTTGAGTTTCCGAGGCGAGGCGGTATCTCTATGGAACTAAATTGCCAACTCTTCCTTCTGAGGAGTGGCTGGTAGGTTTGAACTGCCAGCCTTCTCGTTAGCAGTCAAATGCCTAAGGCATTAAACTCACCCCAGGCATGTCAGTGGTCCATGGAACCTAGGACTAGAGTGAAAGCCTTTGATGCTCTGATTCTGATTCCTGTCAGCTTTGATGATAAAAGTGGCTACTGGATGGTCATCAGGAAACATCCATGATGGCAAAAGAAGTGCCTTCACTTCAATATAAACCTGTCATTGAACATCTGCTATGTGCCATGTGCTGGTTTAGGGATTTTCCTGTGTCATCTTATGTAATCTCCTCAGCAGACCTATATAATATTAATACCAATCAATCCTGTTTCACAGATGGAAAGGTGGAGGTTCAGAGAGACAAAAATGCATGCCCCAAATCACCCTGCTTGTCACTCAGAGTTGAAATTCAAACCCAGGATTTTCTGACTCAGCTACTAATTTTGGGTATATCTGTAATATCTCTAACACTGGACTGGTGAATAGATTTCATTTCACATGGCACTGCTAGTTGGTTGGTTATGTCTGCTTGAATGCTGCCTTGGAAAGTAGTTTGGTTGGGGCTGACTTCAAGATCAAGAAGAAAGAGTGCTGTGATCGATTAGTGATGTCTACCATGGTAATGCATGGGTAGAACATTAGTACCATTCATGTTAGAGTCTTGCATATGCCAAAACTAAATGTATGAGAGCTCTGGGCCAGGATTTTGCCCTGAGGTGGGTCAGAGTACTGGTAAGCACTGCCTATTCTTACCAAAGATGACTGACTATTCAATTGTATCCTCTCAGGCTCTGGGTCCTCCAGTCCTCTGTTCTGCTCCAGGGGACACCACCTTGCTCAACTCTCTGTGTTGCTGTTAGAGATAATGAATGAGAAAACACTTGATGTCCAGGTGAATATAAGCAGGACTCCCTTCTCTCAAAACAAAGGAGGACAACACAAAATGAAAAACAGAGGGAAGGATTTTTTCCATTATTATTTAAACCAGAAATTGACTACAACTCCATCTACAAATTCTGAAGCATTTCAGTTGGATACTGCAAAATCTATACCACATCAAGTGAGGAGGACACTAGAGAACCCACACCAACATTCTCAATTTCCTTGAAGTTAAATACTTTACCCCAGATGTGAATAGTTCATTTTAAAAACCCTGGCTTGATGTGCGAGACACAGAGAAACCCCAACGGAGTGGAAGTTCCCCCCAAGAGACTCTTCTTTCATGATGAGCTATGCCTGAGTCACTGACTCTGCACCACCTCCAGCCTGCCTGGCCCTAAGGCCAGGGGAATCCCTCCCGTGGAGAACAGCTGGTGCTCACAGTGTGGCATATCAGCATGACTGCCCACGGCATATGAGTGAGGTACCAGCTGCATCCGCTACAAGGTATGATTGATGGAGAAGCTGACTTCTCTCTTCTTCCCAGTCTAGATTAGACCCACCTCTGCTCACCACCTTCCTAGGCACCTCCACTCCCACAAAGGAAGAGAAGTTGTTAATCTGGTTCATCAGTGTCTTAGTCACTGATTGGGCCATGGTTACAAGAAATCAAGGTCACACCCCCCCCTCCCCTATAATCTTTCTCTTGCACTCCCTGCCACTACTACTGTGTGGTGGGCAGGCCCTATTATGTCTCTCATCATTTCCTCCTCCTCCAAGCAACTAGCCCGGGGTGATGGTTGGGTAAGTTAGGTCAGAGTCCCCCATGCTAACTTGTCCCCACTTCCCTTTCCCTTTATGGTCAGCTACAAGGGGACAACTTCCAAGATTCCTATAGGTGCAAGGTAACCCTAAGGCTATGCTACACGTTTACACCTTAAGTGTAGAAGGGAGAATAGTCAGGGAAAGAGGGAGCATGCTCAATCAATTCAAGAAGGCAACACTCTAATGAGAAAGTGGCATCTAGTGGAAGTGGCAAAACAGGGTACTATCAAGAGGATATTGTCCTCACAATGTTTTTGTCATCACAGGGAAGACTTGATGTTCTCTGGGTCTTTGAGTACCTTCAGTGTGCTGTTAAAAATTCAATGGTTGCACAAACCTCAACATAATGAAAAGTGTTGCTTAGGCTTTGTGTAGATTGGCAGCTGCCTCTCTGTTCCTGGCTGCCAGGTCCTCATGGCATCAGCAAGGACAAAGTGACTCTGCATGAGCCTCCTCCTGGGCACCCCACCCCCACGCACCCCAGCCCTCTCCCCACCTTGTTTTCCTTCTCCTTTTCACAGGTCAGGGCTCCAGACTGTGGAGGTTAATGGAAACCCCTGGGGGGATCACGCTGGCTAGAAGGGAAATTGCTGCTATCATTTTCTCCTTCTTTTTCCTTTTCAACTGCCACCATTGTCTTGCCCTCATCCATATATCAGGCAGGGGCTTGGGGCTCGTAATTTCCAGGTCTTTTTAACTTTACCAGGTTGGAATTTTATTGCTTTTGGCCAAAAGCCACTTCCAAATATACAGAGCAGAATAGGTAGGAAGCGATCTCACAGTAAGCTGCAGATTTGTCACAGACACGTGGTCTGACTGAGTGGCTCTGTCTGCAGTCACTTTTCCCTGAGCTTTCAGAGCAGCTCAGACCACAGTAACCCACTGGTTGGTGTCGGGTGACTGGACAGGATTTCTCTCACCTGGGTTTGCTGTTACAGAGTGTTGGCCGTAGTTAACACCAAGGAACCTGGTTCAGAGCTCACGCGGAACGGGAGCTGCCAGAGTGGCAGCAGCAGGTGGGCGGTGGCTCGGAGCCCACAGCCCCACTCTGTATCCAACGCCACCACATGCGGGCCAAGACTCAAACCTCGCTTTGCCTCAGTTCCCTCATCAGCCACATGGGGGGAGTGACAACACCTCACGTGGTTGCCTGAGGGCTAAGTAAGGCAATCCGACAAGGAGTGTGTGCTTGACACAAAGTCGGCTTTCAGTATGTGTGATCATTATTCATCAGTCTCAAATTCAGGGTTCTGGGACCTCCTATCCGAACGCACCTCCTGGTAATTGAAAGTGAAAAGCAAATATTGGCAGTTAATTCTGTCTCTCTCTGAACCTCAAACAAGACCTGTAGCCCTGAAGTGAGGCCAGGGCAGCTGTAATGAGAGAAAAGAGAGTCACCTGGCCCTGCCTGACCACAGGCCTGCCACATCCATGGCTGGACGGAGGCTGGACGGAGGCCTGGGATGAACAGAGTGGGAGCTGCTGCCAGAGCTGCAGTTCATGCTTGGATCAGCTGAGCCGCAAACACCCAGAGGGCTTCCCAGATTTCTCTCTATCACAGCAGAGGAATGACACTGAAGATCTGTGGTTGGGGGCTTGCAGCCCCTCATCGCTCCTGTGGCAACCAGTGTGAGAATGCACCAGGACCTCCCAGCAGTACCCCCTCCCCCCGAGTCAATGCCCATGTTATGTCCTCTGGATTAGGGGTTGGTGTTTTGGAATGTAAGCTAGTGCCCAGGGAGAGGGAACCAGAGGGGCAGGGGGAGGCAGGAAAAGTTGAGAGCAGTGATGGGAGCAGCCAATTCCACTCTGAACCTCAATAGACTCCCCTGAGAATGGGAGTTCTCAGCATGATGGGAGGTCAGGCCCCAGCATTATGTGAAGACGGCATGGGGCAGAGCGTCATGGTGGTGAGCCCAGGCCTGATTGAGGAGGTGGTTCAGTGTAGGTGGGAAAGGAGGTGGCAAATAAGTCAGGCTGCCCCAAACCAAACTAAACCAGATTTTGACTCATAATGACCCCATGTGTGTCAGAGTGGAGCTGTGCTCCACAGGGTTTGCAGTGGCTGATTTTTCAGAAGGAGATCACCAGGCCTTTCTTCCAAGATGCCTCTGGGTGGACTTGAACCAGCAACCATTCATAAACCTTAGCAGCCAAGTGCTTAACTATGTGCACCACTCAGGGCCCCCTAGACTCCCCAGGGAGATGGTGAAATACAGACTCCTCACTCTGCCCGATTGATTCTGATCCAAGGTTGGGAGGGGCCCTGGTTATCTGCATATCAACAAGTGCCCTTCACCCCATTCTAGGATAGGCAGCCCACTTTGGAGGACCCTGAGGTGTCATCTCAAGACCTTGGCAGAAGCAGGGGAACTGATAGGGACTTGAATTGGAGCCCGAGGGTCTAGCAGGTGCCAGGTAAAGGCTGTGAGGGTGGGGGTGATCCTAGGCAAGTCACTATCCTTCTCTGAAAGTCAGTTTCCTGATCTGAAAAACCAGAGGTGGTACTAATTCTCCCTCAGTGGGGAGGGTGAGGATTAAATGACTTCAGGCCAGCAAGAGCCCTTAGACCCTTAGATCCAGAGTCTGCGCTTGATAAACATCAGCTGTTCCCAATATCTGTAAACTCCCTTCCCCACCCCTTGGACAGTCATGACCCCTTGTCCTGAGGCCAGCTCTGGGGAAAACCTTACCATCACCCAGCTCCAGCAACATATGACACTCTCTAAGAGTGGGGTGCAAGCAGAGCCATATGTCCAGCCAGCCCACTGCCGACCATGGTGTCGAAAATAAACCTGTTTGCCTGGTGCCCTACATGAAAAGCATATTGCTTGGAAAGTGCTGTTCAAACAGAATTATTGGAACCTTTTATCCCTAGAGCAGGCGTCCCACGGTAGACATCTGGTGAAGGAGTCAATTATCATAATTAATGAGATCTTCCCCAGATTCCTGACATGACCGTCTGTCAGCAGGAGCATCCAAGTCCAGTCAGAGTCATCTGCTGCGTCTACAAGGACAGGAGGAGAGGAACTGATCCCAGGTCTGGGTGCATGCTCATACCGTGTCCTCTGCCATAGGGTGTCAGGTTGCCCAGTTCCTCCCCATCCAGGGAAGCATTGTCCCCCCCAACTACTCCTCACTGACAGTTTCTGAAACATCAAAGCAGGTAGTGACTGGGAAGCACCTGTGCATTCAGGACAATAATAGAGTGTAATGATGATAATGATGTAGCGAGTATGTCCTCAGTATCAGGACTGGTTTAAACATGATATGCATGGGTTCATTTAATCCTAATAAAGTGTGACCATGTACTATATTATCCCAACTGGGATACTTGAGTGGAAGGGAGCACTGTTGGTAATTACACTGGGACAGCTGTGCAAATGGTCACCTGATTCATCATAGTCCCTACCCTGCCCAGCCTAGACAGGTCGGTGTCTCCATTTCCTTTAGGTCTCAGCTCAAATGTCATCCTCTCTGAGAGCCCCTCCTAACCACATTTCTGAAGTCCCTGCTTGACCCTCAGTTATTCACTGTCCCTTCATACAGTTGTGTGTTCCTGTCTTGTCTACAAGTCTCTTACCCTGCCTGTGTTGCCTTACACCTTTGTCACCACCTGACATATTGTGTCTCCCTCAGTCCACACCTATGGCCTTCTGGGGTGTTCCTTAGGACCGATTGACTACAGAAGAAAAAAACTTGAGCTTGGTTTACAGATGGGTCTGCACAATATGTTGGCACTCCTTGAAAGTGGACAGCTGCACCATGATAATCCACACAGGGGTGACTCTGAAGGACTGTGGTGAAGGGAAATCCTTCCAGTGGGCAGAACTTTGAGCAATATATCTGGTTTTCTGCCATGTCTAGAGTAAGAGATGGCTAGAGGAACCATCTAGGATCAATGTAGATTCACGTGCACTTGCTAATTGTTTGGTTGGATGGTCAGGCACTTGGAAAGAACATAGTCAGAAGATTGGTGATGAGAAAGTCTTGGCAAGAGTCTGGTCTGTGATGCCTCTCAGAATGGACACACATGAAGATATTAATTTCCATGTTTTTCTGGTTCTCTTGTGCTGCTCTAACAGAAAATATATCACAAATGCTCCAACAAACAGGAATTTATTCTCTTGTGTATAGTAGGCTAGAAGTTTGAGTTCAAAGTGCCAGCTCTAGGGCCTGGGTGAAAGCCCCTTGACCTTGGACTTCAGCTCTGCCTCTTACTCCTGGCCCACTGACGCTGGAGGCTTCTCTTAACTCAGACAGCTGCTGGCTGCTGAGGCTGACCAACTCAAGATTTGAAAAGTAAAATGGCACAGTCCCCAAATTATCAAGCAACACAGCAGGCCACTTATTTAAATACATTAACAATTCCAAGATTGCGGACAACATGGCAGGCCATTGAGACAAAGTTTTGACCAAATGCAGGATTCAGACATGCCAAAAGCTAGAGACCTTCTTCAAAGCTTCTTCCTATATACTGGAAGCAGACAATGTCCCTAAAGCAGCTATTCAGCTGCTCATGGCAGATTCCACCAGGAAGGTGATTACTAGTCTCATCATGGGGATTAACTACATCCAGCTGCTCCGTCACTCAAAACCAGGCTGAGCCAAGCTGACACATAACCTTAACTACCACACATGTTGTTACGTGCCATCAAGTCGGACCCGACTCATAGTGAACCCTCCTTGGGTTTCCGAGGTAGTATCACTACGGAAGTAGATTGCCCCATCTTTCTTCCTAGGAGTGGCTGGTGGGACCACACATGTGGTACCCACCAAAAGATAGCCATTGCAGAGGAGGCTTTATAATCAGGTGGACACAATGACATACTCTGTGGATATCAGTCAGACTCTCTTTCCAACCACCCCAATGCTTGCTCAGTGGGCCCATAAGCAAAGTAGCCATGGTGACAGGGATGTACACCATGCATGCATGTGGTCATCAGCATGACCAGTCTGGATCATACTACTGCTAAGTGCCTAATGAGTCAATAGCAGAGACCAATACTTAGGCCTTGGTACAACACCATTTCCCAGGGGGACCACTAGAACCTTGTGGCAAATTGGTTATATTGGACCACTTCTGTCATGGAGCTGGCAGAGATACATCCTCACTGGAATAGATACATATTCTGGATATGGGTTTTCCATCTCTGCCTGTTAGGCTTTTGCCTACCATCCATGGACTCAGAGAATGCCTTGTCCACAATCATAGCATTCCCCACAGCACTGCTTCTGATCAAGGATCTTATTTCACAGCAAAAGAAGTACAGCAATTGGTTCATGCTCCTGCAAACAACTGGATGATACAAATGGTTAAGGCCTCAATTATAAACCAAAAGGCTGACAGTTGAATCCACCCTGAGGTACTTCAGAAAAAAAGCTTGACAATCTACTTCCAAAAGATCACAGCCGTTGAAAACCTTAAGGAGCACAGTAGTACCTGAAACATATGAGGTTGTCTTGCATTGTCACCGACTCGATGACAACCGATTTTTTTTTTTTTAATTTATCTTTTCTTAAAACTACATACCCAGAAATGACAGGATTAATTGAAATATACAATGATTTATTGAAGACCCAGCTGTGGTGCCAATGGAGTGACAATACCCTGAAAAGATGAGCTCTGTTTTACAGGATGCAGAAGACATGTCAATCTCCCTCAAAGCCAGAACACAGGGGCTCAGGAAATAAGGAGTGGATGTGGGAGTGGCTCCTATCACTATGATACCTGATAAGCCACTCATAGAATTTTTGTCTCCTGTCACATTGTGTCAACTTTGTAGTCTGCTGGCTTAGAGGGCTTTGTTCCCAAGGGAATAAGCCTTCTACCAAAGGACACAATTGTTCCACTGAATTGGAAGGTGAGACTGCCACCTGGCCAATTTGGGTTCCTTATACCACTGAATAAACAGATAAGAAAGAGGTTAATCTAAAATATGGATTGATTGATTCCAATTACCAAGAGGAAATTGGGTTGCTGCTACACAAAGGGGCAGGGGAAATATATTCAGAACTCAGAGGATGCTCTGAGGTGCCTCTTAGTGCTTCCATATCTGGAAGTAACAGTTAATGGAAAACTACAGTAACAAACTTCTGCCACCACAAGAAAAATAAAATAATAATAATAATAATAAAAGGCAGGACAATTTGAGGACTCAAACCCTTCAGTAGTGAAAATTTGGGTCATTCCACCAGTAAGAACCATGAATACCTGAGGTTTTGGTTGTGTATGTTTGGGAGTGTGTTGAGTGGGAAAGGTATGGAATAGTGGTGGAAGAAGGAAGCCATGATATCAATTATGGCTTTATGACCAATTAATGAAATGAGGATGATTTTATTTTGCTAACACATTTGTTCACCTTTACTTCTATATGCTATTTTCTTCTCCTATTTTTCCCATTTTTATTTTATATACAAGTTGTTAGAAGTTAATTTCACAATTTAGTCTTTACATAACTGAAAAGTCAATGGACTGTTACTTTGAGGGGTAATTTATAACTAGCAATGGCTACAATGAGTCTTGAGACAGAATGTCTCTTCATTTTGGAGAAAGATCTTGTTCTTTCTTGTAAGACTGAGTTGCATCTTATTATGTGGAAATACAGAGTTTTTTGGCTGTTAGCATGGGAATTCAAAGATGTGCAAGCCAAAAAAACAAACAAACTCACTGTCGTGAAGTTGATTCTAACTCATAGTGACCCTGTAGGACAGAGTAGAACTGCCCCAAAAGGGTTTCCAAGGCTGTAAATCTTTATGGAAGCAGACTGCCTCCTCTTTCTCCTGCAGAGCACCTGGGGGGTTCAAACAGCTGAACTCTGGGTCAGTAACTGTGCCACCAGAGTACCTCAAAGATATGGAGCCAAACCCACTGCCATCGAGTGGATTCTGACTTGTAGTGACTCCCATTGTGTTTCTGAGGCAGTAAATCTTTACGGAAGTAGATTGTCCAGTCTTCCTTCCATGGAGTGGCTGGTGGGTTTGAACAGCCAACTTTTGGTTAGCAGTCTAATGTCTTAGGCATTATGCCACCAGAGCTCCTTTCTAAGATGTGTAGAAGTGTGCAGGTGGAAGACGAGTAGCTAAAGATATGATCTGTTCTAATTATAAATGTATTGTCTCTCAGCTCCAATTCACCCTTTGTTGTCTGATCTGTGAAAGTGGAAATGGGCACCCTGCAATGTTTTTCATTTGCCAGTTGGCATTATGTCAAACTTGGTCAGTAGAGGGCAGTGGAGAAATATTGCTGGATGAAGGTTTACCTTCATGTAGTTTTTGTTAGTTGTCATGGAGTTGTCTGGACTCGTGGAGACCCCATTAACATCAGAATGAAACATTGCCAGGTCCTTCATGGTCTTCATGATCATTGGCATGTTTGAGTCCACTGCAGTAGCCATTCATTGTGTAATACCTTCCAACCTGGGGGCTCATCTTCTAGCACCATTAAAAAACAAAAAACAAACAAACAAACAAAAAACCTCACCGCCGTCCAGTCAGATCCAACTCACAGTGACCTCTCCTTGGGTTTCTGAAGCAGTGTCACTACAGAAATAGATTGCCCAGTCTTCCTTCCATGGAGTGGCTGGTGGGTTTGAACTGCCAACCTTCTGGTTAGCAGCCAAATGCCTTAGGCACTATGCTGCCACAGCTCCTTCCAGCACCATATCTGACAATATTCTGTTGTGATCCATAGGGCTTTCATAGGCTGACTTCTGGAATTAAGACTGTGGTAGTTATGTTTGTGTGTCAACTTGGCTGAGTCTGGTTGAGGGGCTGGGCAGCTGGTGGTAGTTATTCCCCATGATGAGACTGGCAATCAACTCCATGGTGGGATCTACCACAAGAAGCTGCCTTTGGGAGGGGGTCTGCTTCCTGTATATAAGGAGAAGCCTTGGGAATGGTCTCTAGCCTATGGCATGCTTGGACCCTGCATGTAGCCATGTCATTGCTCAGCAGCCTGCTATGCTCTGCCGACCTTGGGACTTACAATGGACTTAAGTTAATGGCCTGCCATGTGGTTTGGTAACATCGGACTGTGCCTTTTTACTTGTCAACCTTGGGGCTTCTCAGCCTCAGCAGCCAACAGCTGTCTGAGTGAAGAAATGGCTCTAGCTCCAGTGGGCCGGGAGCAGGAGGTAGAGCTGGACCCCAAGGTTGAGGGGCTTTCACCCAGCCCCTAGAGCCTGGCACTTTGAACTTGGACTTAAAGCCTCCAAATTGTAAGAATAAACTGTTTGTTAAGGCCATCCCATTTGTGTTATATTCTTGTCAGAGTGGCACTAGGTAACCAGAACAGAACCCATTAGCCTTTCTCCCTAGTCTGTCTTAGTGTGGAAATTCTGCTGAAATTTGTCCACCATGGATGACCCTGCTAGTATACAAAATGCTAGTGGCATACCTCTTGGCATCACAGCATCACGCAAGCCACCAGTGTGACAAACTAACAGAAAGGTGGTGACCTCTTTCCTAGTTCTGGCATCTCCCTGCATTCAACAGACTATTGCAACAGGAGTGCCCTCACCAGGGCCCAGGTCTTACAGTGCTCATGGATTTTCTAGTACGTGACTCCTGAAGTGCCTCTGGGGTCCCCAGCATGTCACTCCCACAGCACAGGTGGCTTTTCCATCACCCAGCCCTTGTGTGGCTTCTCTGGTGCTCAGTTACTGCAGAGCTGAGTAACATGACTGCTCCAGCACCTAGCCCCCAGCACCCAGCTCCTGCAATGCAGATGGCTCCCCAGAACTGTCCCTCTGCAGTGCACAGTGATCAGTAACACCCAGCTGCCAGCAGCTTCCCTCAGTGGCCCCTTGGTAGTTTCCTAGAGCAGTGTCTTCAAGGAATCACCTCCCTGTGAACAGCTTTCCCTGGCACTTAAGAGAGTAGATTTCTGGCAAATGCTGGATGGCAGATTCCAGCATGTTCTGCCCATGTGGCATCACAGAGACTTTTCTGCCATTCAGTGAGCTGTGGCAGTGTCCTCTCCAACAAGTTCTGCATCTCAGCCCTGGGGGGCCTCTTCCTTGGGGTATTCCGACTCCTAAGAATATCTGCTCCTTTCCTGTATCCTTTAGGATTCTCCTCAATTCTTACTAACCAATCCCTTGTTATTCAAATTCACTATTGGAGTTAACAACTTTCCCTGTTCAAATTCCTGTGTGGTTTCTGTCTCCTGGTAGGACCTAATTGATGGCCCTGGGCTGGAGGCAGGCAGGGCTCCCTGAGGCGGGACAGGGAAGGTGGGGGACACTCAGAGAAAATGAAAGCCAAAGCTAGAGCATGGTCATCCATCAGGAGGGGTTGGAGGAAGATGAGGGATGCAGCATGAGACAGAGGAGAAGACACAGGAGACTGGGGCCCAGCTCCATCACCAAACAGCTGCGTGACCTTGGATCTGTCATCTCCCTCTCTGGGCCTCTTCTTCCTGCGTGAGACAACAGTCTGCCCTCAGGGCTGCTTTGAAGGTGAAGAAGAAGGTGAAGGAGGCTGCGGGTGTGGCACTTCTTTGAACAAGTACCCAGGGGTGGGGAGGTTCTCTCTGACTCTGCAGAGAGCACAGGCCTTCCTGAGAGAGTCTCCTGCTGTTCCTCATCTGCCAGCAGCATGCTGATCCCCTGTGCAGGGCTTAATTATGCTGCTTAGCCAACCAGGCAGGCTCCGAAGATCCGGCAACTGGGGCTGTTAACCCTTTTGAGTTAGTCCCTCAGCAGCTACAGATTCAGACAAAAGGAATTGTGGAAGGCAGTGTCAACAGGAGCCAGGAGATGAAGGTCAGGACCAAGGATGAGCATGTTTCCTCTGGGAGACATGGTCTCCCTGAGCTCTCTGCAACTCTCCCATAAATATGTATTTGGCACCTACTACACATCAGGCACAGGGTTGGGTGCTGGGCTACTGGTGGGAGGGAAACAGATGTGACTACTGCCCATTTGGAGGTCAAAGTCTAGCAGGGGGATAAAACAACAACAATGTCTCACACAAGCAATACAGCACACTACTGTTAAGTAGAATCCGACTCAGAGTGACCCCTCCTTGGGTTTCTGAGGTGGTATCACTACGGAAGTAGATTGCTCAACCTTTCTTCTGAGGAGGGGCTGGTGGGTTTGAACCCCCAGCCTTCTGGTTAGCAGTCAAATACCTTAGGTACTACATCCAAAATAGATCATTACTAACCAGGATAAGGGCTATGAAGGGGAATCAGGAGGGCCGTGGTGGATATCGATCACAGAGGGGCTCATCCCTGAGGAAGTAACATCTGAGTTGGTGTCTAAAGAATTAGAAGGCATTAGCAAGGTAGGTAGAGGAGGCAGGGGCATTTTAGGCACAGGAAACAGCATGTGCAAAGGTCTTGTGGTGGGAAGGAACATGGTGCATGAGGAAGTGAAAGCTGCCAGTGTGGCCTCTTCCCTGTCACCTGACATTGACAAGATTAATAGTGAAGCTACCATTTATTAACCTGCTGCATCGAGCCTCTCCTCTGTTCATTCTTAAGGGTTAGCTAGGTCAGCATTTTATGGATGAGGAGAGGTCATACGACACACCCAGTGTTGCACAGGAAGTGAGGGGTAGAGTTGGGACCTTATCCCACGTCAATCTAACTCCAAAGTCTTAGAGTGTCCCATTGATTTTTTGGTTTCCTGAACCTTCCCTGTCTCCTTCCAATTTTGGCCATCAGGGTCACCCGATAACACCATCAGGAGGGCTGTCCACGGGTGCCTGCCAGAACAGAGGGAGATGGAGAAAGCTTGGGCCCTGCCACACCCAGTCCCTGCCACAGCCATTCCCTGTCATACCCCACAGCCACCAGCTCTCAGCAGTCTCAGATGTATGAGGTGGTTTGGTCTGTTTTCTGCCTCTTGTGCCGAGTCACCTCCCCAACAGATAGGCAGGTGGGTAGTGGGCACCTGTGCTACGGAAGGCCCTGCCTGGAGGGAAGTGAGAAGGAGGCAGGTGAAAACCAGGGCTGAAGGAGGTGGAGGGGTGGCCAAAAGTAGAAGCAGCTGGCAGGAGAGATCTTGTGTTATCCTGACCCTGCTAGCAAGTGTAACTTTGCTTCTCTGGGCCTCAGTTTCCCCATCTGTGGATGGAGATGAGGTTTGGATCACCCAGTTCCCACCAGTTCTCACATTCTAGGTTGTCCATTGGGACTGCTATGAAGATTAGAATCGTTATTACATGTCAAGCACTTAGAACAGGGCCTGACACACAGCAAGTACTCAATATGTGCTTGTGATTATTATTGTTAGCTTAAATCATGGGGACACATTTAGCTCTGTCCTTAGAGAAGGGATGAGTGCTTAAAGTGCCACTTACTTCCAAATTTATGCACTTTTCCAATAGTATATGTTAAATATAAGAATGTATTATTGTTGTTACTGTTATTATTATTCTCTCTGGTCACAACTATAGCCACCTTCCAAGAAAGAATGATTCAAGGATAGGTTCTGGGATTGGTCCATCTGCACCACATCCTGGTTCTGTGCCTTTTAGCTGAGAGGGAGCTTGGACAGATCCTTCCACTCTTCATACCTCAGTTTCCTCATCTGTAAAATGGGAACAGTCATGGCATTCACACCAAAGGTGATGCTGTGAAGACGAAATTAAATCACACCTGTAAAGTGCTTAGCATGTGCCTTGCACACAGTAGGTGTTGGAACCCTGGTTATTATTATCATCATTTTAAAGATTCTTTTTCAAAAACATGAACATCAATAAAATGAATCATCACCAGTGTGCTACGTGGCCCCAGGCAAGCTGCTTTCCTCACCGTCCTCTGTTTCCCCATCTGAACACAGAGAGATAAGGGAGCTCCTGGATGCAGTCAATGGCAAGGCCCATTGCTCCTTCTCCAGTCTGTGGCCCCCAGAGGGTGACAGAGCCACTATAGCCACTGTACAAGAAGCTGCAGGGCTGAGCAGGAAGGGGTGAGAGAGGAACATGCCAGGTCTCATTTCAGCCCCTTGCCAGGAGCCACCTTATCCTGAGCTCCAGCTTCCCCCTTACTCACTGCCCCCACCACCCACACCTGGATGCAGTGGGGCACAAAGCGATAAGGTCCTACCCCTATGGAGTTTGTGGGGGGTATTTGGAGAGAGGCAGCAGCTGACATCTGGCCTCACGAGCTGCTGAACTGGAGGAAAGGCATTCGGGGGGGGGGGCACATTTAGAGGGTTGGCCTGGACCTGCTTGAGGAGATCAGAGCCACATTCCTTGCAACAGGGTTCTCCCTCAGACCTTCTTTTAGGGTAGAGAGAGACTGAGGTGAGGGAATAGTGAAGGAATGGCAAGAATAGGAACTAGTTTGGGAGAAAGGCACCTCCCATACACATACACCCACACACAGAGTCATAGATTCTAGAGACAGGAGCTCTCACATGCTGCCTCCTCCGGGCAGCCTCCCTGGACCTTTCTTGCACCAGGTTCCTGGACACCTTACTCTGTCCCTCCCTTAAATCACCTCTGCTGTGCTTGGTGTTCCCAACCATCTGCCTGGGTGTATCTCGCCCATCTGGAAGAAGGTGTTCAGCATGTTCACTCCATCACAATGGGTCCACCCTGAAGGAGCACCAATGCCTGGGTCTCCTGTTAACAGAGTGGGTGGTGGAGGGTCAGAGTCTGAGTGACCTGCCCAGGGTCACACAGTACCAAGAGTAGAACCAGAATTCAAATTCAAGTTGGCCTGACTCTCAGACTCAACTCTTACCTACTCATATTAACCCACACTGATCTGAACCACTAAATTGCTTGGCAAAGGGCCATGGGAGGCACATCAGAATCCTGGCACATCAACCTGTTTTCAACACAGGCTAACTCCTACTTATCCCTTACAGCTCAGCTAGGCTAAGGACAGATCCACTTGATCGCTCTAGCTCCAGGGCCAGTCCCAGCCTGGTATACTGTGGGCACCAGGAGGGGTATGCCATTCATTCATTTATTCACTTATTAATTCAGAAGTCTGCACTGAGCACCCACTATGCATGAGGCTGCAGCACTGAGTGAATCAGACCAAGTTCCTCTCCGTGAGGAGCCCATTAAACAAACCTACAAATTAGTGTGTGATTATAACTCGTGTTAAGTGCTCTGAAGGAAAGGAAATGAATTTGAGAGAGAATCTTAGGAGGCAGGAACTCATTTAGATTAGGGCGCAGTGGTCAGAGAAGTTTCCCTGAGGAGGGGAGGTGTCAACCTGAGTAGGAAGGGGAAAGGCATAGTGGCTGGTGGAGACCAAGGTCACCCCAGCCCTTGTGGTTTCTGAAGGGCTGTGGTTTGTCCCTTGAGCAGAGGGGGCACTGCAGGATTTGAGCCAGGGAATGGGAGGGTGATATTTGCATTTGGAGAAGAGACTCTGGATGAATGGATAGGGAACAGAAGACAGGGAATGAACGGGTGGGGAGCAGGTGTGGAATGGAGAGACTAGTGAAGAGGCCGTGGGATTCACATAGGTGACAAGGGGTGGCTGGGTCCTGGCTGGGTCAGAGAGGGACAAAAGCAGGGCTCTGAGGTTAACTTAAAGTTTATTTGGATTGATAAATGAATGAACACATGGGGGGGGGTGATGGAGTTGATTGTGGGGGAAAGGGAAAGTAGGCCCCTAGACCCACCCAGGACCCATGTCAATCCAGGTTCTATGATGAAGGAGTGGCCCACTCTCATGCCTGCAGGAGTCCTGGTCCCATAGTAGCCTGGAAAGTGCTAAACCCTAGATAATCCTGCACACATATTTTCTTTCAACCTAGGAGTGTTCACCTTGATGAGGCTGGGTATGAGGTCAGAGGAGGAGCCAGGCTGGGAGACAAGGGACTGGTGTTTCCTTTGATTCTTCTCTGGTGGGGCGGTGGCCTTGGGCAGACTCTCCCATAGGAGAAAGGCTACAAGAGGGCAGAGGGACCTGGGCTCAGGTGACTTCAGTGAGGTTGCGCATGGTGTCTTTCAGGAGGCCCCAGAGCCCCCTGCCCTCTGAAGAGACCTGGTGAGGATAAAGGGTTAACTCTGTGATGTTCTGATCAAGCTGCCAGCACCCGCTCGCCCCTCCTGCCTGTGATTAATTCAGTTTGGTAAAGCGGTATTTACGCTAGAAGTTTAATCGTCATTTCTGGTAGTAAAGGAATTGAAAAATAAATTGAAAGTGTCAGGCAACGCATTAGGGAGGGTGATGGAGTAGAAGCAGGGGCCACCCACCCACCTCCCCATGGGCATTTCACAGGCCCAGGAAATTATCTAAATTTCTGTTTCCACAAGTGCAGGATTAAGAACTAGGGGTGATGGGGTTAGAGAGGTGGGCAAGGGGACAAGATGAGGACAGGAAGAGAGAAATTGCAGTGTGGAAGTAGAGTTAGTATTATATGTAGAGAAGATGGGCCAGAGAGGAGCAGGAACTGCTCCATGATGACACAGGACATTTCTGGTAAAAAATGAGACTGAGATCATCACCTCTTACAGCCCAGGGTAAGGGCATCAAGGGTGGGTCTGTGTCTTTGCAGGGAGCTCTGCTCCAGGTCTCCACCTGGGTAGGGAAGCCTCCATCTTCCACGAGCTGTCCTTCTGCCTCATGCCCAGAGGTCTATGAGAAGGGCCACCTCTGATGATCTCTGTTGGCACAATGTGAGCTCATGACTCCATGTGTTTGTAGGGACCAGGGTCTCCTCAGCAGTATCTGGTCTATCTCAGAGGGTCCCTAGCAAGGACCAGCACTCCCCCACCAGATTGGAAGAGCAGAGCTGTCTCTTCCATCTGATGGGGTCTCTTTAGGACAGGACTCTGATTCCTCCATAAGACTGGGGACTCCTCAGGGCAGGCCTATGTCTCCCCCCTCAAATTGGGAACTCTCTTAGGACTATGGGCAACCCTCTTCCATTGGACATGTCCTCTGCAGTCCTCTCAACACATTGGCTGGAGCCCAGGTGGACACAATCTGTGCAAGTTCCTGAAGTCAGTTAAGCTCTGTCCAGGCCTGGGAGGCCAGAAGGGGAGGCAAGAATGATAGATGAGAAGGTCTGCATCAGGAGGACCCGGGGCTCAGAGACCATGAGGTCAGGCCCCCTACTGTGACCTCCAGCCTAGGAGGGACCAGGCAGGGCCAGGACCAGCCCTTGACCAAGCTCAAAACCTCCTCCTTATTAATCAGGGAGTAGAGATGGCCCAGCACTGGCAGACAGAAGGCCCAGGCTCCAGACCCGACCCATTTAGTCATTCATTCCCTCATTAAACAAGGGTCACATAAGCATGTACTATGTGCCTGGGACCATGTAGGACACCTGGATGCAGTGGGGCACAAAGAGGTAAGGTCCTATCCCTGTGGAGTTTGTACCCTTGTTGAGGGGATACTGACAATAAACATGTATAGATATGCAAGTGCATTTCAGAAAGTGTTAAACACTCTGAAAGAAATGAAGAGGGAGAGCAAGGTAAACAGTGTCTAGGGGTTGGTCCTGTCACTAGGTGGTCTGGAAGGCCTCATCCAGGGGAGGATTTGAAGCTGAAATCTGGGGAATGAGGAGGTCCCTGCAGGACCACAGGGAGGGCATCCAGGCATTGGGGATGGTGAGCACAAAGCACTCAGCACAACCTAGCATTGACCCAAAGACCAAGGTGACTGAGTAGTGGGGATGAGGTAGAGGTGAAGAGACTGTAGACATTGGCCAGAGATGAGAGGAGGTTCCTGAACAACCTCCTGGCCATGACAAAGACTCTGCAGTATCATCTGGATGCAGGAGAAGCCCTGGAATGTTTTAAGTAGGTGAGCGATCCCTGCTTGATGTATGTTTTAAAGGTCACACTCATTGCTAAGGATAAAGGAGTATGAAGGGGGAGAGAGCAGGAGGACCTGGAAGGAGCCACTGCAGATGCTAGGTGAGAGCTGTGCTGCGGCAGCTGGACCAGGGAGGAGGCAGCGGATGTGGAGAGAAGCAGAGGGAACCCATATACATGCAGAGGTTGAGTCATCAGAGCTAGTGATGGATTTGGTGTGGGTGGTGGGAGAGGGGAAGAGTCCAGGATGACTCTTGAGTTCTCAACTGGATTTACTTGTGGACAGAGGTGCCATTTGATGACACAGGGAAGGCTGGGGAGGTAGGTTTGAGGGAGATGAAGTTCTGTTATGAACTTGTTAAATCTGAGCTGCCTCCTGGATGCACAACTGGAGATACTTGATAGAAGGTTGACTTTTGTCTCAGATACCAAATATTTCCTGCTTTCCTCTTGGCATGTGGCTGGATATCCTTTTCTGCCCTCTCCAATTTGGGTAAGGTCCTGTCACTTGCTTTGTCTAATAATACATAAGCAAAAGTGACATAAGCTACCTCTAGATGGGAGTTTAAGAGCCCATGACTGATCATCTCTGCCTTAATGATCAGCAAGGCTCCATGGAAACTGTTCCATCAGCCTGGGCCC
>NW_006922020.1:2061064-2061826 GCF_000298275.1 Orycteropus afer afer
GCTGGGCCATGGTTTTGAGTGGCTTGACAGTTGGATGTGGTTATTCCCCACGATGAGATTGGATGTGGTGTAATCAATACCATGTTGGAATCTGTTGTGAGCAGCTAATTCATTGCCTTCGAGGTGTGGCCTGCTTCCTGTACATACAGGGAAGCTTTGAGGAAGGTGTCTAGCTTTTTGGCATATTTTGGATCCTGTATTTGGTTGAGTCTTCATCTCCAGTTCCTAGACTTGAACCAGTGTCTTGCCATGTTGCCTGCTGATGTTGGGATTGTGCCATTTTATTTCCCGACTTTAGGTTTGTCAGCATCAGCAGCCTGCAGCTTCCTGAGTTAGGAGATGCCTCTACCTCCTGTGGGCCCAGAATAAGAGCTAAAGCTGACACTCTGAACTCAGACTTCTAGTCCACTAAACTGTAAGAGAATAAATTCCTGTTTGTTAAAGCCATCCCACTTGTGGTATTTCTGTTATAGCAGTGCTACAGAACTAAGACAGCTCCGTATTGACTGCATAGAGAGTGAAAGCTCTCACTGTGGCATGTAGGGCCTCCATGTTTTAATGACAAACTCCAGTCCTAATCTTCATTCTGCACAGCAGGAATATGATCAGCTTGCTCTCCCTTAAATAAGTCTCTTCTGTTTCCTTCTTGGGGTGCTCTAAATATCTCTGGCTTGTAGGACAAGGAACCTGTGTTGTAGCCCTCACTTTGTCATTAATTCACGATGTGACTTTGGTGAAATTCCTTACCCTTTCTGGATCTCA
>NW_006922020.1:2062041-2064477 GCF_000298275.1 Orycteropus afer afer
AGGGATCACTATGAGTCAGAATCAACTTGATGGCAGTGAGTTTGGTTTGGTTTTTAACATATATTTATGTGTGTGTGTGACCCGATGTGTAGATGAATCTTACAAACATCATGTCATATCTTTCTCCTGTGGAGTGGCTGGTGGGTTTGAACCACTGACTTTCAGTTAGCAGTTGTGCACTTAAACACTGTGCCACCAGGGCTCCTCCTCATAAAGATTATAGCCAGAAAACTCTGTGGGCAGTTCTACTCTGCCCTGTAGGGTCACTCTGAGTCAGAACTACTCAACAGCCATGGGTCTTGATTTGTCCCTGTGTCTAGGCTGCTCTTTCTGTCAGGCAGAAATGATTAGGTTTAGGAACCACACTCCACTGGTATGACATCTACTGGTTGATTCCATTACTTTAGATTGCATTACAGAAGGTGAATGCATTAGATTATATTACATCCACAGGTGTAGGGGTTAAGATCGCAACACATATTTATTGAGGAGGACACAACTCCATCCATAACAGGACTCAATAATCACTTTCTTCTGATGCAAACATCCTGGGTGTCTTAGAGCTGGGCTACCACATTTCCAGTCCTGTCTGACCTGTCCCACCTTCACCATCTCTCCACACTGGCCCTTCGCCCTCCCAGCCGGGACCACAAATGACAGTAACTACCCTCCTCTTGGGCCGACACTATGTACGCAGCCCCGTTGCTTGTCATTTTCACAATGAATTGTACAGGAAGGACAATCATTTTACCTGGTTTGAGGTGAGGAAAAAGAGGCCGAGAGAGATGAATAAATACTAGGAAGTGAGAAGCCCAGGCCTGTGACCTCCAGGGCCTGGCTGTTACTCTCAGGGGCAGATCTGCTTCTGCACCCATCACTCACTCCCAAGTTACCCTCGCGTCAGCAGCTGCCACCTGACTCCACCTCCCACATGTTACTCACCAGCTTGGTGTTGTGTACACTCTCTCACCCTCTCCCCAGTTGTTGCACATGGACACAAGCACTTTGCACCCATACACACATACATCACACATGCCCAGATGCATACAAACTTATGTACACTTGTGTGTGCATGCACACACAGATACACACACAATGCAACCCCTCATTCTCAGATGTATGTCCTCATCCGTATCCACTCCAGACTCCTTTCTGCAAGGAAGTCCCTCTTAGTAACTTATTTCCAGGTGTGTTATGAAATTTACCATCAGATTTAAAGCTAAGAGATGGGCAAAATGAAGCCAAATCTCATTTTAATTGTCTGTGGCAGGAACTCAATTTTTCAGGTGATAATTATAATAATTAAAAATTCTGTTATCAGCTGTGGTGGGGAGGTGCAAAGCAGCTCTGGGACAGTGAGCAGCAGAGTGTTCTGATAATGAGATCTAGCTTCCAACCACCCTCCATTATCCTGTCCCAAGGTAATTCTGCAAATGTTCTGGGGCTGGAGGGGGCTGAGCAGTGAGCTCAGAAAGAAGAAACTAAGTCCAGTCTTCCAGAAGCATGGTCTATAACCAGACAACCCTCACCTGTGTGGGCCAAGAGCCTTTGGCTGGGCCAGAGGAGACAAGAGGAGCCAGCAGAGTCCCAATGTCCACCCCTGAGCTCATGCTTGGCATGGGAGCCAGATGCCGCCAGAACAGAAGGTGTCCTTGCTGGGCTGTGGGACCTAGAAGTCTCAAGGGTCTGGTGAGTCCCCACCCACACAGTGCCAAGTGCCTGCTCTGAGGTCAGTGTTCTGGGGTCTGCCACTGACCTACTGTGTGCTGTGTGATCCTGGGTGTGTCACCCACCTGTGCTACACTGTCTTGGCTCTTGGCATCTGATGGACTTCTTCCCAGACAGCTCCTTACTACAGCCACCTAGCCACCCACCATGACAAAAGCTGCCCACTGCCATCCTCATTGACCAGAGCAGGGCCTGGGATATAGGAAGCTCTGAAGAAATATAAAATATTTGTTTAAGGATAACATGGACATAAGAAGCTCTGGTGGTGTAGTGATTGAGGCATTTGACTGCTGACCAAAATGTCAGTGGTTCAAATCCACCAGCTGCTCTGTGGAAGAAAGATACAGCCTTGGAAACCCAATGGACTTCATTATTAGTCAGAATTGACTTAATAGCAATGAGTTTGGTATATTTTTTTTTCATGAATGTGTACATAATCAGGACAATTCATGAGGTGAGCATTAATAGTGCATTTGACAGAAGAGGACATGGAGGCTCAGACAGGAAAAGTAACTTGCTCAGAATCACATAGCTAGTAAGGGGACAGGGATTAGGAAGGGGAGGGTAGTGATAGGGCTAGGGGAACAGTGCGGACCCCGGGAGAGGGACATCCAGAGCTGAGGGGAGTAAGAACTCATAAGTATTTTTCTTTTTTAACTTTTAATTGTGATTTGGGTGAGTATTTACAGAGCAAATTAATTTTCCATT
>NW_006922020.1:2066287-2067900 GCF_000298275.1 Orycteropus afer afer
TGAGATAATATCTCATTGTTGTTTTTATTTGCATCTCTTTAATGGCTAATGACTGCGAGCATTTCTTCATGTGTTTGTCAGCTACCTGAATGCCTCCTTTGGTGAAGTGTGTGTTCATATCCTCTGCCCATTTTTGTTACTGGATTATTTGTCTTTTTGTTGTTGAGGTGTTGAACTTTTCTATAAATTTTTGAGATTAGTCCCTTGTCCATTATATCATTGCCTTTTTTTTTCCCCCAAGTCTGTAGGTTTTTCTTTTTACTCTTATGGTGAAATCTTTTGATGTGTACAATTGTTTAATTTTTAGAAGGCCATAGTCATCTAGTTTGTCTTCTGATGTTTATATGTTTTTAGTCATATTTGCTACTGTATTTATGTTATGTATTATGGCCCCTGTTTACCTCTATTTCTTCTTTAATGATCCTTATAGTTTTAGGTTTTACATTTAGGCCTTTGATCCACCTTGAGTTAGTTTTGTATATGGTATATATGGATTCTATTTCATTTTTCTGCAAATGGATATCCAGCTTTGCCAGCATCATTTATTAAAGAGATTATCTCTTCCCCATTTAATAGATTCATGGGTGTTTTTCAATGAATGAAGTCTCCAGCTGTCCCTGGGGAAACTCAGCCAGTATGTGAGGTCTTAGTGATGGTGGAAGAAGCAGGAGGAGGGAGGGAGGGAGGATGTAGCCTCCTTTGCATAATATCTCCACCTCTTCCAATGAGCTAAGCTCAGGGGTGGGGACACTAGAGCCTGACCACTAACCAGGGGCTGGGAGCAGAGACAGATGGAACAAGGCCAGGCCCCACCCAGTTCTGTGGTCAGGACCATCTCTCCTCTATGCTCACCATGCACCTGCCCAACCACTTTCCCTTCTTAATCTCCTTCAGTTCTCCCATCAGCCTTGAATCAAGGGCAGGAACAATCATCTACATGTTGTAGATGAGGCAACTGAGGCCCAGAAAGGCCATGCAACTTGCACAGAGTCACACAGCAAGTCAGAAGCAAACCCAAGCCCCTGACTCCCAACCTCATGTTTTGAGTCCTGTCCTTGGGCTTCTTCCCAGCTGCCTAAGCCCAGGTCCCCTGCTGGACATCCTACCGTAGGCCTGCCCCTCTGTTCCCACCAGCGCCTCTTCCCCACCAAGTACCCCATTCAGGACTTAGCTCAGAGTTGCTGGTAGCTCCCAAGTCCACATCCAGTGTCCAGTGCTAATCCCTTGAGTCCAGCTGCCCCCAGACACCTGGGTCAGGGACCTACCAACTGTTTAGGCTGGCAAGGATCCTAGGAAGCATCTGCTACAATCCTCTGAGGGGTGGCAGATGGGAGCAATGGTCCCTCAGTGACCCCCTTGCATCCTGACCTCCAACCCAGAAGCCCCCCAGGGTCTGACTTGGGTGCTGCTCTCTTCATGCATTTCTCCCCTGGCTTCCTGCCTCACTTATCCCCCAGCAATTTCCGTAAACCAGGTTTAAGATTTATTTACATACTTCCAGGGGAAGGAGGATGAATCTCAGCTTCTGCAATTACTAAGTGTTGGTGGTGATTTACTCAGCTGGGAAATGTGTGTTTCTCACGAGGGATGGTCTCGGCCCCTCCTTTTGAAGA
>NW_006922020.1:2068650-2069985 GCF_000298275.1 Orycteropus afer afer
TTTCCAATAAGGGAGGAGGGACTGACAGGGGCACTGGCCTCAGTAGGGCAGATGATCCAGGGTCTGAGTAGGCTGGAGTAGGGGCTGGGGTCCTACCACTATTATGGGAGTGAGAGGGAGTTATTGTGATTGGGCCCAGGGAGCCCACCTAGATCCCCCCCTCCTGAAGTCATCTCAAGCATCCCCAGGGTGAGACTTCAAGTCTGATCAGAAACTAAAAAGTCCCTACTCCATATTCAAAGCATAATGCAGGGAAGAGGATGAACTATGGAATCAAACACACAGAACTCAGTGGGGCCACCAAAGCCTAGGATTGGGCAAATTCCTGCAGTACCTGTCTCCTGAGCCTCAGTCTTCTCATCTGTAAAATGAGAGTGATGATTCCTCCCTCACTTGGTTGTTGTGAGGGTTAAGCTATGGGATGTGAATAAAGCCCTTGCACAGTCCCTGATGTATAGTAGGTCCTCCATAAAGGATGGTTGTTATTACATTGTGGCCCCCAAAGATGTCCATATCCTAATGCCTCTAACATATGAATATGTTAGCTTATAGGGCAAAGGGGAATTAAGGTTCTAGATGGCTTGAAGATGGTAATCAGATGACCTGAAAATAAGGGATTATTCTGGGCTATCCAAGTGGACTCAACATAATTACAAGGGTCCTAAAAGTGGAAAAAGGAGACAGAAGAGAAAGTCAGAGTAATGCAATGTGAGAAGCCATCACTGGCTTTGAAGACGGAGGAAGGACCTTCAAGCCAAGGAATGCTGGTGGCCTCTAGAAACTGGAAATGGCAAGGAAATGGATACTCCCATAAAGCCTCCATAAGCGAATGCAGTCCTTGATTTTAGCCCAGTGAGATCCATATCAGATTTCTGACCTCCAGCACTATAAGACTATAAAGGCATCAACTTTTCTTCAGTCTTCCTTATTTAATTGTCTGGCTTTTACATACATATGAGGCAATTGAATATACCATGGCTTGGATCAGGTGAACCTTAGTCTTCAAAGTGACATCTTTGCTCCTTAACACTTTAAAGAGGTCTTTTGCAGCAGATTTGCCTGGTGCAATACGTTGTCTGATTTCTGAGTGCCGATTCCACGAGTGTTGATAGTGAATCCAAGTAAAATGAAATCCTTTACAACCTCAGTCTTTTCTCCACTTATTGTAATGTTGTTTATTGGTCCAGTTGTGAGGATTTTTTGTTTTCCTTATATTGAGGTGCCCAGTGCAATAAGACATCTGATTTCTTGACTGCTGTTTCCATGGGCATTGATTATGGATCCAAGTAAAATGAAATCCTTGACAATTTCAATATTTTCTCTGTTTATCATGAT
>NW_006922020.1:2078203-2082532 GCF_000298275.1 Orycteropus afer afer
CCCTCCGCTCCGGGGTTTATACGGAGACACCTTAGCTAAGCCTCCTTTCTATTATTTCTCATTCTCTTACTGTCTCTGTAAAGTGACCATTTGTTGTGCTGGTAACAGCAGATGACATCCCATAACTCATCTGATCTTTGGTCATTAGTGTTCAATGCATCAAATCTGTTCTTGAGATGGTCTCTAAATTCAGGTGGGATGTACTCAAGATCATACTTTGGCTCTCATGAACATCTTTTAATATTCTTCACTTTCAACTTATACTTGCTTAGGAGCAATTGATGGTCCATTTCACAGTTAGCCCCTGCCCTTATTCTGGCTATGATATTGAGCTTCTCTATTGTCTCTTTCAAGTCATGTAGTCAATCTGATTCCACATTGCCACCATTTATATTATTGAAAAAAGGTATTTCCGATGTTGGTCTTACAAAATTCTATCATGTGATTGATCTCTGACATTGTTTCTCTAACCAAGGCCATATTTTCCAACTGCTGGTCCTTCTTTGTTTTCAACTTTTGCATTTCAATCATCAGTAATTATCAATGAACCTTGATTGCATGTTTGATCAATTTTAGACTGCAGAATTTGACAAAAATCTTCAATTTCTTCATCTTTGGCATTAGTGCTTGGTGTGTAAACTTGAATAATAGTTGTAGTAACTGATTTCCTTGTAAGTGTATGGATAATATCCTATCACTGACAACCTTCAGGATAAGTCATGAAATGTTCTTTTTGACAATAAATTCAACACCATTCCTCTTCTATTTGTCATTCCTGGCATAGTAGACCAGAGATTGGCCCATTCAAAATGGCCAATATCAGTCCACTTCAGCTCACTAATGTCTAAGATATTGATTTGCAAGTTTTTCATTTCATTTTTGATGACTTCCAATTTTCCTAGATTCACATTTCATACATTCCACTTTCCAATTATTAATGAAAGTTTACAGCTGTTTCTCCTCATTTTGAGTGATGCCACATCAGCAAATGAAGGTCCTGAAAGCTTTATTCCATCCACATCATTAAAGTCAACTTTGAGGAGTCAGCTCTTCCCCACGCTTATTTTTAGTTTCTTCCAATGTGATAGTTTCATCTTCCAGCACTATATCAGACAGTGTTCCACTGCTAATCATAAGGTTTTCACTGAAAAATCTTTTTAGCAGTGTACAGTGTAATTCCATGCCTCCCTTCCTAGTCTATTTCAGTCTGGAAGCTCTGCTGAAACTTGTCCACCCTGGAAGACCCTGCTGGTGTTTGAAACACTGGTGTTACAACTTCCACTATCACAGCAACATGTAAGCCACCACAGTATGACAAATTGACAAAAAAATATCCATAAAATATGGGTAATAACAGCACCCAAGGGCTGTTGTGAAGTTTAAATGAGACAGTCCAAATAAACCACTGTGTGCCTGACATACAGTAGATGCTCAAGAGATGATGGCTGTTGTTATTATGTCATTCCCACAACTGCTACTGTGAGATACCGACTGTTATCATATTGTTAGATACCAACACCTGAACAAATACGTAATGGGCAAAGGCTACCAGGAAGTTGGAAGTGCTTGTAACCAAGAAGCTGGAAGTGCTTGAATATAATTTTCTGTCATTATAATCACAGAGGCATGCACACACAATGAAAATAGAGATCCATTATGTGCCAACCAATCATCCTATGGACAGATACCATTTGGTACACAGATGGATTCCAGCACACCGCTTGCAATAAGCACCCCTAGGAGATCTGGGCCCCAAAGAAGGACCTTCAGATGTAGTCAAAGCCAGTGGGGGTTTCTGACATTCCTTATCTAGTGGAGTTGCAACAGCAGAGGCTGCCTGGGCTAAGCCTCAGGTCTCCACCTGGCTCAACAGAGCTCAGGGCCTAGGAATCCTAGGACCTTCTCTGAGTCAGAGCAGTGCCCTTCTTCCCCCACTCACCCCCGGGAGAGTCAGTGAGACTGAGGTTTGTGATTCTTTCTTGCCAATGAATACATAATCACCTGATAGGATGGGCTCTGAGATGTAATAAAACTGGTTCATTGCATTCCTCTACCCAGAGCTGTTTAATGAACACGCAGTGGTGCTCTGTGGCCCTTTTGAGCCAAATGCAAATGAAATACATTTCATGATATCATTTAATTAGCTCCAGGGGGTAGAAGGAATGGGGAGAGGGAAGCCATAGTATGGGTTAGAGGCAGAACAAGGAGAGAGGGTGAGGGAGAGAGAATGTCAGGGGAAGGGCAGAGAGGATGGGGTGGAGAAGGAGCAGAAGAGAGTGAAGGAAAGAAGATAATTGTGAGCAAGTAAGGGGGTGGAGGAGAGAGAAGCTATTTTTGTATTTAACTCTCTAAACCCCTTGAAGGAAGGGCAGGCTTGGGCAGCATCATTGGCCCCCTTAGGAAAGTGAGGACCCCAAGTGCTACTTTACACATTGTGATGGATGGTGAATACAACAATGGGCAAGACAGACAGTATTCCTGCCTCCATTGAGTCCACATGTCTGTGCCTTTGCATCTGTATGAGTACACACCTCTGCATGTGTTTCTGTAAATGTGAATATGTGTGTTTGAGTGTGTCAGTGTATGTGCCCACTAAAACCCTTATGAGTATCTGGGAAACATTATCTGATATAGTGTTGGAAGATGAGCCCCTCAGGTTGGAAGGCACTCAAAATATGACTGGGGTAGAGCTGCCTCCTCAAAGTAGGGTCAAACTTAAAGATGTGGATGGATTAAAGCTTTTGGGACCTTCATTTGCTGATGAAGCATGACTCAAAATGGGAATAAACAGCTGCAAACATTCATTAATAGTTGGAACGTGGAATGTATGAAATATGAATCTAGGAAAATTGCAAATTGTCAAAAATGAAATGGAATGCATAAAGATAAATATCTCAGGCATTAGTGAGCTGAAATGGACTGGTATTAGCCATTTTGATTCAGACAATTTTATGATCTACTATGCCAGGAATGACAAATTGAAGAGGAATGACATCATATTCATCATCAAAAAGAACATTTCAAGACCTATCCTAAAGTACAGTGCTGTCAGTGATAAGATAATATCCATACACCTACAAGGAAGACCAGTTAATACTATTATTATTCAAATTTTAACACTAAGCACTAAAGCCAAAGATGAGGAAATTTAATATATATATTTACCAACTTCTGGAAGGTATAATCCTTCCAGACTTTCATGATGTTGTCTGTTAAGGTTCCCTTGCATACCATTGACAATCCTTTCCATAGACTACTGTGTGTAATGACCTCAAAAGATCCTTATGACCCCCTGATCTAGAGGCTGAATTAGAGATGCTGTGTTTGGGGACAAGTAGAGGGCTTTGATGACTTAAATCTTGAACTCATGGAGTTCTGGGTGGCCAGAGGTATTGTCCAATATCAAAAGAACTAAGATAGTCCCTTACCGATAATTTATTTCCTGACTTTAGGGACAAACTATCAATGGAAGTAATTCAAGTAAAAATTTCTTGTTGTTCAGGTCTTCTTGTTGTATAACCAAAGGACAGGCAGCTGGTGTTTATTTTTTCCCTCCAAGGCTCAGGGTTAGTTAACAGGTAAGGGTAGTCCTGACCATAAATCATCCACATCTTTAAGTTTGACTCTACTTTGAGGAGGCAGATCTACCTCAGTCATATTTTGAGTGTCTTCCAACCTGAGGGGCTCATAAACCTACTGCCCAAAATAGTAGAGCTAGCTTATCCCTTCCTGACTTAAATCCTAGTGCTCACTTCTCCTCCTTAATAATAAAAGTCTTCTGTGGCATACCCCCACCCAGAATAGGGCACTTTTATCTGCATAAAAAACATGTTCAGGCAGATATCCTTTCTCTTTAATGCTTTTCTTAATGATATCTGGGAACTTGTCTGAAGCCTTTCCATCAGCAAAAGCTACTTCTGTTATCTTGACATTTTTAAAGCCAAACCTCCTTCCAAAAGTGTCAATTTCTTGGCATTAAATTCTCCAGCTTTAGATCCCTCACCATCTTTTTGCTTTAAGCTGTAATATCATGACTTCGTTTTTTCTTGAATCATATTAGAGTCTATAGTCATGCCTTTCTTATAACAATCCTGCACCCATAGAAAAGCTGCATTTTCAATGTAAGATAAAAAGTATTTTGGAAAAGGTGCAAGGTTTTTGCACCTGCTGTTATAGTTAGTTGCAGCAAAGGCTTCCCAAATTTTCTTTTCTTTTTTTATAATGGTCATTACAATGGATTCATTTATCTTGAAATGGTGGGCAACTGCAACTGCAGACATCAACCTATAGTACATATCAAGCAATTCAACTTTTGCTTATAATGTTAGG
>NW_006922020.1:2083177-2091269 GCF_000298275.1 Orycteropus afer afer
TTGAAGAGGGTCTGTGCAGTCCTTCTGCCTAGTCCGCCATCTTGCCAGAACTCTCCACTTTTTATTATGATATGCAATTTATTGGCAAAACAAACTGCTCACACATTGATTACAATGCATCACACAGCATTTTTGGTGGATACTCGTAACACCACAGTAATAACAGGAAGTGGCTATGCAATCATTACAATATATTGTACAGTATGTACTATAATTAATTTTATACAGTTACATTTTAATTACCATGTCTTTATGGTTGTTTACATGTTTGTCAACTGATTGGTGCCATGTATGGTCTGTGAGTGTTTGTGTGCATTAGCTGTGATAAGTTTTAACTTTTTATAATAATTTATGGTAGTAAATGATAAAAATCAGCTAGTATCTACATATCCTATTTTATAATTTACTATCATAAATTATTATAAAAAGTTAAAACTTACTGGCTAGTATCTACATATAGGAGCTCTGGTAGCATAGTGCCTAAGGCACTTGACTGCTAACCAGAAGGCTGGAGGTTCAAATCCACCAGCCACTCCTTGGAAGGAAGGTTGGACAATCTACTTCCGTAGTGATACCGCCTCAGAAGCCCAAGGAAGGGTCACTATGAGTCAGGGCTGACTCGATGGCACATAACAAATAACAAGTATCTAATATAGCTTATACATTTATGACATACCTAATATTTTCTAAATTTTTTCAATAGTTCTAGGCTATGCAGTTCATCTCTGAGTTTTTCAAATTGTCACAAATCTCCAAAAATATTTCCAGTATATTTGTTGAAAAAATCTCATATGAGTGGACTCATGCAATTCAAACTCATGTTGCTCAGGGTCAACTGCACTACAAGTCAGAATTGACTCAATGGCACACAGCAGCAACAATATGGGTTGGGCAGTTTAACATCCCCAAATGACAATTTTTGGCACTATTATTGTTGCTCCAGCCTTTAACATACACTAAACATCAACTAAGCAGGCACTAGGCTAAGGACTTTAAATATCTTATTGAATTCTCACAACCCCCCCATGGGGAGGATATCACTATGATCTTCATTTTACAGATGAGATTCCAAGAGGTTAAACAAGTTACTATTGTATTATTAGACTTCTGTATGATTAATTTATTATAACTCAACAATAGCTACATAATCACTTGTACAATTATTTATTCAAACTTGATCTATTCTGTTACATGGTGAGCTCCATGAGGGTGGGGCCTAAGTCTGTCTCCTTCACTGCTGTATCCCTTGTGTTTATCTCAGCACTTGGTATATAGCTTGACAGCTGACTTGAATTCCTGGGGTCTCAACCCCTTCTACCTCCCACCACCTCTTGTGATTTCATGGCTCTGTGGTGGAGCATGGGGTGGGGAGCTGCCTGCCTCTCTGAAGACAATTTGGGGAAGATAGTTTCCAGAAAGAGCAGCTGTAATTAACTCAAATGAACTGTAAAATTGTTTTTGGTTTAAAGGCTTTGCTTACTGAGGTATCAGGTGGGGGGCAGGGTATGGGAAGGAAGGGCCCAACAGCCACCAGGGATGTGCCCTCCTCCACCCCAGTCAGCAAACACTGGCCAAATGTCTACCTTGTGCCTGGTCTTTTGTTGGGTTCTGGGGTTCAGAGACAGGTGAGACTCAAAGTGGCTGTGGGATGCTTACAGCCTGGGCATATGGGAAAACTGACAATACCAAAACACTCAGACAAGCACTGCCATCAGGAGAAACATAGGGGCAGTAGGAATATGGAAGAAGGGACCAAGGCTAAAAAGGGGTGGGGTGGAGAGATGGAAGGGGAGGAGCAGGGCACGTGGCCTGTTTAACCATTTATAGGCTGTCTGATGGCTAATGAGATGACCTACAGGACATCATGCAAAAGTCCTGGGTCCAAATCCCAGTTCTACCATCTCTTAGCTGAGTGCTTAGCCAAGTGCTTCACCTTTCTGAACCTCAGTTTCCTTTTCTGTACCATGGGATAATAATTATACCCATGGGGTTATTGTGAATACTGAATGAGAGGATCATGCAAAGCCCTTTATGCAGTCTTAGTACAGTGAGTGTTCAATCCCCCAGCCATCATCATTGCTAATAATCATTATTAAGCTGAGCTGGGAAGAAGGTTGGAGTCAGGCAGGTGGAGGTTTAGGAAAAGGTGTTCCAGAAAGATGGACCAGCACATGCAAAGTCCTGGAGGATGTGGGGGGTAGGTCTATGGAGTCAGAATATGAGATAGGATAGTGAGAGGAGGCTGGAGAGGTCTATGTGGACAGTTCACACAGGGCCTTGTTGTCCATGTTGAATTGTTGGATTTTAGTCCTCAGAGCAGTGGGATCTATTACAGAGTTTTGAGAGAGGGCATGGCATGTTCATATGAGCTGGCAACTGGAGCTCAAGTGACTAGGGTGGCTGTCAGGTATCTGGGGAGAGAATAAGGTCAATAAGGTGTCCTGCATAGGGTGAGGACAATGTGGACAAAGGAGTCACAAGAGACATCAAGGAGGGCTAGCTAGGAGACTTCCTCTCTGGTGGCTGCAGGGAGGTGGCAGTTGAGCTTCCTGGCTCAGACAACAGAAGAGTGTGGTGCTGAGTCCAGGGACAGGAACCCAGGGCAGGGTAGGTGTCTGGGGCCAGGAATTCTCTACCACAGGCCCCATGGGAGAAGAGTGTCAACCTGGGTTGTGGGAGAGGGCCGGGCACTGCTAGAGCCTTTAGCCACCCTCTGCCCAGCACATGGATCGTGCTGCCCTTGAGCCTACAAGAAGGAATACCCACTCCCAAATCTTCCATCTGTAATCTCCCCTGAATCCTGCAGCTGGTCCAGCCCCACCTGGCCCTGCAGGCCTTCCCTCTGTGAGTTAGAGTTCCTATGTCCAGTTCATGCAAGCCCCTTCACCTCATCCCCTCCCCCAGCTGTGGGGAACGGTGACCCTGAGCAGGTCACCCAGTGCCAATTTCCACCTTTTCACACAGAACAGGTTTCTCCCCCTCTCAGAGTGATGTAAGAACAGTCCCAGGTCCACTTTTGCAGAGAGAAGGCCACAGAGAGGAAAAACCCCTCCCTCCACAGTCACAGACGCCCAAGCCACGAGAGTGGGAACAGGGAGACAGGCACTGATAAGGACTCAGTGACAGAAAGAGTGAGTGTGATGAGGAGAGAGAAGCAGAGAGGGGAGGCCAGAGGACAGCCTCTGAACCCAGGCTGCGGCCCCTTCTCACCAGCCTTGGCTCTGAGAGAGTTGTTTGGGAGTGGGGGTGCCACGGTCCCCCTCTCTCTACTTGAGCTTCCAGAGAAAAAGAATCACTCTCCATCCAATTACTCTAATTAAAGGTAATCAAGCTGTGGAGATCTGTGCAGCAGGGTGAGTGATTAGGAAAAATTACCTCCCTGCAAAGAGTTTAAATTTAATTTTTGTTCCATAATCTAAAGACCAAATAGAGACAACTGGGTTCCCTGCTGCCCCTGGCCAAGAGCCAGGAATTTTCAGGGTGGGGGGAGGGCATTGCATCAACTGAGAGGCAGAGTCAACCAGCACAGGTGGGGGCATAGGGGACCTGCTGAGAAAGTTGCTCACATGCTCTGGAAGAGCCACACTATCTCAAGCCCACCACCCTGACCCTCAGGACAGCTGCCGCGTCCCACCTCCGGGTCTCTCTCACATCCTGAGAGTTATGCTCATGCACTTCCCACCCTGAGGTAAATGGACAGTGTGTCCTTGGGACCCTCATACTTATATCATGAAACTATCACAACACACAACTTGGGACAGTCACACACTCCCCCTAATAAAGCCTGAAAGCACACCCTCAGGTCATTCATGTGCACACATACAGGTACACAAATGCACACACACACCCATCTCACACAGATGCACCAACAGTCAGGGATCCTGGGTGCTATTTTTGCCTCTGCAGTCTATGTGGACATTAGGTCCCTATCAGAGCCTCAGTTTCCCCATCTGTAATGAGAGAGTAAGACATCATTTCTTGAGCTTCTTCTATATGTTACAGCTTAGAATTTGATGTTCTCTCACTCTCTCAGTGTCTCACTCTCTTTCAAATTCAGAGAAAAGAAAATCAGGGTGCCTGGATTTCCTGGGTGAACTAGCTGATGCTCCTTATCGAGAGAGGTCTCCATCAACAAACTGGGAACTACCCCTAGCAGCTCCAGCATGGCTCCAGAGCCCACATCCAGTCCAAGAGCAGAGAGGGCTTTACTGCCCCCTTTCCTCCAGTCATGAAAGTACACCTGCTTTTACATGGAGACTTAGCATCACTAGCTTGCAATACTGGACTTTATCAGCCAGCACTGGTCCTGGCCAGGCCCTCACCATTCCACTTCCCAGAACCATCATCTGTTCCTTTCAAAGTCACCTAACCCATCAGGCCTCCCAGTGGTCTGCTCTCAAACCAGTCTTGGAGGTCCTCTGTCTATCAACACCCAGCCCCAGAGCCTCAAGGAATCCTTGCTGCCCTCTGTTCTTCTTTGCCTTCTCCCTACTCCCTCACCAGACTGAGAACATCCTGGAAGCAAGACACAAATTCTTGATCTACAGATCAATCTATCTGAGCCCTGGGCCTGTGCCTGGAGGGGAGAGTTAAGCTTGAGCAGCCCTTTCTGATCAATGTTTAACTTACAGTTTCTAAAGGCCATAGGGAGCCCCTTGGAGCAAACATTTTCTCTCTTACAGACATTGCAGCTGATTAAGAAGGGACCCATCTCCCAGAGAGCATTGGAGAGAGGCCATCCAAAACCCAGGATGGCCTGGCCTGGCAGCTGGAGTAACTTTCCCAGACACATGCGTATGTGAGGGAGAGACTCTCAGCTCTACTGTCAACAAACCTGACCTGGTCCCTTTAGCCAGGGCTCAAAGAAATGGGAGTAGATACCAGACACAAGGCTGGGAGGACACTGACACAGGTGGAGGTTCAACTGAACATGAAAAAGACCTTCCAATCCCAGTGGGCCACAAGCTGACAGCCATTCACCTCTAAGGCCTACATTATTCATAAAGCTGGCTTTAGGATGGGGCGCCTGTCCTCTTCGGATTATCATCAGGATGGGCCTCTGGGGACCTAGCACTGATAACCCTACATGAAGAGTAAACCCAAATTTTTCCTCCTTAGTTTGGACATGTGGTTCAAAGACAGTTCATGCCAAAAATGTGCCCTAGGACATACGGGTTCAATTTTGCTTCTGTGACCTTGACAGCTGACTCTCCTAACACTAACTATAGTTATCATTGTCTGAGCACTTACTATGTGCCCGGTTGGTAGCAGGCACTTTCCATCTGCTTTTTTTTATTTGCTTAATCTTATCTTATGAGGCAAGTATTTCTGTTCTCATTTTATACACAAGTAGGCTGAGGTTCAGAGAGGAGCAGACTAGCCTAGCTCACCCAGAAACAGGGCTGGGATTCCAACCCTGATCAGTCTGCTCTTGCTTCTTCAAAGTATTACCCATGCTTTCAGACCCTCAGTTCTTCCATCTATAAAATGGAGGTTATGATCTATACCTTGCATCCTTCACAGGAGGTTGGATAGTATCAGTAAATAGTGGATGGGAAATGGGAAGGGCATTGAACATTGGATCAGTATCCTATGGCTGCTGTTACAATGTATCACACATTGGGTGGCTGATAAGGACAGAAATATATTGTCTCAATGCTGGAGGGAAGAAGTCTAAAATCAGAGTGTCAGCAGGGTCATACTCTCTGAATACTGTAGGGGAAGACACATCCTTGCTTCTCTTTAGCTTCTAGTGGTTCATGTCAATTGTTGGTGTTCCTTGGTTTATAGATGCATCACCCCAATCTCTGTCGTCATCTTCACATGGCTGTCTTCTCTCTATGTGCCTTTGTACCTGTGTCTCTTCTCTTTTTTTATACAGATACTGCTCATGTTGCATTAGGTCCACTTCCACTTCCCAGGACCAGTATAACTCCAGTATAACATCATGCTAACTTAACAAAGAACATCTTCAAAGACCTTGTTTCAAAACAAGGTGACAGTTATAGGTACCAGGCACTAGAACATCATATTGCTTACAAAAACAAAACAAAACAAAACAAACCACCAAACTCACTGTCATTGAGTCATCTCCAACTCATAACGACCCCTCCTTGGGTTTCTGAGGTGGTATCACTATGGAAGCAGATTACCCAATCTCTTCCGGAGGAGTGGCTGATGGGTTTGAACTGCCAGCCTTCTGGTTACCAGTCAAATGCCTTGGGCACTATGCCACCAGAGCTTCTATCATATCTCTTGTTGTTGTTGTTGTTGTTATGTGCCATTGAGTCAGACTCGACTCATAGTGACCCCTTCTTGGGTTTCCAAGGCAGTATCACTACGGGAGTAGATTGCCCCATCTTCCTTCCGGGGAGTGGCTGGTGGGTTTGAACCGCCAGCCTTCTGGTTAGCAGTCAAGTGCCTTAGCTACTATGCTACCAGAGCTCCCATCATATCTCTTAGAGGAACACAATTCAACCTGTAACAGACACACATACAACAACATATACACGTTTGTCCCTCTAGGAGACACCAGTCAGTTGCAAGTATACAAAGCCTTTTTAATGAGCTTTCTTTCTCTCTCCATTCAGTATAGGTTAATTTAGCATCTAAAATGCCCTGAAACCCAGCTGTGACTATAAATTTCACAACATGTATAAGAAAACCTTATGCCCATATCCTTGACCGGGCACCATCAAGAAAGATAATTAGCATCAAGCTCATCTGCAAGAATATTCACTATAGTGTGATTGATAATAGCCAACATTTAGAAATAAGTTTTCCAATAGGGGAATATATATATAAACTATTGTATGTCTATCTGATGGAATATTATTCAGCCAATAAAAATCAAGATTGGAAAATACATCTAGTGTCACAGGAATGATACCCAGAAAGCATCTAAAACAATTCAACACTCATTCATGATAAAAACTCTAAGCAATCTAGGGATAGAAGAGAATTTCCTTAACCTCATAAAAAAAACCTGTGCTCAATATCTACAACTAATAGCATGCATAATGCTAAAAGGCTTAATGCATTCTCCTTATCAGAAACAAATCAAGTATCTACTTTACCACTTCTATTCAATATTGTACTGAAGGCTCTTCTAGTAAGTCCAATAGACTAAAAAATAAAAACAAAAACAAAAAAAACCCAGGAGCTCTGGTGGCATAGTGCCTAAGGCATTTGACTGCTAGTTCAATAAGGAAAGAAAAAAGAAATAAAAGGCTTAAGCCTTGGAAAGTATGAAGTAAAACTCTAATTATTCTCAGATAACATGAGTGTTTTCATAGAAAACCCTAAGGAATATATATATATGTGTGTGTGTGTGTGTGTGTATATACATATACATATATATATGCATATACATATATATATACATATATATATACATATATTTATATATACACATATATATATATATACATATATATATATATAAACTCTTCAGGTATTGCAAATGGTTAAGCTCTCAGCTGCTGAGAAAGGTTACAGGTTCATGCACACACAGAGGAGTCTCAGAAGAAAGGCCTGGTGATCTGATTCCGAAAAGCAGCTGTTGAAATCCCTGAGAAATGGTTCTACTCTGACACACATGGGGTCGCCATGAGTTGGCATCATCTCATCAACAACTTTTTTTTTTTTTTTTTTAGAAAATTTAACAAGTTGCATAATACAGCTATGAACAAAACTATAAATTATTTTATTTGAGTTGAACAAGTTGCAGGATGCAAGTCCAAGTACAAAAATCAATTGATTTCTTTATGTCAGAAATTGGCAAACTGTGATGACCTTGAGCCAAATGTGGCCTGACACCTGTTTTCATATGGCCTATGAACTAAGAACGTTTTTTTTAATTTTTAAATAGTTGAAAAGCATCCAAAAAATAATGTTTTGTGACATGTGAAAATTATACAAAATTCAAATTTCAGGGTTCAGAAATAAAGTTTTATTGGAACACAGCCAAACTCATTTGTTTACATATTGTCTATGGCTGCTTCTGTGCTACAATGACAGAGCTGAGTGGCTGTGACAGAAACTAATTGCTGACTTCTGCTCTATGCTAACAACAAACAATTTTTTTTTTTTT
>NW_006922020.1:2091369-2093168 GCF_000298275.1 Orycteropus afer afer
TTGACTGCTAACCAGAAGGCTGGTGGTTCAAACCCACCAGCCACTCTTCAGAAGGAAGGTTGGGCAATCTACTTCCATAGTGATACCACCTCAGAAACTCAAGGAGGGGTCGCGAGGAGTCAAAATTGATGACACATAACAACAACAACAACAACAAAGCATCAAAAAACCGTAATATTTAAGGATTTTTTTAAAATGCAAAGAGCTCTTTTAATTTTAAAGGAAAATTAAAGAAGTTTTAAATAAATAGAAAGCCATATTATGTTTGAAGATTGAACGTTTGATATTGTTATGATGTCAATCCTCCCCAAAATTGACCCATAGATTTAATACACACCCACTCACAAAACCGGAGCAACATTTGTTTGTAGAAATCAACAAGCTGTTCTGAAATTACATACACACACACAAACTAGAATAGCCAAAACTATATTAAAAAATAACAAACTTGGAGACCATAATGTCCCTGATTTTAAGACTATGAAGCTACAATAATTAAGTCAAAATAAGGATAGATCAATAGATTGATGGAATAGAAAAGAGAGACCCAAAATAAACACACACATGTATGTAAGTCTAAGACTAAGAGATACGGCAGTGAGGAAAGGATATTGTTTTCAAGAATGGTTTTGTAACAATTGACTATCCATATGGAAAAATAATGAAACTAGATCCTTACTTCATACCTTGTATAAAGATTATATGAGAGATAAATTATAGGCCTAAATATAAAAGCTGAGAAAAAAATAATAAGAGAACAGAACTTAGGAAAATATCTTCATGATCTTAAGTGTAGACTAAGATTTATTAAGGACACCAAAAAAAGCACTAACCATAAAATAAATGAAACCATAAAGAAAGAAACAATGATAAATTGGACTTCAACATAAGCACTCCTGTTCTTCAAAAGATATCACTGAATAAGAAAATGCAAAACACACATTGGGAAAAATAACCACAGTACCTACATATGACAAATGACCTAGACCCAGACTATGTGAAGAAATCCTACAAATCAATTATGAAAAGAAAAACTCAATAAAAATGGACAAAAGGCTTAAATATGCATTTCGTAATAGGAGAAATATGGGTAGCCAAGAGCACATAAAAGGTGCTTAACACTGATTATTTTCCAGGGGAACGCATCATGGGAAAGTGATGGAGGGAGGGCTCAGAAATCATGTCCTCTTGTTGTCAGACCCTGAATAAGGGGTGGGACCCAGGCCAGCCTTTTGGGGGAGCAATTTGGCAAAACATACTCAAAGCCTTAAAAATTCCCCTGCTTTTTGACCCAATAAAACCAGAAATCAGTCGTTAGGAAAACATCAGAGATGGAGACTAACATCTAGGTGAGGGTCAGTCATCACAGCATCTGTATAATGTCCAAATGCCGAACAAAGGGGGATTATATCAATTATATAAATGGAAATGATGGTGATAGAATGTTGTGAGGCTATTATTAAACTTGAGACCTTCAAAAATAATTCACAGAAGGAAAATGCTTATAAAAAATAAAGACATGATGTGAAAGTAGCATATAAAATTAGACATTAAGTAAATCCCTAATTTTGTTAATATATGCATATGAAAAATAAAGCCTAGAAAGATGGATGCAAAAAAATACCTCTAAAGGCTGCATCTGGGTGGGAGATTAGAAAGGATTTTAATTATTTATATTTTTACATTTCAAAATTTTTCTACAATGAATATTTTTATCATATATATATACACACACACATATATACATGTATATATGTGTGTGTGTGTGTTTATATATATATATATATATATATATATAT
>NW_006922020.1:2093963-2095252 GCF_000298275.1 Orycteropus afer afer
AGCCACTCCTCAGAAGGAAGGTTGGGCAATCTACTTCTGTAGTGATATCGCCTTGGAAACCCAAGGAGGGGTTGCTATGAGTTGGGTCCGACTTGACAGCATACAACAACAATATATATATGTGTGTGTATGTATATATGTGTGTGTGTGTGTGTATGTATATAGACACATATATGTGTTTTCAATTTGTTTAAGCCACTATTTTTCAGATCCCGGTTGCTGGCAGATGCATGCAGTTCCTAAAAGATACACTGGAGGACAGTCAAGGATGGCAGAGTGAGGGAAAAACTAGATAATCCACAGATGTCTCAATGAAATTGATAAGAAAATAGTAACTTCTATCGGAGCAAGGGAAACCAAGGATAGGCCAAAGTGAACTGTGTAGAGTAGTTTCTAAATAGAAATAATACTTATAAAATGATACTCAGGGCACCCAAGCTGCCCTAGGTAGAAATAATACTTATAAAATAATACTAAGCAGGCCCTAGGTTCCTAGGCTGGTACTTGTATATGTGAGTCAGCCTCTGTTATGAATTGAATTATATCCCCCAAAAGTCTGTATTATAAATCCTCACCTTTGTACCTGTGGTTATAATCCTATTTGGGGATGGGTGGTCTTTGTTGTATTAATGAGGCACTGTCAGTGCAGGCTGTGTTTTGAGTCAATCTCTTTTGAGATATAAAAGAGATTAAAACAAGCAAGTGAGAGAAGGAGAGAGAGAGGATAAGATAGAAGCCAACATGCATGGAGATCTCCAAGGAAAGAAGCAGACGTTGAAGAGACAAGGACTTACCCCAAGAGTCGACAGAGAGAAAGACTTCCCCTAGGGCCAGTGCTCTGAATTCAGACTCCTAGCCTCCTAAACTGTAAGAAAACAAAACTTTGGTAAAACCACCCACCTGTGGTATTTCCGTTATAGCAGCACTAGATGATTAAGACAGCCTCATAAGGCATGAAAGGGTTTTATTGTCAGGGCAATAGGGCCAAGAGAGTTGGTGTTGATTACTTACTATAATCAATGGGTATAGTTTGATGAAGTAGACAGTTAAGCTGGAAATAAGGAGAACTGGATTTTGCCTGTGACCTTAAGAAAGTTACTCTCCCTTTCTGAGCTATGTCTCATCTGTTAATGGGCAGGGTAATTGGACAGAGGCTCTGAGATTTCTCATGATTCTAAGGATCTCTTAACATAACTTGGGCTGGATGATGATAGTACGTGGGACAATAGGAAATGTTAACAGAGGTGACAGCTTTTGCCCCCTACTGTACCTCTGCTTACTTGTAGCCT
>NW_006922020.1:2095977-2108967 GCF_000298275.1 Orycteropus afer afer
AAAAAAAAAAAAAAGAAGTTGGGTCGGAGCATCTTCGTCTAGAAGTTGGATCTGGAGGTATTCCTACTGTTCCTTATGGGCTCAAGGACCCCCAGGGAGGGAGTCAACAGAAGGAGTGATGATGTCAGTAGAGACTGAACCTAGCCCGGCAACGATGGGCCACCTTATAGAGCATTTTGTTTTCAAACACATCCTCAAAGCTTCAATTCTTTCTTCAATAACCACAACCAACCCACACAATAACACCATCATCATTGACAACACCTTCATCACCATAATCACTATCACCATCATCACCACCACTATTACCACCATCTCCATAATCACCACCATAGCCACCGCCACCACCATCATCATCATCATTACTAGCATCATTATCATTGACATTTATTGAGTATCTTCTTTTTGCTTGGAACAGTGATGGGTGATTCTTGTACTTAAATACACTAAATTCTCACAACAATCCAAAGAGGTAGGTATTGATTCAAATTTAGGGATGAAGAAACCAAGCCTCATAAAGTGAACTTGCCCAAGGCAGCACAGATAATAGGCACAGGAAGGAGGGCTTAGCTCTAGGTCTGTGTGATCACAAATGCACCTCTGTTCACTGCACCTTGCGGCTCTGAAAGTTAACCTCTGCTTGTGTATCCACAGTGATAGGAGGCCATTGCCTCTACCTGGAACTGTGTTCCATCTTGGGTCAGCATTGCTAGAAAGTTTTCTCTTTTCAAAAGGAAATCAGCTTTCCTGTGGTCTCACCCACTGGTCCTGGTTCCGACTTTACAGGCCACACAGAAAGAGTCTGACTGCTGGTCCATGTGACAGTCCCTCCAATGGTGGATGGCAGCTTTCATGTTCATTTTCACCTCTTATTTTTAGGATAAGCATTCAACTCTTCCATTGACTCTTACACATTCCTCTGCCTCCTCCCTTGTCCACCTGGACTTCTGTGACCACCCTTCCTTAGTGTTCTTGCTTTCACTTTTGCCCCCAAATGTTCTTTTCCACCCAGAAGCCAAAGTGATCTTTTAAGGCTATAAATCAGATCATGCCATTCTCAAGGTCAAAACTGTGAATCAAGCCCTTCAACATTAAAAATAAGATCCAAAGTCTAATGTAGCCTATAAACCTCTTCTTTGCATCAACCCTTCACACCTGTGTCCTACCCCTCTACTCATTCACTTTGCTCCAGCTACACAGGCCTCTTCTCAGTTCCTTGAACCAACCTCAAGACTTTTGCATCTGCTGCTCCCTGTGGCTGGGGCATTGTTTTCACAGTTATTGGCAAGGTTGACCCCCTCACTTTATTCAGGGGTCTGCTCAAACGTCACCTTCTCAGAGAAGTGTTTCTTTTACTACCTTCTCTGAGACACCTTTCCCATTTCTAGTCCTTATACTTATTTTTATTTATTCCCATAGAACTTATCACTTACTGTATATAGTCATGTGTTTATTATGTCTCCCTTACTAGGACATAAACTGTGAAAACAGGGATGTTGTCAATATTTTTTCACTCTACCTTCAGTGCCTAGAAAAGGGCTCAACATAATTGTTGTTGTTATGTGTTGTTGCATTGGACCTGACTCATAGTGACCCTTCCTTGGGTTTCCAAGGCGGTATCACTACAGAAGTAGATTGCCCAACCTTCCTTCTGAGGAGTGGCTGGTGGGTTTGAACTGCCAGGCTTCTGGTTAGCAGGCAAGTGCCTTAGGCACTAAAAATGGAGGCGAGTGTTGTGTGCAATTGGGAAGCTCAGACCCTTCTTGCCATTCTAAAGAACAAACTTAGCTGGTCATAGATAAGCTCAACCTTCTCTAAAAGCAGGGCCTCCAAACTGGTAAAACCAAAAAACCAAACTCACTGCCGTCGAGTTGATTTTGACTCATAGGGATCCCTCCTCGGGTTTCCAAGGAGGTATCTCTATGGAAGTAGATTGCTAGGTCTTCCTTCCAAGGTGTGGCTGATGGGTTTGAACCACCAGCCTTCTGGTTAGCAGTCAAATGTCTTAGGCACTACACCACCAGAGCTGATGAGGGTATGGAAACCAGGCCTTGTGGATTAATTAATCCACTTATTCATTCAACAATGTTTTATTAGGATCCCATTATGTAAGAGCTCTGGTAGCGTAGTGCCTAAGGCATTTGATTGCTAACCAGAAGGTTGGTGGTTCAAACCCATCAGCCACTCCTCGGAAGGAAGGTTGGGAAATCTTCCATAGTGATACTGCCTTGGAAACCCAAGGAGGGGTTGCTATAAGTAGGATCTGACTCCATGGCACATAACAACACCACCAACAACATGCCTCTATTAATATAACCTGAAAAGCTGAAGGAGGTACACAGAAAAGTGTTGGCTTTGGAGCCAGATAAGTGGAAATTCAAATCTCAACCTTGTCTCTTAAGCAATCAGTTGCCATTGAGTTAATCCTGACTCATGGTGACCCCCATGCATATCAGAGTGGAACTGTGCTGCATAAGCTTTTTTTTTTTTTTCCTTCCCAGAAGCAGATCATCACGTCTTTCTTCCCCAGGTGCTTTTGGGTGGACTCAAACCATTAACCTTTTGGGAAGCAGCAGAGAAAGTGTGAACCATTTGCATTTCCCAGGGACTCTTTGTCACTTACTAGCTCTGCATTATTTAGAATTTCTGATCCTCCATTTCCTGTAGTGTAAAATAGTGCTAAAAATACCAACCTTGCAAGTTTGTGGTGAGGACAGATTACATGAGGAGTAAGCATTCAGTAACTGGTAGCTATTACTATTATTGCTGCTGCTGCTGTTGTTGTTATTATTAAGCTAGCAAGCTTTTGGAAACCTCCATCTCACAGGCAAAGTCATGGGTAGAAATGGCTGGACTAGGGTGGGGACTTGTGAAGGGACAGGTGACATGAGAGACTTGACGAGTGGGATCACACTGAGTTCCCTGTCAGTTTTCCTCTCAAAGCCTGTCTGCCTTCTCTGTACCTGAGCTGTTGATTTATTTTTCTGTCTCAGCTCAGAACTCTGCCCTGCATGCTAAGTTCACATTTACATATTAAATCCCAGCATGTGAGTCTCGCTCCTTGGCTCCAGCCTGTGGGGATTTTCTTTCCTACCCCAGTTCTGCCATACAAAGTGCTCTTTTTCCAAGAACCTGTCATCTGCAAATCTGAAGCACCTGCCTCCCCAGTGGAGGTACAAGTAATGATGCCATGGTCTCTTTTCTCCCCTGGTGGATTAAAGTTTCCTGAGAGGCAGGATTGCAGCTGATGCTTCCCTCCATCCAAGGCCTCAGGAGAGCCCTGGCCAGAGGAGCACCCAGAAGCATCAGCTAGTGAGAAATCTGGAGAAGGAGCTGGAAGATGGAAGAGCAGGGAGGGCAGGGTTGGCTGAGGATGTGCCACCATCATCCCAGCTTTGTGGCCTTGGTGACACACAGACCTGGGATCAATTTCCAGCTCGTCCATTTACAATCAGCTGATGATTTAGGGGGAGCTCTGGTGGCGTAGTGCCAAGACACTTGACTGCTAACCAGAAGGCTGGCAGTTCAAACCCACCAGCCACTCCTCAGAAGGAAGACTGGGCAATCTGCTTCCATAGAGATACTTCTTTGGAAACCCAAGGAGGGGTCGCTATGAGTGGGATCCGACTCAATGGCAGTGAGTTTGGTGAGTTTGAGTGATGACTTATGGCGGCAAGTGCCCCCACCTCTCTGAGATTCAGTTTCTCCATCTGTAAAATGAGAAATCCCCACCTTGGATGGACCTATGATGGGAACAAAGGAGACTGGGTGTGTGGATGTGCTGTAGGGGCTGGTGAAGCTCTGCATTTGTGGGGCTGGGTGCTACTGCAGGTGAGGTCTGAGTGGGCTTCAGCTAAGCTGTGCTGCAGAGTTGTGGGTGAGAGCTGGGCACTGGAATGGAGTCAGGTTTCAATTCTGGCTCTGCTCCCTGTGGCTACTGCTCCCTGTAGCTAGGCCTCAGTCTCTCACCTGTATCACCATCACCCTGTCAGAGGATTGCTGAGAGCATTGCTTTATGATGACAAAGTGCTGCCCTGGTTAGAGGTTCCATCACTGTCAGCTTCCCCTTCCCTTCCCAGTAAGGTCCTGACCTGGGGACACCTCTGACAGGTGGCCTGTGGGCAGGAGAAGGCTAGAGGAGCAAAGGAGGCAGCCAGGGGCAGGTGCCCAGTAGCCCATCTAGGCAGAGCTCTGGGGGTGCTCCCTTCCTGACTGACCGGACAGCAGCAGCTCTTTTTGCCTGGTGGTGCTATCAGAGAGGTCTCCCTCAATCCTCAACCACCTGATCATGGAAGTGAGCTCGGCACGTTCTTTCATTTTGGTTTTCTAACTCCAAGTCTTTGCACATTTCATTATAGTAATTAGCTTTGTCTGCTAGAGTTGCTCTTTAAAATCTTATTTTCAGCTCTTTTATCTTGTCATTTCTTCCATTTGCTTTAGCTACTCTTTGCTCAAGGGCAAGTTTCAGAGTCACTTCTGACATCAATTTTGATCTTTTCTTTCTTTCTTGTATTTTTAATGACCTCTTGCTTTCTTCATGGATGATGCTCTTGATGTCATCCCAAAATTCTGGTTTTCAGTCATTGGTGTTCAATGCATCAAATCTATTCTTTAGATTGTCTCTAAATTCAGGAGGGATATATTCAATGTCATATTTTGGCTCTCATGGACTTGTTTTACTTGTCTTCAACTTCAACTTGAAACTGCATATGAGCAGTTGATGGTCTGTTCCACAATCAGCTCCTGGCTTTGTTTTGGCTGAAGGTATTGAGCTTTTCCATTGCCTCTTGCCACAGATGTAGTCAATCTGATTCCTGTGTACTCCATCTGGTGAAGTCCACATGTATAGCCACCATTTGTGTTGTTGGAAAAAGGTATTTTCAATGAACAAGTCATTGGTCTTGTACAATTCTATCATGTGATCTCCACTGACATTTTTGTCATCAAGGCCAAATTTTCCAACACCAGTGATTCTTCTTTGTTTCCAACTTTTGCATTCCAATCACCAGTGATAAGCAACACATCTGGATTGCATGTTCGGTCAATTTCAGACTGCAGAAGTTGATAAAAATCTTCAATTTCCTCATCTTTGGCTTTGGTAGTTGGTGCATAAGTTTTAATAATAGTCGTATTAACTGGTCTTGTAGGCGTATAGATATTATCTTATCACTGACAGCATTGTACTTCAGGACAGATCTTCAAACATCTTTTGTGATGATGAATGCTACACCATTCCTCTTCAATTTGTCATTTCCAGCATAGTAGATCATATGGCTGTCTGATTCAAAATGGCCAAAACCGGTTCATTTCAGCTCACTAATGCCTAGGATATCAATCTTTATGTGTTCCATTTCATTTTTGACAACTTCTAATTTTCCTAGATTCATACTTCTTGCATTCCATGTTCTGATTATTAATGGATGTTTGCAGCTGTTTCTCCTTAATTTGAGTCATGCCATGTCAGCACACAGAGGTCCTGAGAGACTTACTTTATCCATATCATTAAGGTTGATTCTGCTCTAATGAAGCAGCTCTTTCCTGGTCCTATTTTTAGTGCCTTCCAACCCAAGGGGCTAGTCTTCCTTCACTGTGTTGGACAATGTTTCCAAGCTATTCATAAAGTTGCCCAGTAATGTATCACACAGTGTTTCTTTGCTATTCATAAGGTTTTCCCTGGCCAGTTTTTGAGAAGGGGATGGCTTCCTCCTTCGTCCTAGTCTGTCTTAGTCTGTAAACTGCATTGAAACCTGTGTACCATGTGCAACTCTGCTAGTGTCTGAAACACCAGTGGCACAGCCTCAAGCCTCACAGCAATGTACAAGCCTCACAGGATGACAAACTGACAGACAAGTTTGTCTCCCTTAGCTGTTGGAAACCTCAGCACCCTCCTCTTACCTAATTCTTACCTGAAACCTGCCACTCTGTGGTCTCCGGTCACTCCTGGTCCCTCCCTTTCCTGGCTCTAGGGGTTTGGGGCCTAGCCTTGACTCCTGCCCCTTTTATTCTGGATATCCTGCCACTCCTGAGGTCCCCAAGGCTGCTCCTGGTCCCTCTCTTTCCTGGCTCTAGAGGGCTTGGGGCCTAGCCTTGCTTCCTGCCCCTTTTTACCTGGAAGAGAAACCAAGGTCCAGAGAAAACATCTGACCTGCCCAGAATCTCACAGCTAGTGGGGACAGTCTGCTTGACACCAAGGCTTGTGTCTCCTGCATTGCTTTAGGAACACTGAACTAGGCTTGCAGTGGGGGTAGCAGCTCTGTGGCCTTAGGGTTTCCAGGTAAAGCCCACTGCCCGAGGAAGCTTTTCAAAGACCAGATTGGAAGCAGCAGCAGCTGGGAAGGCTTGGGGCCTCGTCTGGGGGGAGTCCTCTCTGTCCTCCCTGGGGACCAGGCCTGAGGGATGATCTGCCCCTCTCAACAGGCCTAGATACTCACAGGCATGTACACATACACACACAGCTAGTGCTCCTTCCTCAGCTGCCTGGATGTGGGTCTGGGTTGAGGAATTCAGATTGGGGTATTGCCAGGATTTGACCCAGGGAAACCTGGGAAAGGAAGGAATGATTCCTCTTCCTTGGCTGGGGAGGCCCAGAATGAGGATGAGGGGGCTGGTACTTGAGATCTGATGATGCCTGTCCCAGATCTGATCTGAAAGAAACAGTGACTTGTCCTTGGCCCTACCCTGGCCATGTTCTGAAGGTTCCAGGATTCATTTGGAAGCCATTCCCTTCTTCCCAGTGCAAGAGACTTGGCCTCGTTTGCTGGGGGCTGCAAGCAGAGAAAGAAGTAGGTTGGCCTGGCTGCTGGCCAAAATCCCTTTGGAGGTGCAGGTGGAGAGACCACGGTGGTCCCCTAAAGAGAAAGAACTCCAATCCTTGCTTTCCAGGGGGCTTCTTGGTGTGAACTGGATGGGATGGAGGGGAAGAGTAGCCCTAACCAATGAAGGAAAAGAAGGTGAGATAGAGGCATGAGAGGGTCTATCACAATCACTGTCACTCTGCTTGGTAGGATTCCTATGTGTGTGTGAGCACATGTTTGTCTGTGTGTGCCCATGAGTGTGTGTGCCTGTTTGCCTGTGTGTGCCTTGTGTGTGTGTGTGTGTGTGTATGTGTACATGCCTGTGAGTATCTAGGCCTGTTGAGAGGGTTAGGGGTCCTGGTGAGGTGACATGGGGTGCTGAGGAATTCTGGAGGAGAACTTAGGAAAGCTGCAGCTTCCCTCCCTGGTTGCTCTTTGGCCTCAATAGGTCCATCTATACACGGGGGACCCTCTGAAGGTCCTTCCAGCCTCAAATCTCTGAGTTGAGGTGGTGCAGTAGTTAAGGTTGTGTGTCAACTTGGCTGGCCCTGGTTGAATGGCTGGGCAGCTGGTCATGGTTATTCCCCATGACGAGACTGGCAATCAACTCCATGGTGGGATCTACCACAAGCAGCTGAGTAGCTGCTTTAGGGATGTGGTCTGCTTCCCGTATGTAAGAAGCAGCTTTGGGAATGGTCTCACAGCACACTTGAACCCTACATGTAGCCTAGTCTTTGTTCAGCAACCTACCATGCTCTGCCAATTTGGGACTTTCAGTGGACTTGCATCAATGGCCTGCCGTGTTGTTTGGTAACATTGGGACTGTGCCTTTTCAGTTGTCGACCTTGGATTTGTCAGCCTCACCAGGCAGCAGCTGTCAGAGTGAAGAAAAGCCTCTAGCTTCAGTGGGCCAGGAGCAAGAGGCAGAGCTGAAGCCCAAGGGTGAGGGGCTTTCACTCAGCCCCTAGAGACTGGCACTTTGAACTTGGACTTCTAGCTTCCCAAACTGTAAGAGAATAAACTCCCGTTTGTCCAAGCCATCCCATTTGTGGTATTTTCTGTTAGAGCAGCACAGAGGTAACCCAAACAGGCGGGTCCCATTGGGGCTTCCTGGCCTAGGTGACACTAGACCTGTCAGATAGAGAAGCTGCTAGGGCAGCCCTGTTATTGATACTTCAGACCTCTGTTCCCAGCCATGCAGGGGCTCTAGACTCAGGAGCCAGGAGGCCCTGATTCCCAGACTATAATGAACTTAGCAATTGCATTAGTGAGGGTTCCATGGGGGTCTGATATGGGAGGTCAAGTCTGTAGAGAGCTCTGTTGATGCCTAGGCTTGAGTTTTGAAGGCTGGCTGGGAAGGGGGAGCAGATTCAGCATCTGTCACTGGGCAGGGGCCTGGTGTGGGTTCTCCAACACTTCCATCTTCAAGTTGGAAGGGACTTGAGAAATTCATTCTTAATAAAAAATATTGATTGGGTTGTTTCTGGTCTCCTGTTATTACAACAGAAGCTGCTGTGAACGTTCTTGTACAAGTCTCCAGATGCACATGTATAGGAGATTCTCTGGGGTGTATTCTAGTATGAACTGCAGAATTATAAGGTATGTGCATGTTCAACTTTACAAGACAGTGCCAAATTGATTTTCAAAGAACCTGTATCACTTCCACTCCCAGAGGCCATGTGGGAGAGCTTCCGCTGCTCCTCACCTGACGATTCCTTTATTTTGCCTGACTAGCGGGTGTAAACTAGAAATTCCCAGTGTTCCACAATTTGCATTTCTCTGTTTATTAATGAAGTTGCAGACATTTTCAATTGATTATTAGCCATCCAGATTTCTTCTTCTTGAAATTCCTATTCATATCATTTTTCTATTTTTCTATTGGGTTTTTATTAGTTTGTTAATATTTTTAAGGCAGTCTTCATAGATTTACAATAGGATCATTTCTTACTTATGTGTTGTGATATCTTCTTCCAATTTGTGACTTATCTTTCCAGTTTGTTTATTTACAGTAACATTGGATGAAAGTGCCTGGAATATTAACTGAAAAGAAACTGGTTTGAATCCACTAGCTGCTCTGTAGGAAAAGAAGACTTGATGATGCTCCTGTAAAGAGTTACAGCCCAGGAAATCCTATGGACAGCTCTACTGTGTTCTGTAGGGTTGCTATGACTAGGAATACACTCGACGCACACAAAAACAGCAACATTGGATGAACTCTTTATTTTAGTTGAATCAAAGTTATCAATGGTTTATGCTTGGCCCTTTTTGTATTTTGTATTTTGAAGCTGGTAAATACCTTCTTTCCTACCCAGAGTTATAAATAGAGTCTGTATTTTCTTCTTAGGAGCTCTGGTGGCATAGTGAGTAAGGCACTTGGATGTTAACCAGAAGGTTGGTGGTTCAAACTCACCAGCCTCTCTGCAGGAAGAAGATGAGGCAATCTACTTTAGAAAATAATTCAGCCTTGGAAACCCAGGGGGAGTTGCTATGAGTTGCAATCAACTCGATGACAATGGATTTAGTTTTCTGGTTTAAAACATGTTGTTGTTATGTGCCGTCGAGTCAGACCTAACTCATAGCGACCCCTCCTTGGGTTTCTAAGGTGATATCTAGATGGGAATAGATTGCCCAACTTTCCTTCCGAGGAGTGGCTAGTGGATTTGAACCTCCAGCCTTCTGGTTAGCAGTCAAATGTCTTAGGAACTACACTACCAGAGCTCCCATACATATGATTATATTGATAAATAAATATGTAATCTAGCTTCAGTTGTGCATATTGAAAACTAAATTATAAAAAAAAGACATTTAATGAAGTAATATGTGAAAAATTCCTAGCACAGGGCTCAGCGCATAAAATCAATTAGGACTGACTGTGTTCTTTCTATGAGTCAGGCCCAGCACTAAGTGATTTATATGCACATGATACTTAATTTTCACAGCAGCCTACAACATTTATTCCATTTTCAGATAAAGAAACATACTCAGAGAAGCTAAGCAACTTGCCCAGGGTCACACAGCTAAGAAGAGATCTGAACTGCAAGCCCAGATCTGTGTGACTCCAGTTGGCTACTGGATCTCCCATGTGTCACATAGCAGGCACTCAATAAATTGTTAGACCTCTGATGCCCTCTGACTTCACAGCAACACTCCTTCCTAAGGCCCCTCCCTCCTCTGAGCACTTTGCACAATGATCACACTCGACTCTTACTTGGGTCGAGTTCCTTGCAGTCCCCTTCAGTACAATGATAGTCCTGTGCCCTTCTCAGTATTTCTGGTGCCAGTGGTAGGGCCCAGCAGGAACTTGATTAATGCTTATATGTGGGGTAGGGGCTTTACCAAACTCATCTGATGTAGGGAAAGCCCATAGGGGGCTTGTTGGTTCAGGAGGCAGGGGGAGGGGATCTCCAGGGCCAGGAGGAAGGGGCAAGCGGGGCACTCACACTGGGGGCTGAAGATATAGACATCCATGAAGGAGAGGTCCACCTACTCGTTCTCCTGCAAGGCGCTCTGGGCCATGAAGCTCCAGTTCATGGCACTCATGTAGATCTTCTGCTGGCCATAGTGGACCATGGCCTTGGTCAGGTTCACTGGCTTCCTGCAAAAGAGAGTGATGGGAGATGCTGGTGCTGAGCTGAATTGGTAACAACCATAGGTGGGTGGGGAGGCCTTATAGTTGAGGGCCTGACCCAGCAGCAGGAAGCAGTCCTAGAAGCATCTCTGGATGCTGAGGCAGCTCTGCCTCTGTCCTTCCCACTAGACCCAGAGAGATGCTGACTGCCCCCTAGAGAGGCCAGGCAGGATCCCTACCCTGGGGACCCTTGCTGAGAGCAAGGGGTGGCAGCAGTAGCCTCTGCTGGGGACTTTACTCTTATGTCCTGCTGGCCCAGAGGAAATGGGAAGGAAAATCACTCTGGACCTGTTTTGGTGTCACAGCAGACAACACTCTTATCCCAAACTAGGAAGATGACTGCCTAGCCCCAGCCCTGGAAAGTTCCCACCTACATTTTGCCTTCTCCCTGTTCTTCCCAAGGCCTATGTTCTGATCCATGTGTCACTAGTAGTGGGGATGGGTGGTGTGGCATCATACTTACTCCCCCCTCTGCCCAGCTGAGAGGGTCTCCTCAGGACAGGAACTGAGCCCAAATCTTGTCTTCTCAGCCCCATGCTCATCTTCCCCCCAGAAACGACCAGGCAACCAGCCAGAAAGGACTTGCAAACAGAACTCCACACAGGGTCCTTCTTCCTTCCTCCTTCTGCCTGCCTGTCCAGTAGAGGGAGATGATAGGCCCAAGCCTGTTCCCTGGGAGCAGAGCTTCTGCAGAGGCCTTGAGTCCTCCAGGGTTTGCTTTATAGACAAGGATGGAAGTTTGTGACTCCAGAGGAACTTAAAGGAAAGTAGGAGGGAGAAGAAGGGGTTAGGGAGACAGGGGCACATTCTGGTTGGGAAAGGGAAAGGCCTTGGGACCCATGACGCTGGAGAAGAGACTGAGGACCCAAACACAGGGAGGGCCCCAGAGGGAAGAGCCCTTTTGCTTTCAGCCCTCCAGCCTGTAGGATGTGGGGTGGATCTGAGAAAAGACTCTCAGGTTATAAGGGCTCAGGGACACTGACCATCAATGGGTACAAGGAGATCTATGCAGGCATCTTCCCAGGCAGGTGAACTTCAGTTGGCCTATCCTTTACTCAAGAGCTTCCTGGGGTGGGAAATGGACACAATGACCTCAGGACTCCCTTCCTTACAGGATCATGATGCTCTTCCTGTGCTAAGAGATGGCGCTGTGTCCACATTCAGGACTACTTCTGCTGTGGTGGCTCAACCTTCCCAGTTTGGGTGAGACATGGCTTAGTGGACCCAAGCCTCCTCTTCCACCCACCACAGGCTCTGGGCATCACCTTTACTGTGGCCCAGGGCAGAGCTAAAGGCACCTTTGGGGCAGGTAAAGACAAGCTTCTGTGACCATGAATCTGACAACAATTAGAAGACAATGAAAGTAGAAGGAGAGAGAAGAAAACAGGAGTGAAGAAGAAGAGAAGAGAAAAGAGAATGAGAGGATACAGAGAAGGAAGAGAGAGGAACAAAGAATGAGTAAAGGTACAATGATAAGAGGAGAGAGAGAGATGGGGAAGGGGACAGAGAGGGAGAGACAGGCTATAGAGACCAGTAAAGCACAGGGAGGGCAGACAGAGGGCCATGGACAGATGCCATCAGGCAAACTGAACACTAATGCCCAAAGGAGACTTGTCAGTGAATGGATACTGACCTAGAAGACAGTTTCCAATGGAGGACCACAAGGCTCTGCTCCCATCCCAGGCCTCTGGGCCACTTGCAAGAAGAACAAGAACAAATCAATCAGATCCACAGAAGATAGATACTAGGAGGGATATCTAACACATTGTTGGCTTCCAGCTGATTTCAATGTGGGATTAAGCAGATGGAATGTGATACAGAATCTTTCAAAAGTTTTGTTCAAAAGCTAAACACATATGTACAGAGGGAGGAAGAAATGCCTTGTCAGCAATCTCTGCAGAAGCCAAGTTGGAGGCTCAGTGTGAGTCTACATACAGGGTTTGGTTGCCGGAAAAGCAAAGCTAACATGACATTAGTCCTGGGTCTTGCAAAACTCTCTCATGTGGTCTCTGGCATAATTTCTATCTCCAAGGCCATATTTTCCAATTACCAATAATTCTTCTATGTTTCTAAGTTTCACATACTAATCACCAGTAATAATCAATACATCTTGATTGCATGTTTGGTCAATTTCAGACTGCAAGAAAATTGATAAAAATCTCCAATTTCCTCATCTTTGGCTTCGATGGTTGGTGCGTAAATTTGAATAATAATAATATTAACTTGTCTTCTTTGTAGGTGTTTGGATATGATCCTACCACTGACAGCATTGTACTTTAGGATAGATCTTAAAACATTCTTTGTGATGATGAAAGAAACACCACTCCTCTTCAATTTGTTATTCTCGGCATAATAGACCATATGACTGTCTGATTCAAAATGGCCAATACCAGTGCTTTTCAGCTCACTAATTCCTACATATTTGACTGCTCACCAGAAGGCTGGCAGTTCAAACCCACAAGCCACTCCAGAAAGACTGGGAAATCTACTTCCATAGAGATACCACCTTGGAAACACAAGGAAGGATTGCTATGAGTCAGATTCAACTCAACAGCAGTGAGGTTTGTT
>NW_006922020.1:2109397-2111138 GCF_000298275.1 Orycteropus afer afer
GAAAACTAGATGACTTGTGGGGTGACATCAAGAACATCATACATGAAGAAAGCAAATGGTCATTGAAAAGATAAGCAAGGAAGAAAATACCAAAATGGATGTTAGAAAAGACTCTGAAACTTACTCTTGAGTGGAGAGTAGCTAAGACAAATGGAAAAAAAGAAATAAAAGAGCTGAACAGAAGATTTCAAAGAGAAGCATGAGATCACAAAGTAAAGTATTATAATACTTTATAATGTACAGAGACCTGGAGTTAGAACCAGAAGGGAAGAACAGGCTCAGAATTTCTCAAGCTGAAAGAACTGAAGAGGAAATTTAAGCCTTGAGTTGCAACATTGAAGGATTCTATGGGGAAAATACTGAATGATGCAGGAAGCATCAAAAGAAGAGGAAGGAATACACAGTCACTGTACCAAAAAGAATTGGTCGATGTTCATCCGTTTCAGGAGGTGGCATATGATCAGGAACCAATGGTATTGCAGGAATAAGTCCAAGCTGCTGTGAAGGAATTGGTGATAGGAAAGGCTCCAGGAATTGATAGAATACCCATTGAGATGTTTCAACAAATGGATGCAGTGCTGGAAGTTGTTGCTGTTGTTGTTATGTGCCATCAAGTCGGACCTGACTCATAGCGACACCTCCTTGGGTTTCCTAGGCAGAGAAAGAGAGACAGGTAATGGATTCAGACCAAAGGTCTGAACATTCCCATAACCCCAGGTCTGGTACATTCTGTGACCTCTGACAAGTTTTGTCTTTTAAAATAATATTTTATTGAATTTTGGTAAAAATTTGCATGGCAAGTTAGATTCCTGTTTGACAACTTGCACACAAATTGTTCCAGTGATATCAGTTACATTTATCACAATGTGTCAACATTCTCTTTAATTAATTATGTTCAGTTTGTTCTCTTTCTTATACTCTAGTTTCCCTGCTCCTTTATCTTCTCATCTTTGCTTCTGAGAAATTGTTATCCTTTTGGTCTCATGCTAATAGTTTTTAAGTAGGGGACCGATCTTACAGGTCATATCTTCTATTTTGTGTGCCACTCTGTTTCTCTAAAAGGTGATCTCAAGGGATAGGCAAGGTTCTAGGTTTAAAGAGTGTCTCAAATTGATAGTCTCAGGGGTCCTCTGTTCCTACGGTTCCAGTTTGTCTGTTTTTTTTTTTTTTAAATAAGCATTTGAGTTTTGTTTGATAACAGCTAGTGTTTTTAGCTGAGCACCACCTAGTTCTTCTGGTCTCAGGGTAGATGAGGTTGTGGCTCATGTCGTCTTCTTTCTTCTCTGTGCTTTTGTTTGCCTTCTTACTGTTTTGCTTTTGTTTACCTTCACCTGGTGAGTCAAGATCCATAGTTGTGTCTTAGATGGCTACTCGCAAGCTTGTAAAACCCCTGACACTGTCACTTCAGTAGAATGTAGATCATGATGTTTGTGGACTATGTTATGCCAATTGATTGAGATGTCCCATGAGAGTGTTGTCTAAGCCTTCAAATCCAGAAAACCAATGTTGGAAGGTATTTGGTTATGTTGAAGAGTATCCATATTTGTGTTTTTATTAATATATGTGACTTCCCTCACCTATTTGTATTTGCATGTACATCTATTCTCACCTAAGTATGTATCTGTACCATTTTGCCTATACTCATCCATATGTGTGCAAATGCTTGTTATTACTTTGGTTGTGCTGTGCCAGACTTGCTTCTAAGGAGCATTCTTGTACTTCTTCCAAGACAGATTTGTTC
>NW_006922020.1:2114097-2115422 GCF_000298275.1 Orycteropus afer afer
CCTCCCACCCCTGGTAACCAACAAAGAAAGTTTCCCACCATATATAAACCTTTCCTTGACCCTCCAAAACAAAAAACTAATACTATATTTGCCCTTTTGTGATTGACTTATTTCACTCAGGATAATGTTCTCCAAGTTCATCCATATTATATGGCGTTTTGTAGACTCTACATTATTCTTTAGTGATGCATAGCATTCCATTATGTGTATGTCCATAGTTTGGTCATCCACTCTTCCACTGATGAGCACGTGGGTTGTTTCCATCTTTTTGCTATTGTAAATAGTGCTGCGATGAACATGAGTGTGCATATATCTGTCCCTGTCCTGGCTCTCACCTCTCTAGGATATATATCTAGTAATGGGATTGCTGATTCAAATGGTATCTCCGATTCCAGCTATCTAAGGAATCACCATATTGTTTTCCACAGTGGTTGTGTCACTTCACAGTCCCACCAGCAGTGTATGAGAGTCCCAATCTCCATATCCCTGCCAGCATTTGTTATTTTCTGTCTTGTTGAACCTTTCCATCAGTCCTGGGGTGAGACGCTATCTCACTGTTGTTTTGATTTGCATCTTTCTGATGACCAATGATTGTGACCATCTCTTCATGTATTAGCTGGCCACCTGAATATCCTTGGTGAAGTGTCTATTCATGTCTTCTGTCCATTTTTCAATTGGATTGCTATTCCTTTGCTGTTCAGGTGTTGGAGTTTTCTACAAATCTTAGAGATAAGTTCCCTGCCAGATGTGTAATTATCTGCAAATATGAATTTGTTGCTGTCATTTTTGTTATGTACTTTTTTGTGGTGTCAATTTCTTTGTTCCATATAATATTCTATGCTGAGTTCATTTTGTTTATGAATCGTTTTTATCACTTTCTTCATTGCTATTGTTTTAGTATTTGATGAGTATTTGTGCTGGTCCTTTTTATTTTGATGTGGAGGTTTATCATTTTTCTTTGAGGTTACCCTGTGATTTATAGTTTTATTCCCAAGATTAGAACAGTCCGTTCTGTCTTTCAGTTGTCTTGACTTCCCTACCATCTAGAAGTTCTGTAACTACACAGTTTTTTCCTTCTTTGTGGTTTATAGTTGTTCTCACTTGTCAATTGATACCTCTGGTTCCCTGTTTACAATCTTTAGGCTTATTTACTTTGGATACTTCCATAGCTGGGCTGGTTTCTGAGTTGTATCATCATGAGTGTTAACGGTCAGTTGTTGTTGGCTGTTGTTGCTTCTCTGTCCAAAGGGCTCCCTTTAGCATCTCTTGTAAGGTTGGTCTGGTTTTAATAAATTCCCTTAATTTCTGCTTATCTGGAAATGTCC
>NW_006922020.1:2116079-2120294 GCF_000298275.1 Orycteropus afer afer
AGGGAAGCAGTAGTGCAAGGAGGGAAGGATACAGGGAAGAGGTCACTGTGGGGAGGAAGTGGGAAGAGAGCTGTTACATTGTGGGGAATTACAGTCAATGTCATGAGACAAAATGTATATGAACTGCTGTATGGAAAATGAATTTGCTCTGTAAACTTTCACCCAAATTACAATAAAAGTTAAAATAAAAATTAAAAAGAAGAAGAAGAAGTACAACCCGAATGTGCCTTAGAAGTGAGGATGGTGAGATTTCATCTCACGTACTTTAGACATGTTATCAGGAGGGACCAGTTCCTGGAGAAAGCCATCATGCATGGTAAAGCAGAGGGTCAGTGAAAAAGAAGGAGACCTTCGATAGGATGCATTGACAAAGTAGCTGCAACAATGGACTCACATACAGCAATAGCAGTGAAGTGGTGAAGGACTGGGCAGGGTTTTGTTCTGTTGTACATAGGGACACTATGGGTGGACACTGACTCAATGGAACCTAATAACAACAAGAAAGTCTTCCAAACAATGAGTATGAGATGTCTTTCCATTATTGTAGGTCTCTTTCAGACTCTTGTAGTAGTGATTTATGTCTTTTATAAGGAGCCCTGGTGGCACAATAATTAAAAGCACTGGGCTGCTAACCAAAATGTTCTAGCTCACCAGTTGTTCAACAGGAGAAAGATGTGGCAGTCTGTTTCTGTAAAGATGTATACCCTTGGGAATCTTAGTGGGCAATTCTACTCTGTCCTAAGAGGTTGCTATGAGTTGGAATTGACTCAATGGCAGTGGATGGTGGTGGGAATGTCTTTTATGTCCCTGTTTATGTTAATTTCTAGGTATTTTATAGATTTGTGGACTATTATATATGGTATTATTTTCTTGATTTCTGTTTTTGGACTACTGTTGTTAGTGTAGAGAAACTGAATTGATTCTTAGTGTTGATTTTGTGCACTGCAATGTTGCTACATTCTTATATTAGTTCCAACATTTTTCTTGTGGAACCTTTAGGGTCTTATATATACAGGACTGTGTCTGAAAATAGAGATAATTTTAATTATTTCTTTCCTGTTTTGATACCTTTTATTTCTCTTTTTAGTCTTATTACTCTGGCTAGGACTTCCAGTACAATGTTGAATAAAAGTGATTATGGGCATCCTTATATCCTTCCCATTCTCAAAGGGAAGGCTCTCAGCCTTTCTCCATGAGTACAATGTTGGCTGTTGGTTTAGTATATATGCCCTTAATTGTATGAGAAATTTCCTTTTTTATTTCTATTTTGCTGAGATTTTTTAATCACAAAAAGGTATTAAATTTTATTGATTGCCTTTTCTGCACTAATTGATATGATCATATGCTTCTTTTGTTTTATTTATGTGGTGGTTTACAATGATTGATTTTCTAAAGTTGAGCTAACCTTTAATCCTGGTATGAATCCCACTTGATCATAGTATATGATGGTTTTTGATATGTTGTCAAAGTCTGTTGACCAGAATTTTGTTGAAAAATTTCACATCTATGTACATAAGTGGTATTGGTCTGTAATTTTGTTCTTGTTGTTACGTCTTCTCAAGGTTTATGTATCAGCATTATGCTGGCTGCATAGAAAGAAATCAGTAGTGTTCCTTCATCTCCTATGTTTTTTAAAAGATTGAGTAGGATTGGTGTCGACTTTTCTCTGAATGTTTTGTAGAATTCTCCAGTGTAACCATCTAGTCCTGTGCTTTTTTGGTTGTCAATTTTTAAAATGACATCTTCTATCTTTTCTTTTGTAATGGATATGTTTAAATTTTCTACCTCTGTTTGTGTTAGTTTGGGTAGGTAATGTGTTTCTAGGAATTTGTCCATTTCATCTAGATTTTCAAATTTGTTGGAGCACAATTTCTCATAATATTCAGTTATAATCTTCTTTATCTTTGTTAGATCTGTTGTAATCTCACCAATTTCATTTCTGAATTTGGTTATTTGCCTCTTCTGGGTTTTTTTTTGATCAATGTCATCAGTGGTTGGTCTACTTTATTGATTCTTTCAAAGAACCAATTTTTTGGTTTTGTTAATTCTTTCCATTGTTTTTCTATTTTCAATTTCATTTATTTCTGCCCTGATTTTTCTTCTTCTTTTTTTCCTGGTAACTTTTGGGTTTTTTTGCTCTTACTTTTCTATTAGTTCAAGATGTTGGTTTAAGTTAATGATTTTGTGTTTTTCTTCTTTTTTAATGTAGGCATTTATTGCTATAAATTTCCCTCTGGGTGTTGCTTTTCTTGCTGTGTTCTAGGGGTTTTAATATGTTGTGTTTTCATTTTTGTTTGATTCTAAGAATTTTAAATTTTACTTATTTTTTTTCCATTTCCCATTAGCTTTTTAGCAGTGTGTCATTTAGTTTTTATGCACTGATAGTTTTTCTTTTCTTTATTTATCTTGTTGATTTCTAGCTTCATACTATCATGATCAGAGAAGATGCTTTGTATGATTTCATCCTTTAAAGTTTGTTGAGGATTATTTTGTGTGCTAACATATGCTCTATTCTGGAAAATAGTCCATTGTATTGGAGAAGAATGTATATTTTTTCTGTCTGATGTTGGGTGAAGTGTTCTATATATGTTCATTAAGTCAAATTGGCTTAAAATTTTATTTTAGTTTCTTATATCCCTAGTAAGGAGCTCTGGTGGCCTAGTACCTAAGGCATTAGACTGCTAACCAGAAGGCTGGCAGTTCAAACCCACCAGCTACTCCTTGGAAGGAAGGTTGAGCAATCTACTTCTGTAGTGATACTGCCTTGGAAACCCAAGGAGGGGTTGTTATGAGTCGAATCCGACTCGAAGGCAGTGTGTGGACTGTCTGTGGATATCCCTAGTAAGGGAGCTCTGGTGGTCTAGTGCCTAAGGTCACATTTGACTGCTAACCAGAAGGCTAGTGGTTCAAAACCACCAGCCACTCCTTGGAAGGAAGGCTGGGCAATCTACTTCCATAGTTATACTGCCTTAGAAACCCAAGGAGGGGTTGCTATGAGTTGGATCCGACTCGACAGAAGTGAGAGAGAGAGAGCTATCCCTAGTGATCTTTTTAGATGTTCTGTCTATAATTGAAAGTTACATGTTGAAATCCCCTACTATAATTGTGGAGTTGTCTATTTCTTCTTTCAGATTGGTCAGCTTTTGTTTCATGTATTTTGGTGCATTGTTGTTAAGTGCATATATACTTATAATTGTTATGTCTTCTTGCTGAATTGGCCATTTCATTATCAACTAATCTCCTTTTGTAATAGATTAGCTCCTTTCCTGTGTTCCATGTTTAGGATGTTACCTAGACCCTGTTCCAAAATAGCTGTGATGAGTGAGCACTCCCAATGTTAACAAGTAGGGTCTCCAGGCTTCTGAGCCAACTCTGTTCCTCCTCTCCCATACTTCTAGACTCAACTCAACTCTCCAATACCTCAGCTACTGTCCAGAGTTCTTACATATCAATATGTCCTTGTTTTCATTCTTTGTCAGTGAGTGAATTACCAGGGGATGAAGAAGAGTTTTCACCATGTATCAGACAAGTTTTTAAATCTTTCTAAATAAACATCAGTGTTTTCATCAGTAAAGTGAGTGTGACAATATTATTGTGAGGATTCTGTATAAAGAACTTAGCACAGAACTTAACTCAGAAGAAACACCCAAGAAATGGTTCCCCAGTCTATAGAAGCAGCCCCAGCTATAGAAGGACCTGCTGTGATAGAGTTGTCTGTGCTGTCAGAAGAACTGCTAGTACTGGGGATATATATGAATAGGCACACATACACATACAGATGTTCACATACATGCATGTATACACACACACACATATACATGCATATAGACTGTAGACTCCATGGAGATCTGTGTGAGAATGTTCCAGGACATGAACTTTAGTCTGGTATCAGGAAGTCCTTCTGGTCACTAGAAGGAACAGTTCAATCACACAGGCCTGCATCTGGTGGTAGAGAGCAAACTGTGGTTCCAGGAGGTTAAGTGACTTGACCAGACTGACTAAATAAAGCCAGGTGTGATGTTGGAGCTGTGTGTCAACTTGGCTAGACCACAATTCTGTGTGGTTTAAGCTGTTGTGATGTGGTTATTCCCATGATGGGATCAGATGATTGTGTTTTGAACAGCCAATTTGTTGAAAGAGAGTTTCCCTAGGGGTGTGGCCTGCTTCCAGTATATCTATGGACATTCTGGGAAAAGAGACACTCTTCTGTGGATC
>NW_006922020.1:2121202-2131769 GCF_000298275.1 Orycteropus afer afer
AAGTTCATTGGGTTCCTGGGGATTCTACCATTTGAGGAAGATCATATCCTCCAGTGGAGAAAGAAGGTCAGGGACTTGGCTGCAATTCCACCAGGCACTTTGAGAAAAAGACAGCATGGGGCAGAAGAGAGTAGATTTTTCATGTCTGGGTTCAAATTCTAGCCTTGTCATTTCCTATCTGGGACCCTTGGCTACTCATTCTGGCTCTCTGAGCCTCGATTTCCTCATCTGTGAAATAGGGCTGATGATAAATCTTCCCTCCCCAGGGAATGGTAGGATTTAAGAGGGTGTCTGCAGTGTTCTTGGCATATAGGAGGTTTTCAATAAATTCCCAACTCATTTCCTCTTGAGATGGAGTGGAGGCTGGAGAAGTACTGTGGAGAGATAGGAGGAATGACCTAGGGTAGTGAAGAAGGTAAGACTGCAGAATGGGGAGTGTCTACTCCTGGGATAGCAGAGGGACAGATCTGCTCCTGCCTCCTCTCCCAGCCACAAGTGCAATAAGAACCCAGCAGAAAGACAGGATCTCAGAGGGCATTTACACAGACATCTTCCCAGCACACACCGAGTTCTAGAAGCTCCTGAAATGGGCCCAGAGAGGAGAAGTAGTTTCCTAGGTCACTCAGCAAATGAATGGCAGATCCAGGACTAGAACTCAGGTTGGGGCTGCATCTTGAGCTCATCTGCCTGCCTGTTCTTGGCCAGGGAACTGTCTGCTCAGCACCATCAACTCTGTACTGAGCTCCACACTAAACCCAGGACCCTTGAGGGTACTTGGAGGGAGAATGCCTTCACCTGTGGCTAATGACACACCCTTATGAGGCTCTGGTCTTTCCCCCAAATACCCCAATTCCAACTATGAGTAAGAACCAACTTCAAGGCAGTGAGTTTGTTTTTTGGTTTGGTTATTATTAAGACTTGTATATGCATCCTGGCTTGGCCACTTCCCACCTATCTGACTTTGAGGAATTCATTTCCCCTCTCTGTGACCATATCCACAAACTTAAAATAGGGATGATTTCAATAGTTACCCAGTGCTTGTGAAAGTTGCTTTGAAGGTCAAATGGGATCATAGATGATTGAAAAGAAAAGAAAAGAAAAAGAAGTGTGGAAGGAGTGAGGTCTGAGGATTAGAAAGATCCAGTTGTGTGACTTTAGGCAAGTTTCTTGACCTCTCAGTGCCTCAGTAAAGTGGGGAATAGTAACAGTTCCTTCCTCACAGGGTTGTTGTGAAGAGGATGCTTCTTCTCCTGTAGGTAACAATTTCGGCAGAGTAGGAGTTCAATATGTCAGCTGTTCTGGTGGTGTAGTGCCTAAGTCATTCAACTACTAACCAGAAGGGTGACATTTCAAACCCACCAACCACTCCTCAGAAGGAAGACTGGGCAATCTACTTCTGTAGTGATACTGCCTCAGAAACCCAAGGAGGGTTCACTATGAGTCAGATCCAACTCCATGACAGTGAATTTGGTTTTGGTTTAGTTATTAAGAAGGAACTCTGGTGGTGAGGTTGTTAAGGCATTTGGCTGATAACCAAAATTTGGTGGTTTGAATTCACTGGCCACTCTACTGAAGAAAAATGAGGCAGTTTGCTTCTGTAAACAATTAGAACCTTGGAAACCCATTGAGAGTGACTATGAGTCAGAACCAACTCCATGACAGTGAGTTTGTTTTTTGATTTGGTTATTATAAAGACTTGTATGTGCATCCTGGCTTGGCCACTTCCCACCTATCTAACTTTGAGGAATTCATTTCCCCTCTCTGTGACCATATCCACAAACTTAAAATAAGGATGATTTTAATAGTTACCCCAGTGCTTGTGAAAGTTGCTTTGAAGGTCATATGGGATCTTAGATGATTCAAAAGCAAAGAAAAGAAAAAGGAGCCCAAGAGATATGTATAAACTGTAAAGTGCGGTGCAGATATTTATTGTTATTCAGTCACTGTTGCTCTTCTGCTACCCCTGCCACCTAGCTCCCCTCCAGCCTGCCTGATAATGAGCTGGAGGCTCCAGTAATGAGGCTGTTTCTTCACTTAAAATCCTGAAACAGCCTCAGAGGAAGAGAGGATGAAGCAGGAAGAGGATTGAGGAAGAGAGTGCCAGAATCTGCCCACAGGATCTCCTCCAGTCTGCAGTGCTCAATAATATGTGTGGCTCTACCCATCACCTGCAGATCTTATTGCAAAAGCCCCTAGCAGGATGGTGATCAAGAAGGAGCAGGGATTCCTAGGTTATCAAATGCCAATGTCTTTATTAACAAGTACTTGGCTTTGCTTTTCCTGATAATGAATGCCATGTCCTGGGCACATAGTCATGGCCTCTCTCTTCCCTACCCTCTTCCAGACAGTTGATAGGCTCATAAATTGCAAAAGGCAATCTTGGTCATGGGGGACAATCCATCTTGTAGCTGGACCTGGGTCAGTGTAGGGTCAAAGGGCAGAAGGGGCAGGATTGGACCTTAAAGATGGGGTTGGGAGGCTTTATTTAGGGAGTGAGAGCCTTGTCAAGTAGGCCGGGGGCCAGAGGAGGGCATTGGTCCTGGCTTCATGGTAGGAGATGAGAAGGATCAGAGCTTAGTACAGGGAGCTCTGTGGGGCAAAGGTTGAGGGAGGCTACAGCTCAGAGATTAGAGCTGATGGCCTGAAGCTGTGGTTGCACCTCTTGCCTTGGTCAGGCTTGGCTCAGGCCCCAGTCTGGGTTAAGTTGAGAGGAGTTGGGACATGGGGGTCTGGGATTTAATCTCTGGGTTTTTCATGAAAGCAACAAATGGAAGGAGCTTCTGCCCAGGACTCAGCTACATTGGTGGGGGCAACTTCCTTTTTCCTAAATCCCTGCCTGAGGGATCTAATGATTTAAAGGGAAAAAGATGCACCTGGTGGAGAACAGTTGGTCAAGATCTCAGGAGACTGGACTACAGGCATCATGACTCAGAGTGAGAGTGGGTTAGGACTCTTGGTTGTAAGTGACAGAAACTTCACATCAACCAGCTTAAGCACTAGAAGGGAGTTGATGGGATAACATGACTCAAAGTTCTGGGGAAAGTCCTGGGCTTGGCAGGGCCATCTGGCCTTAGTTTGTCTCCATTCTTGCCTCTGGTCTCTACTAGGATGGTCTCACACCCAAGCAGACCCTCCCCCTGAGATGGCCTCATAGGTCCTTGCTCACACCCTTCTAGATAAACAAAACAAAACAAACAAACACACCATCATCAAGTCAACTCTGACTCATAGCAACCCTATAGGATAGAGTAGAACTGCCCCATAAGGTTTCCAAGACTAAATCTTTATGGAAGCAGGTGGCCTCATATTTTTCCCTGGAGCAGCTAGTGGGTTAGAGCCACTGACATTTTGATCAGCAGCACAATGCTTTAACCACAGTACCACCAGAGTCCCAAGCATATAGAAATTCCTGTATTCAGTCCCATTGGCTCTGATTGGGTCTTCCCTGGACCAACCACTTTGTCCAGGGGGTGCAAGACCCAGGCCTGGGAATTGGAACCCTCTTTGGTCTGGGGATGCAGTCACTTCAACTACCTCAAGGACTGACAGGGCTGAGCGGTGGATTCCCAAGGAAAATGAAAAGGGACGTTCCTGAGGCTACGCTGGATGCAAGGTGGGCAGAACCATCAGATCTCTTGATGGGTGGGATCAGAGATGAGCATGAAACTGATGCCCCTCTCCCCTTTGCTGGGTCAGTAGACCTCTGCAGTTTCAAAATTGGTTTCTAACAGTGCTCAGCTACACCATTTTTCCTGAAAATTGTCCTCAGCTGAAGGGAGCACCCAGCTGACTAGCTGGAAATTCCTAGAAGGAGCAATCAATGACTGATTGCCACAGGAGTACAAAAGGCTGACCTCCTGCCCCAAGGCAGGACAACACTATGGTAGTGATGATGCAGAGCTCCCTGTGGGTTCAGGCTGGGGCTAGAGCAACTGAACCCATATTCTTGCCCAGCACCTCTTATCTCCATCCTGCTTCCTCACTCCCTTTCCCCTGAGGTCTCCTCAACACATTACTTGCACATGAATCTATCTCAGGCTCTGCTTCTAGGGAACATGACCTAAACTGAATCCTTGTCTACAATAGACCTCTCTCACACACACACCTGCCCTTTGCAGGCTTTGTCCTGTGGGTTACATTCTTCTCTGTGTGCTGTGGGGTGAGAGTGGGAGTCAGCTCTAAAAAGTACATGTTACCAGGCTCTGAGGAAGGCACGGTCCAAGCCCAAACTCCTGCTGTTAACTCATTCCAATTTTCCCCACAGTTACTCTGGGTTCTCATTGAAATCCATCTTGTCCATATAGTTTCCACATCTCTCTTTGGATCTAAGTTTGATTAACAAAAGGTTATAAACAAGTCCCAGAAAGCAGAAACACCGGCATCTCCCTAGGGCAGCTGGAGTCTAATGGCAGATGGTAAATTACTTTGCAACTGATATATATATATATATATCTTTGTGTGTAGATAAACAGGTCTAAACTAATTAGGTTTGGTTTTTATTTTTCTTTCTCCCTCAACTGTTGGACTACAATGGGAGTCTCTTGATCCCACAGTGAATTGGTTACCAGATTTCAATAAAAGTTTTGTCCTTGTAATTATAGTTCATTAATGAATTTACAAGGGATGGATGGGATGGTCTGCAGTCCCAATAAGAGGATTGTTTTGCATTTCTTCTCTTTTAATTACATAGTTATCTCCTGGACCAACTCTCTGTGAAAAAATGGGGAGAGAGAGTCCCAATTGCTCCATCTGTTGCAGATGCAGATGCAATTAACAGGGGAGAAGACAGGAGCTGTTCCAGGGCTTCCTGCTAACAGAGGCTGTGTGTGAGATCGGTAATCAACTCCATGGTGAAATCTACTGGAGCAGTTAAGTAGCTGCCTTAGGGATGCTGTCTGCCCCCAGTATATAAGAAGCAGCTTCCGAAATGGTCTGTAGCTTTTGGCACTCTTGAATCCTGCATGTAGCGGAGTCTTTATCCAGCAGCCTGCCATGTTGTCTGCTGATCTTGAGACTCTTAATAAACTTGAATCAATGTCTGCCATGTGGTTTGGTGATACCAGGACTGTGACTTTTACTTGTCAATCTTGGGTTTATCAGCCTCAGCAGCCAGCAGCTGCCTGAGTGAAGAAAGCCTCCAGCTTCAGTGGGCCGGGAGCAGGAGGTAGAGCTGGACCCCAAGGTTAAGGAGCTTCCACCCAGCCCCTAGAACCTGGCACTTTGAACTCAGACTTCTAGCCTCCACAACTGTAAGAGAACAAACTTCTCTTTGGTAAAGCCACCAATTTATGGTATCTTCTGTTAGAGAGGCACTGAGGTAACCAAAACACTGGGGATGCAATATCTGGGAGTTTGGATCAGGATTAAGCATGGTCCTCTACTGAGTTACCATTTCTTGGGCACCTACTATGTGCTCCACTAACAACTCACTGCCATCAAGTTGACTCTGACTCATAGCGACCCCCCTTTGAGCTTCTGAGGCAGTACATCTTTATGGAAGTAGATTGCCCCATCTTCCTTCTGTGGAGTGGCTCATGGGTTTGGACCTCTAACCTGTAGCTTGCAGTCAAATGCCTTAGGCACTGTGCCACCAGAGCTCCTTACTATATTCTAGTGCTTTATGTATTAAAACCCCCCAATAAGGCTATGTTGGCATGCAGAATAGACTGCTATCTGTTTTAACAGACTCATTTTACAGACAGAGGAACTAAGGCAGACATATATGTGCAGGGCACTGGGCTAGGTGTGGGGAACTGGGAGGAGAATGAACATTTTACAGATGTTAAAGGGAAGCTCAGAGATGTGCAGGATTTGCCTAAGACACTCCAAGTAGAGCTGGAAGTTGAAGCCAGCCTAAAATTTATTTCAAATTTCCTGTTATTTCTGTCCTCTTTGCTGCTATCTAGGGAATCTTTCTGGACTTCAGTTTTCCTGTTTGTGAAGTGGGCCCCAGAGATGGGTCATGTTATCCCATCAACTCCCTTGATGAGCTTGGAGGGCCTCTTAGGCTTTGGAGTGGTGTGTTTGGAAGGAGGTGGGGGCCTGGGATGATGGTAATGGAGCTGGTGTGGAGAGTCTGGCACCAGAGGCTCCAGAGTCCAGGAATGAGGCCTGCAGTCCCCAGCACTTTGAGGCACTCAACAGTATCTAATCCCTTTAAGTTCTTTTCATTAAAGACTCTCATAGGCGCTGGCAGCCCCCTTCTCCATGGACCATCCCCAAATTTCTGACTCTGGAATGTTTGTATGAAGGTCCCCAGGTAGACTTGCCTTTGGTCTTCCTGGCCTCAGGCTGTCTAGAGACTTTGCCAGACCAGCGGATGGCGGTGCAAACCTGACAATGAGGGTTTGAGGGGAGGTGAGAAGTCCCCAGAGGTTGAGGATGAGCACATATAGCCATAGCCTGGGGCTGGTGTTGGAGATCCCAAGGAGAGAAGACCAAAGGGCCCAAAATAGGCCCCCAGGCACCTTGGAGAGAGCAGGGACTCTGTAATCCAAAGACTTGGGCATGAACCCAATTCAGCCCCTGATGTGTCTCATGACTTTGGGCATGTGCCTGTACCTCCCAGGTCTCAGCTTGCTCATCTAGGAAATGATTCCTTCTTCAGTGATGTGTAGAGACTTTGAAATGAGATGGTGTTTGTAAAGTGCAGAGTACAGGGTGAGGTGGCTGTTTGTGTTCAAGAAGGAAGCTTTGTATTTTACTGTTGCGGCAGTGCCTGGGTTGGGGCCCAGGGTGTCATGTCTCAGATTGGCATATTTTCCATTAGAGCCTCTAAGATTAAGAACTATCCTTTGCTTCATCATCAAAAAGCTACTAATAGGTCAAGATACATCCATTTCTATCCCCTCCCCAGCAGGGCTCTCAGGCCTTGAACCAGCCCCCTCAGGCTGTTCTCTCCCTGTGAAGTGCATATGTGTTGCCCTTTGGTAGCGTAGTGCCTAAGGCACTTGACTGCTTACCAGAAGGCTGGTGATTCAAACCCACCAGCCAATCCTTGGAAGGAAGGTTAGGCAATCTACTTCCGTAGTGCTGTGCTACTGCCTCAGAAACCCAAGGAGGTGTCACTATGAGTTGGGTCCGACTTGACGGCACAAAACAACAACAGTGATGGTGGTGGGGAGTCTGAGGTCTGCAGGAGATCTGGTCTGGAGAGAGGTGCAAGGTGGCCCAGGGCAGGTGGCCTGGGTGGCCTAGGATGTCGCTGCACCCTAGACCAGTGACAGAATAACTGGGGGACTATGGTAAATTCAGTGCAGGGCACAGTGGTCTCAATTACTGCAAAGTCACAGTGTTGCCAGAAAGCTGAGCCATCCAGAGATCTCGGCTAGGAGCCTGGATCAACCCCCGGTACCTGATTTTCAGAGACTAGTAATGTTGAGGTTGGAAAAGACCAGTGAAGCCACCCAGTTAGTCCCTCCCCAGGGGTTCACCAGCATGAGATCTGCTGCCTGAAAATCCCCTGAGGAGCTTGAAAGTGTAGATTTCCAGGCCCTGTCCTGTTGTTGTTGCTGTTGTTGTTGTTGTTATGTGCCGTGGAGTCGAACCTGATTCATAGCGAGCCCTCCTTGGGTTTCCGAGGTGGTATCACTATGGAAGTCCTAGAGATCCTAAATCTTCAACTGGCTGAGGGCCCTGTACTCTACAGTATTTCAAGGAGATCCTAGGGAATTCTGACACTGGGAGACATTCTGACACTGGGAGACATTCTGACACTGGGAGACATTCTGGACACTGGGAGATGTTCTGGACACTGGGAGACATTGGGTGAGCCCCTTCCCATCTCAGAGCCTTGCTGTCCCATCTGGGAAGTGGTGTCAACACTTCCTAGCTTCTACAGAAGGCTCAGTGAGAAGCTGTAGTCAAATATGCCTCAGTGCCTGACATGAAGTAGGTGCTTGGTTAGGGTGAACAAACCCGAAACTTCAACACCAGCAAGGGGGGCCGGATGGGTGTAATTTCAGGTAAATTATTTCTGTGTTTGAACTCAACTCTGTTTCCCAGATGGGTCCCAGTTCTGACACATAGCTACACTCAGCACCCAGCACAATGCCTGGCTCAAAACAAGTGCTCAGCAAATACATTTGTTGAATAAATGAATTAAAGAATGATATCTGGGTCATGTGGAACACATCAGCTGAAATAATAGTAAACACAAAAATTTTGATCCAAACCATTATTCATTGCCATTGAGTCAATTCTGACTCATAATGACCTTATAGGACAGAGTAGAACTGCCCCATAGGGTTTCCAAGGCTGTACTCTTTATTTAGGAAGCAGACTGCTTCTACTGAGTGGCTGGTGGATTTGAGCCACTGACCACTGTACCTCCAGGGCTCCTTACAAACTGTGATAGTTGACACATAGTAAGTGCTACCGATGTGCTGCTGCTATTGTTGTTATGTGCCATGGAGTCGTCTCCCACTCGCCAACCTTCTTGTTAGCAGTCAAATGCTTTAGGCACTACACCACCAGAGGTCCCGCCCATGTGCTAATCACTGTTATTCATAACAACTGTTTCAGCACATGTTGTTGTTGTTGTTGTTATGTGCCGTCGAGTCGGCCCCGACTCATAGCGACCCCTCCTTGGGTTTCCAAGGCAGTATCACTACGGAAGTAGGACTGCCCAACCTTCCTTCCGAGGAGTGGCTGGTGGGTTTGAACCGCCAGCCTTCTGGTTAGCAGTCAAGTGCTTTAGCCACTATGCTACCAGAGCTCCTGTTAGGTACTCTTATATCCCACTTTACAGAAGGAAAGACATGAGGCCCATATAGCAGAAGGCTCAAATAGCTTGCAGTGGTATGTGGAAGAGCTAGGATGCTAGCACAGGCCTGTCTGCCCACATGGCCCATAAGCCTTTTTTTTTCCTTTAAGTGGAAAGCCAGTGTCCCCAGAGCTGCCTCTGTAGCCTCTGTCTGAGCGGTTACTATGGCAGCTACCTTAGCTCCAGGGGAGGGAAAGTGGGAAATAGGTCAGACTGTCAGATTGGTAATGAGGCTGCAAAGTTCTTATCTGTCCCCTGATGGGATCTGGCTTCATAAGGCACTGCCTTCACATCAGAGGCGGCCCTGTGTCTGGGTCCTGGATCAAAGGCCAGTTGCCTCTGAGCCCAGACACTGTGGCCTGGAAGGTCAGCTTGGGGCTCAGGTTTAAGAAGGTCCCTCCTTGATCCTCTCACAGTGAATCATGCTTCACTACCAGCACCGTCGCCCGCCTGGTTTCCTGAGGACACCAATTGATGCCTGGATCCAGCAGTGAGCAGAGGCAGCTGACAAGGCTCTGTGCCCCAAACAGCTCCCACCAGGATGCCTGAGAACCCACCATGAGGTGGGCTGTGACTTCTTTTTAAGTGGTGGCTCATGGTGGGACAAGAGGCTTTTCATTCTGACAAACCTGGGTTTAGATACTGACTGTTGTTCCACACTGTGTGTCCCTGGTCATGGGGTTCCATCTCCAAATGTGTTGGCCAAGTGGGGATTATGACCTCCTCTTCACAGTGTGGGTGTGAAGTCCTTCTGAGGTAATGCCTGTGAGGGCTTAGAATATGCAGAGTGGGGTGGGGGCTCCTTTCCAGGCAAGAGCCTTAGGGGCTTTGACCTCAAACAATGTGACCTTGGCCACATGTTCAACACCTCTGAGCCTCAGTTTCCAGATCTGTAAATGGGGATGCTGTGACAATGAAACAAGATAAAGATAAAGAGTGTCATCAAACTTCAGTCCTTTCTTTAATACACACATGACTCTCTTGTTGTTGTTGTTGTTAGGTGCCATCAAGTCATCTCCGACTGACTCATAGTGACCCTATGCACAGCAGAACACAGAAACTCCACCTGGTCCTGAGCCAGCTCCATGATTCTTGTTACACTTGAGCCCATTGCTGTCACCATTGTGTCAATCCACCTTGTTGAGGGCCTTCCCTCTTTCATCAACCCTCTGCCTTACCAAGCATGACATCCTTCTCCAGGGAATGGTCCCTTCTGACAACATGACCACAGTAGGTGAGATGAAGTCTGGCCATTCCCATTCTTACCTCCAAGGAGCATTCTGGCTGCACTTCTTCCAGGACAGACCTGTTAGTTCTTTTAGCAGTCCACGGTATTTTCAGCATTCTTTGCCAACACCACAGCTCAAAAGCATCAACTCTTCTTCGGTCTTCCTTATTCATTGTCCAGCTCTTACATGCTCATGAGGTGTTTGAAAATACCATGGCTTGTGTCAGGCTCACCTTAGTCCTCAAGGAGACATCTTTGCTCTTCAGCACTTGAAAGAGTTCCTTTGTGGCCAATTTACCCAGTGTTCTACGTTGTCTCAGGAGCTCTGGTAGCATAGTGCCTAAGGCACTTGACTGCTAACCAGAAGGCTGGAGGTTCAAACCCACCTTGGAAGGAAGATAAGGCAATCTACTTCCATAGTGATATTACCTAAGAAACCCAAGGAGAGGTCTCTATGAGTTGGGTCCAACTCGATAGCAAACAACAACATATGTTGTCTCATGTCCTGACTGCTGCTTCCATTGCTGTCAATTGTAGAACCAAGCAATGTGAAGTCTTTGACAATTTCAATCTTT
>NW_006922020.1:2132259-2132858 GCF_000298275.1 Orycteropus afer afer
CTACTTCCGTAGTGATACCACCTCGGAAACCCAAGGAGGGGTTGCTATGAGTCGGGTCTGACTCGATGGCACATAACAATAACAACACAACAATAAACATCTTTCTGGTATTCTTTACTTTGAGCCAAGATCCATCAGACATCAGCAATGATATCCCTCATTCCATGTCCTCTTCTAAATCCAGCCTGCACCTCTGGAAGTTCTCTGTCAATATAGTGCTGCATTTTTGAATTATCTTCAGTAAGATTTTACTTCCATGAGATATTAATATTGTTCAATAATTTCCACATTCTGTAGGATCACCTTTCTTTTGAGTAGGTATAAATATGGATCTCTTCCAGTCAGTTGGCAAGGTAGCTGTCTTCTAAATTTCTTGGCATAACTGAGTGAGCGTCTCCCGTGGGGCATCCGTATGTTGAAACATCTCAATGGGTATTCCATCAATTCCTGAAGCCTTGTTCCTCGCCAATTCTTTCCATGAAGCTTCGACTTCTTCCTTCAATACCATTGGTTCTTGAACATATGCTACCTCCTGAAATGTATGTAGATCAACCAGCTCTTTTTCTGGTACAGTGTGCATTCCTTCCATCTTCTTTTGA
>NW_006922020.1:2134308-2154022 GCF_000298275.1 Orycteropus afer afer
AGGAGTGGCTGGTGGGTTTGAACCACCAGCCTTCTGGTTAGCAGTCAAGTGCCTGAGGCACTGTAGATCGTATAGTTGTCTGATTCAAAATGGCCCAAACTAGTCCATTTCAGCTCACTAATGCGAAGGATAATGATCTTTATGCATTCCATTTCATTTTGACAACTTCCAATTTTCCTAGATTCATACTTAGTATATTCCATGTTCTGATTATTAATGGATGTTTGCAGCTGTTTCTCCTCAGTTTGAGTCATGCCACGTCAGCACATGGAGGTCCTGAGAGACTTACTTTATCCATATCATTAAGGTTGGTTCTACTCTAATGAGGCAGCTCTTTCCCAGTCCTATTTTGAATGCCTTCCAACCCAAGGGGCTTGTGTTCTTGCACCGTGTTGGGCAATGTTTCCAAGCTATTCATAAAGTTGTGCAGTAATGTATCAGACAGGGTTTCTCTGCTATATGTGAGATTTTCCCTGGCCAATTTTTGAGAAGGGGATGGCTCCTCCTTCTTTCTACTCTGTCTTAGTCTGTAAGCTACATTGAAACCTGTGCACCATGTGCAACTCTGCTGGTGTCTGAATCACCAATGGCATAGCCTCAAGCCTCACAGCAATGTACAAGCCTCACAGGATGACAAACTGACAGACAAGTTTGTCTCCCTTAGCTGTTAGGAAACCTCTGCACCCTCCTCTTACCTAATTCCTACCTGAAACCTGCCACTCTGTGGTTCCTGGCAGCTCCTGGTCCCTCCTTTTCCTGGCTCTAGGGAGTTTGGGATGACTCTCTTAGCCCCCACTTTTTCTTTCTTCCACTGCGCTTTCACCATCTCACATAATAATTCTGTTACTCATTATTCATTGTGATATCCACTTATCCCCACTGGAGTGTCACCTTCTCGAAGCAGAGGTCTTGCTTGGCTCTGTTAGGGGCTAGAACAGGACCTGGCTGGAGTAGGTGCTAGACAAATGATTGGTGACTGAGCATGTAAGTTCCCATGTCCTGGGCCTAGTCTTCACTGTGGAGCTCAGCCAACGCCACCACATTACTGTTTTCTCTTTGGGATCCTCTTGCTGCCCTGTGGCTACACATCTGCAGTGGTCCTTTCCACCCGGAAGCAGGATAGGAAGAGGCAGGGGGGCTCACCCCATCACAGCTAGGGGCAGCAGCCTCAGTTCCCACAGAGATGACTGTGATGGCTAATTTCCTCAGGTTGGGCAATCTACTTCCATGGTGATACCGCCTTGGAAACCCAAGGAGGGGTCGCTATGAGTCGGGTCAGACTCGACGGCACATAACAACAACAACACAACAACCCCTCTGCTGGAGTCCCTGGTGCTGCAAATGGTTAATTCACTTGGAAGTTAAACAAAAAAGGTTGGAGTCTTGAATCCACCCAAAGGTGCCTCAGAAGAAAGGCCTGGTGATCCACTTCTGAAGTATCAGCCATTGAAAACCCTATGGAGCACAGTTCTACTGTGACACACCTGAGGTCACCATGAGTCAGAATCAGCTTGGTGGTAACTGGTTTATGCATCTGCGGTCACTATGAGTCGGGTCCGACTCGAGGGCACATAACAACAACACAACACATTTTGTTTTATCCAACCAGTATTTTTTCACTATTTGCCATATTCATCATATGACCACAGGTTGGGCACTACTGAGAGGAGGGTTTATAAAGTTCCATTTGGACTGACAAGCAGTTGTTCACTGAATATGGGGCCAGGCATGGACCAGGGGCTGGGGGTGTAGAGACCTGGGATGCTGATCCCACTAAGAGGAGCTCAGTGTTAAAGGAGGGAGGGGGGTAGACAGGCAGGTAGGAGAGCAACACGGGGAAAAGGCTAAGGCAATGATGGAGCACCAGGTATGGGAGATGGCAGGGTAGAGGGCTCCCTGGGGGAGGAGACACTTGAACTGAGTTTCAAAGGTGAGGAAAGGTGAGGAGAGGTGGAGGTGGTGGAGGGTGTGTATGTGTGTGTGTTCCATGTGTGAAGGGCCTGGCTGGGGTAGAACAAAATTCCCCTAGCCCTTCCACTCTCCCCTCATTCCAAATCCACACTGTTTCAGGCTCTGTTCCATGCCCTGGGGAGGGATGGCACTGAATAAGACAGACAGAGGAGTCCCTGCCCTCAGGAACCCCAATCGTTATACAGGGAGTAGGTGGGAGCAGTGACTCCTTTTGGTCCTGGAGGTGGAGTGTGCACGGGCCAGCCAGACCTCCAGCCTCAGATTGCAAAAGTATCTGGACTCACAGCCTGGGTTTGCACAGGGTGAAAGCCTCTGCCCCACCTTCCCTGGGTGCCAATCAGAGCCTCCCCTGCCTGCTCACGGGAGTTTAGGCCTGGCCAGCTTAGAGAGAGGCTTGTCTTAGTCCCCACAGCCAAGTCTACTGGGCTCTGGGCTCTCTCTGCTGCAGGTAGTTCTGGGATCCACCCAGCTCAGGAGATGCTGAGGTTGGGGGAAGAGGAGCATCCAGGTCTCTCCAGAATCCCAGCCCCTTCCTGCCTAAAATCCTCCCATCCCCTTCCCTGGATCAAATTCCTTTCCAGGAAAACCTGACCTGAACCCGCAAGAGAGCCAGTGCTCAGAGCCCAGGGAGCTCACATAGATTAAGCAACAGAATAGAGGAGAGGTTTCCACGGTGGAACAGGGCTGGTTGACCACGGAAGATAAACAGACATGAAATGACAGTGGCTGCTCACTTCTTTTTCTTCTTCTTTTTTTTCTGGTCCAGATGCACCAGATATCAATCCCCTGGCAGCCAAGGCTGTGCCCATCATCCTCCATGTAATAGACATCCCAGGGGGCAGGTACTCAGCTGGGAGCATATCTGCCAAGGCTATGTCTTCATGAAATTTGTCATCGGGGGCTTCAGGACCCATTTGACCCACTCAGCACCTGTCGGGGCAAGGGGTGGGCACAGGCATCCCTGAGACAGTGTCACTTGTGTTGTAGGTGTGGGCTGTGCTGGGTCTAGGGGTGGAGTGGAGGTGTCCTGGTCCTGTTTTCCCAGGCTGAAGCAGAGGGTTCCCCAGGTGGGGTGGATGTGGAAGCATCCAGAAGGCAGTTTGCACACCTATGTCAAGGAGCAGGGCCTTCCTGGGTTGGGTTTAGCTCCCTTGGCAGGTTAATCATGTTCCATGGGCTGGAATAGGGTGCGGGTTCTGGGGTGGTTTACCCCAAAGACCCTGGGTCCTGGGAATGAGATACTGAGGTGGGTCAGGTGAGGACAGGGATAGAGGTTTTGGAATCTCACTCTCAGGCACTCCACATTTTAGTGCTGAGAGGAGCTTGGGGATAATTGGCCCAATGTCCTTCTACAGAGGCTGACATGCAGAAAGGAGTGTTTAGAGCCTTGATTCTTTCATACTGTTGGAGGTTTTTCAAATTTGTCAGTCCTATTCATGGCATCTGAGATGCATAGAATCTTGGAATTAAAACATCTTTCATAGACTCAAAACTGTTTTCATAGAATCTTTGAGTCACAGAATCGAGTCTTATTCTTCTCGCAGAATCATAGAATTACAGGATCACAGATGCATTCATGGACTTCCAGTCCTAAGAATCTCAGAATTAAAGAATAGCTCAGAAAAACTTGGAGCTGAAATCAGAATCTGGAAGACAGGGAATGACCTGCAGTGCTCCCTATAATGCACGAACCCTGTCTCCATTATCATGCAATAACTTAAACTCTTCTAGGGATGGAGAGCTCACCATCTGACAGGACAACTTGTCCCACTGTTGGGCACATCAGACTGCTGATCCTGAGTCGAAATCTGCCCCACGTGACCCACCCACATTTCCTCCCTGGTCACCTCCCCCAGGAGGAACTGAATGTATAGAGAAGTGAATTTGACCCCAAAACAGAGGCCTACATGGCTAAAAACAGCTTGACTTTTGCCCAGAGGAGTCTATCTCCCTCCAGGACAGAGTTGGGCACCAGGACACAGGGACATGGTGGGACCATTCAGCTCATCTTCACTCACTTCAATTCACTGCTTACCCGGTGAGTCAAAGATGAATCCAGTCGCTTCTCACCTCCTAGGAGGGATGGGTCAGGAACAGAGACAGAAGGACAGGAAACAACATGAGGAAAGGATGTGTGGTCATTCCCTGTGATGGTGCAGAAGAAGGAGGGATACGCTTGTCAGAAGTCAAAAGGTGACCAGATATGGGGCTGTGTGCAGCAAAGGAAAAGCCTGGTCTGCGAGTCACTGACTGGTCAGTGCTGTCCCAGCCCTACCTCTGACCACCGGGCAACTTTGGGCAAGTGACTCTCAATACCTCTGAGCCTCTGTTTCTCATTCTGTAAAATGGACTAATGAAGCCTACATTGTGTGAGTGGTGCCCAGGCTGAGGTGGGATGCTCTGAGAGCATGCAGTCACCTTCCTGCCTGGCACTGAGCACAGAGCAGGAGGCAAAATATGTGCCTGTGAGTCCTGGTGGATGACGGTAGCACTCACGGACAGCATCCGAGGTGGAGTGACACAGCCAGGCCAGACCCCCACTGTGCCCAGGCATGCGCCGGACCCCTTCCCACCTCTGAGTTCTTTACTCCTGTTGTTGCTTTCTCCTCCATCCACTCAGGAGCTGCACTCTCACTCGGTCAGGCACAGCACATTCTCTCATTGTGCACATGTCCCTTCTTTCCCGGGGCATTCATTCATTACTGCATCCAGGCATGTGCAACCTGCTGCCAGTCCTCCAGCAAACAGACAGATGCCCCAGCCCATGCCAGATCCTGGTCTCCACTCTAAAAAGCCGTGCCTGGGAAGGGGTTGTGCAGTTTAAAGGACTCAGGTGTGACTTCATCCGGGTCTCTTGGCCCCAGGAGTCCCAGATCCCTGCCCCCATCTCCTCTGCCCAGGTCATTCATCACACTTTAACGGGTGGAAGGCAGTTCTAGCAGCCCATTTGAAGGAAGCCCCATGTGTCTTCCTGGTTCTGTGTGATCTCAGCCAGATCACCTGCTGTCACTCTGCCTGGCAGCCCTTTCACCCTGGGGAGGGTGGCCTGAGCTCCCACAAGGCTCTGGGCTGGGGGAAGGTCCTGCCTCTGGGGAACATGCAAAAAGCAGAGGGCAAGTGTCCACCTTGTGCCTCATGGCCCTCCTTTCATGGTGTGAACACAGAAGGTCAAGCAAATTTCTTCAACATAAACCTGGAGGAACATGCATCCACCTGAGCTCCTTCTTGCCAGGAGGGGCTGAGGTGCTAGTGGGTGCTAGACACAGGCAGGGATGATGGACTGCTCCTGGTGGCAACAAGAAGGATCATTAAAAAATCCAGTATCCTTGTTACTATAGTCCAAAGACATACACTCCTATACATGGAAATAGTTGACTGCACTAATTAATTGTTGTTGTTTTTTTTTATCCCCCTGCCTGTACTTAAGACCTCTGGAAACAAGGTTGAACCCAAAGCCTGGTGCAGGCTGCCTAGGCTGATTTCTCTGCTCGCTCCTGGGAAAGTGGGGAGTGAGCAGGAGCCTTGGAGGCACCCAGACCTGGGTTCGAATAACAGCCCCACCTCATGCTGCTGTGTGTGATCTCAGGGAAGACCCTTTACCTTCAGGGCTTGTGTGTCCCTATCTATGTAGCAGGGACAATGACACTCTTGTCTGTGCAGGGCACCAGTGGGTCCAAGGAAGCAGGCACATAGTCAATGGAACACACATTATTCTACTGTAAGAAGCGTCCCACTGGGAGCTCCTAAGCCACACTTATGGGAGGCAGTGGGAAGCAGAGTGCCACGGATAGCACGTCGTCATTGGAAAAGGACAATGTAATCCCACCTAATGAATGGCAATTGCTCATTGATGGAGTTCTTGCCTCCTTTTCTGTCCAATATGATGTGTTTTACATGTGACCTTCCTTTTCTGTCCAATATGATGTGTTTTACATGTGACCTTTGCCAAAACACAGGCATTCCTCTGGAGGGGAATATAATGTTGGAGTTTGAACAGCCTGGAAGATTAATTCTATATAATGGAGTAAAATGTGGCTGTGCAAAAATCTGCCAAAAACTGTACAGATTATGTTTGCAGAAGCAGGGCTGAGGTCAACTGGAGTCTGGGCTGGGGTCATGGTGAGGGGAAGAGGTAGGAAGCTGCTCTGATAAATGATTCATTTGCAAGCTTTGCATTGTTAGCTCTGGGTTGGGAGCAATGTACAGGGTCTGTCCACCTCTGAGGTGCATCTACTGCGTACCAGGCCTGGTGTGTGCTCCACCTCATCAGTTCAGGCACTGTCCTGTAGTGGGTGCTGCTGCTATCATTTGTTCAGAGGGGACCTGAGCCTCAGAGAGATGAATGTCACTCAGCTTGTTAGGCGGCAGGATGAGATTAGAGATCCCATTTGGGTGACCCCAGAGTCCCTGTTCTTACCCTGGCTCCTGCAGGGGTTTGTAAATCAGGGGGAGCTGGGACTACAGACGTCAGTGGTGGGATTTACCATTGACCCAAACTGGGGCTGAGTTAGCATCAAGTTCAGTCCTTCTGAACTCAACCGTTTTCTTGTCAAGCACAGGGTCAGACATAACAACAACAACAACAACAACAACAAGTCAGGAAAATCCTGGCCCTTGGAATGTGCATGTCATTGTGTGTGTATGTATTTATGTGTGTGAGCGTATAACAGAGTGTGTATGCGTATGTATGTGTGTAAATGTGTGTACGTGTGTGTGTGTGAGTTTGTGTGAGTCTGAGTGTATGTGAGTGTGACTCCAAGGAGGCAAATAGTGAGCTGAGGTACACAGAAAATCTGGGGAGTACCTGCTTGGGAAGGCTTCCCTGAAGAGATGGGCTGTGGATGCAGAAGAAGGTTCCCAGTAGAAAGGCATGGGAACAGCACTCCAGGCAGGGCAACTGGCAGAAGCAGTGGGGATGAACTGACTGGTACACTCCTGTACCAAAGTCCATTCATATTTCCACTGCTTCAGGCACTTGCAATACAGATGACTCAGAAAATCATGCACTGGGGGACAGAGGAAGAAGCGAGCCATGGAAGAGTAAACCCAGATATGCCTTCCCCTTTATAAGTAGCTTTTCCCCAAATGGAGCACCCTGGCTGCTAAACATCCCGTCTCCTGGACAAGCCTTACGGCCTTTTGCCCTCAGGCCTTTGAACTCCATGCTTCCTCTACCTGAACCCATTCCTTCTCTTCCTGTGGGTGGCATTAACCCCTGCTCACTCTCAGGCAGGCTGCATCTCCTTGGGGACCTCCCACCCCCGATATCCCAGGTTGGCTTGGGGTGTCCACTGGCTCCCATGACTACCTGTGCTTCTCCCATCAGATCCCACAAACATGTGTTTGCCATTGGGGTCTGGAGGGTAGCGGCAGTGTCTCTGATCTTGTGATTGGCACAGAGTCTGGTTCAGGGCACGCTCCCATCAGTGTTCATACAGGAGACGGCTCTGTGTTTGGGTCTGTCCCTTACTAGCAGTGGGATCTAAGACCAATCACTCACTGCTTCAGCCTCAGTCTCCTCATCTGTAAAGGGATGATAATCCCTTCTCCCAGGATTGCCATGGGTATAGGATGACCTTGGACCAGTGCAGGATACATAATTTATTGCTCTAGTGCCTAAGGCATTTGACGGCTAACCAGAAGGCTGATGGTTGAAAGTTACCAACCACTCCTTGGAAGGAAGACTGGGCAATCTACTTCCATAGAGTTACTACCTCGGATACTCAAGGAGAGGTCACTATGAGTTGGAATCAACTCGATGGCAGTGAGTTGTTTATTTTTTTAAGTGCAAAATGAAAACACAGGGCCCTTTGTTTGGAAACCATTACAGATTTCAAGAGAGTGACTACAGAGCATTTAAATCCAAGTATAAAGCCCTTCTAAGCATGGGGGTTGTGTTGCACACCCATGAAACCGGTCCTGTCCCTAGGGCTCCTGGGTCAGCAGGTGCCTGTCCTTTTGAAAACTCCCTGGTAGGCCACCCAGTTACTCTTTATGCAAAATTCCCTACTCTCTTGCCTTTTACCAACCTACAGAGAAAAATTAAAGACTTCCTCCAGGACTCACAGTTCCTGAAGCTCTGTGGTTAATTAGCACATCCTGGTAGCCCAGGAGTCACATAACATGGACACAGCCTCCCTGGCCCTGGAAAGTGTGCAGGCTGTGGAGTCTGACTTCTTCCTGACTGCGTTTCTTCCTATTTCTGCCCCCGAGGTTTTTGTTGCCCTGAATCTGAGTCTGTTTTCCAGCATTTTACATTTGGAATGCAGGGAGCAAATGGCTCTGTGTGCTACAGAAAGTCATAGACAGAGAAGCAGTAAGAGAGGACAGGTCCCAGCTGGAGGTCACACAGCTGATAAAGGTCAGAGCCAGAATTCAAACCCAGTAATGAACTCATTAGTTTGTGCAACAAACACTTATCAAAGTTGTACTCTGTACCAGATCCCAGAACTCCCATAATTGGGTTGGTTCCAACATCATCCAAGGACACTGTGGGGACCAGGAACATAAACAGATGTTGACCTGCATTGCCTCAATGCTCTTTTTACTACCATTGTTTTATTTCAGCTCAACAGTGATGGAGGAAGGCCCACTTGGTGGAGGTCCAGCACTAAAGTAACTACCAAAGGCACCCAGCTAGGGAGGGGTTGAGGTGGCCCAGCCCTGTATGCCTAACTCTGAGTCCAGTGCTCTTGCCAAGAAGTTGGGGATGAGGTCAGTGGCTAGGAAACAGGGTGAATTATGTGCAAGGAGGGAAGGGTGGCAAAGAAGAATCGAAGCTGGAATTTATAGGAGAAAAAGAGTGCAATATGAAACTCTGGAATTTCTTCTTTTCTCTCTTTCTCTCTCACCTCTTCATGTGATGATGGTCGGTTCTGTCCTGGAAACATCCCATGAATGTCTCCAGGTTGGGCATGGCACTGTCTCGTAATACCTGCTGACCGTGAACATCTCTCTTTGTCCATCTGAGGCTCAGAGTTTTCCAAACTGATCTCCTATGGGGGACTGGGAGACTCTCAGCACAGGGCCTGTCACACATGAGGTGCTCAGAAATGGCTGATTAACCAGTCCTTTCTCACCTCATTCCTTCTTCATAATGAAATCACTAAATCCTACTATGACTATTCAGGCCTCATATTCAGGTCTACCTCCTCCTCTCAGCCTCAGATGCCAGGCAGGTCCAGACAATCCTTATCTTCCACCCAACCACTGTCACATCCTTGGACCCAGCCCTGCCTGGAGCTCCCCTGTAATCCCTCCCTAATGAATATTGCTCAAAGTATAGAACCAACCATGCACTCCATGGCAACAAAGAAATATTCCATGGCTCCTCCTCGCCTTCAAGTTAAAACCAACCTCCTAGACATGGCATTCAATGCCCTTCTGAATTAACCTCAACTATGCTTCCAGCCACATTCCCTGCTGTTGCCCCAAAGTGTCCTCCAATTCCAGTCACATGGGATCCTCCCTCATCACCATCTAGGATGGAGGAGATCATTTAATCAAACAGAGCTGGGGATTGTGGACAGGATCAGAAGGTCAGGAGGGCTATAAACCAGGAAGGGCCTGGCAAAGGTTGCAGGATTGGTGCAGGTACCACCTCCCTCCCTGTGAGACTTGGAGCATTCTGTCATCCTGTAGAGGGGAACCTGGCTGGCTCCAGCCCTTTGCGGGGCCTCCCTAACCTGCCTCAAGGCTCTTGTTTGTCAGCATGGCACACTCCTTTCCTCAGGATTCTTGTTAGCTGAGTGAGGTTTCTGCTAATCCGTGTGCTGGCTCATCAACCTCTCCGATGCTAAAGCTCCTTAAGAAGAAATCCACACGTGGGAATAAATCATGTTTCCTAAGAGCAGGGAGATGTTAATTACAACCAGTGCCTTCCTTGTCTCCTCTGGAAACTTTTATCTCTGAGCATGGAGATAAAGGAATTAGATCTCCATTAAAGGAAGACAGAACCATCCTGAGATCAAGTTTCCCTGTTCTAGAAGATGACAGGCAGCAAGGGGGTATGTGGGAGAAAAAGAAAGAGAAAGAGAGAGCAGGAGGAGAGAGAGAGGGAGGGAGGGAGGGAAACAGAGAGAGAGAAGGGGAACCAGTTGTTCACTGTTTACAGTGCCTGTGTGGGGAGAGAAGCCCAGAGCTCTGAGAGCACACAGGAGGTTCCTAGGAAGGGAGGGCAGTCAATCGTGGGTGAGACCAATAAAACCCGGGAACTGGATGTTTGTTTTTCCACTGCTGATGTCTGGACACACTGAAATCTCCAAGCTGCTTTGCTGTGGTGGAAAGTTGATTTGTTCAAAGAAAATAAAATGTGCACCAGATTTTTCCGTGGCCTGGGTACAGATGCGGGTTCAGCAGAGTACAGCAGCGTTTCTATGCAAACAGCCCCCAGACCCAGCTGCTGGCGCGCCAATCATGAGCTGCAATAACTCCTGGGCTGGGGATGGGAGTGTGGCCCCCTGCCGCTAGAGGCATTGGGGTTTTTACAACCCAAACAGCCCATTTCCTTCTTTGCTGTAGACACTGACTCTGTGTCCAGTGGTCTAACCAGACAGATGCTTGCATCTGAATAGCAGGGGACTGGCATGGGGGATATTGAAGGTTGGGTGGCCATGGTTTCTGAATGTCTCTGGGACTCAGTGGCTTGTGGGTGGGAAGGCAAGCATACAGCAAGTAAACCTGGATCTGGGCAACTCTGAGTCACTCCAGCACCAGAAGAAATAGAGGTCCCTTGCAAACCTGTAGAGTGAACTCAAAAACCAACTCCTCGTGAGCACTAGTGGGGACTGTTCTGCTTCACTGATCCTTACCCAGGAAGATACTCGAGATTGCTCGAGGTGTACATTAGGAGCTCCCAAGGATGAGGTGACCACTGCTCAGAGTGCCTCGCTGGTGGGGTGGGGGCGGGGTGGGGAGCACTCTAGGAACTGGGCATTTGGGAAGATTTAGGGGGAAGAAGAAGGCTGAGGCTAGATCTGTGGATCTCTTATTAAAAAAAAACAATTGGTCTTAGCAATCACACAGCCCGTATTAACTGGGTGCCTACTGGGTGCTGGGCATGTTACCCACATCACACTGCAGGGAAGGAGACAGAGGCTTAGGGAGGCAGAATTTGGGGCCTGAGACCCCAGAGCCGGAAAGCAGCAGAGTTGGAATCAAACCCACACCATCCGTTCCCTGTCCTGGCTCTTCACCCAGGCTCCACCACTCCTCACTTTGGGTCTTCCTCCTGGGGGACTGCCTGAGGTGTGGTCACTCATTCACTCATTCCTTCAGCAGATATGACTGAGGACCCACCAGGATCCTGGCCCTTGGGAAGAGACAGAGAAGTCACTGAGGTCAGTGGGGCCCAGAGGTGTACAGAGGGGCTATAGGGAGGGGAAGCCACTTACTTGGTCAGATGGGGGCATGGCAGAGGGAGGGGAACCAAGGCTTTCTGGTGAGTGTGAATAGAAACTCTCAGGGCTATCTTAAGTGTGCAAGGGTGTGCAAGAGTCCACCTTAGGGAAGAGAGCAGCTGGGCCACGGAAAGGGAAACCCCCAGGGCCTCCTGTCCTCTCTCCACCTCTCCTTCTACAGTCTGCAGGTGGGCTGGGAGCCAGCTGAGGGTCAACCTCCCCTCACACTTCCCACTATGAGCTGGGACTGTCGAGGTTCAGACTCTCAGGCCCAAATCCAAACCTGATAGGTGTGACTGGGGTCAGGTGTTTACCTCTAGTCCAATCAGCTATGACCAGGGGGCACACTCACACCGTAAAGGCAATGGTAGGGGCCCAGAGGTGACGAGAGTGGGTGAGGTGCAGTGCCCGGAGAGAGAAGTTGTTTGAGACCTGAACAGGCATCTGGACCAGTCAGGCACAGAAGGCAGGACAGGACAGAGGGGGCACTACTGAGCAATGAGGACTTGTGGGGTGAAGAAAGGCGGGAGAGAGGACCTGCCAATCAGAGGCAGGGGCTGTGCCAGGAAATGGTGGCAGGAAAACTTTCATCAGGGAGCTCAGTGCCGAAACTGATGTGTAGTGGTTTCTTTTGCTTCCATCGTTAGAGGAAGAAGGAAGATCTTCCTCAGCACAAACCGTATTTATTCTCTTTTACAACATCTCATTTTTTTTCTTCACTCTACTTGTCACAGCCTGTAATGATTGCATTTATTTGTCTGGTTCCTTGATTATCATTCCTCATCCCCACTGCAATATCAGTCCCAGGAGGCAGGAGCTCTGTCTGTCTCATCCTTTGTCCTAGCACCAGTGCCTAAAATATGTTGGGCCCATAGATGGTGGGTGAGTCCTGTGTGTGAAATGAACAAATGAATCAACAAATGGTAACAGGGAGCAGAAGTCTCAAAACAGATGGCAGTAGCACCCCTTAGTTTCATATTTTATTGAAGTAGCTGTCATGCAGTCCTCATCAATGAAAAGCACTAATACTCATTGCACTAATACTTGTTGCACAGGACCCTGTGCTGAGTGCTTTACACCCATTGTCACATTTGAGCCCTCACATCCATCAGTTAACCGATGACAGAATGGAGACCCATAGAAGCAATGTGACCTGCCTGGGCCACAGAACCGGTGAAGAGCAGGACCAAGACTTGAGCCCAGCCCATCTGAGTCCAGTTTCAGCTTAAAACCACATCCCTGCTGCCCTACTGTGTGTCAGGCCCTGTGTGGGGTGCTTCCTCAAGGAGCCCATGGTGAATCGGGAATATAGATACATAAACAGCTCAAATTAAAGGGAGAATGGAGAAAGTAAATGTGCCTGGGTGGCTGAGGAATAAGAGGAGGGTAGAACTTGTGCCCAGGCTGGGAAAACAGGTCCTAGGCACCAGATTTTAACATTATGGTTAAGAAACCACTTTAAAACTGCATGCATTTGGGTATGTGAGAGGGAGCTCATGTGAGGTCTGTCCCTCACTGCCTCTGAGAACTTGGGCACAAGTCTCACCCCCAGAGTATTCTGCACTGTATGCTAGGGAAGTATCACGGATTGAATCGTGTTCCCCCCAAAATATGTGTCAACTTGGCTAGGCCGTGATTCTCAGTGGTTTGGCAGTTTTGTAATGATGTAACTTGGCAGTTATGTTATAATGTAATTGTGGTACTTAAGGTTGTGTGTCAACTTGGCTGGGCCTGGTTGAGTGGCTGGGCAGCTGGATGTAGTATTCCCCATGATGAGACTGGTAATCAGCTCCATGGTGGAAGCTACTGTGAGCAGCTGAGTAGCTGCCTTAGGGACGTGGTCTGCTTCTAGTATATAAGGAGAAGCCTTGAGAAAGGTCCTGCAGCTTTTTGGCATGCTTTGACCCTGCATGTAGCTGAGTCTTTATTCAGCAGCCTGCCATGCCCTGCCGATCTTGGAACTTTTTCTGGACTTGAACTAGTGGTTTGCTGGCTTGTTTGATAGTCTTGGGACTGTGCCTTTTTGCTTATAGACTTTGGGTTTGCCAGTCTCAGCAGCCAGCAGCTGCCTGAGTTAAGAAAAGCCTCCAGCTTTAGTGGGCTGGGAGCAAGAGGTAGAGCTAAAGCCCAAGGTTAGGGGCTTTCACCCAGTCCCTAGAGCTGGCACTTTGAACTCAGTCTTCTAGCCTCCTAAATAATAAGAGAATAAATCCCTGTTTATTAAACCCATCTCATTTGTGACATTTTCTGTTAGAGCAGCACTAGATGACTAAAACATTAATCGTATGATCTAATGTGATCAGCCAATCAGTGGTAAGGGGATTAGTGTGGTACACAACACCTTTACTCAGGTCACAGCCCTGATCCAATGTAAGGGTGTCTCCTGGGGTGTGGCCTCCATCACCTATTAGCTTACAAGAGGATAGGGAACTGAGTAGAAAGAGAGGGACCTGACTACCACCAAGTGAGAAGAGCTAGGAACAGGGTACACTGTTTGGACCCAGAGTGCCTATGTTGGGAAGCTGCTAGACCCAGGGGAAGATTAATGCCAAGATGCATGGATATCTCCAAGGAACACTGGGTCCACAGATATTAAAAGGAGATAAGGACCTTCATCCAGAGCCAACAGAGAGAGAAAGTCCTCCCCTTGAACCAGTGCTCTGAATTTGGATTTCTAGCCTCCTGGTAGCATAGTGCCTAAGGCATTTGACTGCTAACCAGAAAGCTAGTGGTTCAAACCCACCAGCCACACCTCGGAAGGAAAATTGGGCAATCTACTTCCACAGTGATACCACCTCAGAAACCCAAGGAGGGGTCGCTATGAGTCAAATGGACTCTATGCCAGTTAGTTTGATTTGTATTTATTTATTTTTTAACCTGTGAGAGAATAAATTTGTTTAAGCCATCTACTTGTGATACTTCTGTTACAGCACCACTAGATAACTAAGCCAGGAGGCCACACTGTGTAGCAGATCAGGCTGCAGGCTTGACACTGACAGACCTGGGTTCAAGTCCTAACTCTGCTTTTCCACAGGTTGTATCACGACTGGTGATTTACTCTCTTTGAATCTTAGTTCGCTTTTCTGTAAAATGAGGATGATAATAATCCTGTGGTTGTGAGAGTTAAATAAGAATTGAGTGAGAGTACTTAGCACATACCTGGACACAGAGTGAGCAAGAAAGGACTATGTTTACTATTATTATCCTAACAATTGTCCCTGGGGGCAGGGACCTGGTCTATCTTGTTCATTGCTGCATGTCTGATTCCTTCATGGGGCCTGGCATATAATAGGTACTCAGTGCATAGGACTCAGACTCCGCTGCCAGTGGCTTGGGACCACCTCTACAGCTGGGTGGGGACTTCAGCCTGTGCCAGATGCTCCTTCTGTCAAAGGGGACAGCAACAGAAGCACGTGAGCCACAAGGGAAGGTCCAGTTTCATGGGATTCTTGATCTCTCTCATTTCCCTTCATCTCTGATCCATTTTTTAAGTTGAATTTAGTGACTTAACGTGCCAGCTTGTCTCTGGAAAAGCTGGGGCAAAATGACAGGAAGCCAACGTCTCAGCACTCTTTGCTTTGGTTTTTATCCACTGATTTCATGTGGCTGGAGCCCAGGCCACCACTCAGCTGGAGAAATGTCAAAACTATGTTAAATCACAAGATGCCAGCAGGTGACAGGAGAACACTTGTCACCCATCTCCTGCCTGTCCCCCTAGTACCTGAGGCCCTGGCAGAGAGAGCCCACCACTGGTCTCTCACTGTGCTCTCACGGTTGCCTTATATCTCCTGCTCTTCTCCATATTGTCACTGCTGGATAAGAGTGGAGGTGGCCAGACATGTGCACCTGCAGGCAGTAGCCAGTGATGACCTCATGCCTAGTCTCTCCACCTCCCACCCAAGGCCTAGCAGGGAGTCAGAGCCCATGAGAACAGAGACATGACAGGCAGCTGCTGGCCTAAGGTGATTTCCTCCTCCTTTTTATTATTATCAAATTTGAGAGTAACACAAGTTCACCCTTAAATGTTCAAACAATGCAGAAATGCATAAAAAAATGTCCTGCTTCCTTCATCCCAAACACTCCTTTCCAGATGAAACATTGGAAATAATAATAATGATAAACAGCTTGCTGTCTGAGGGTGAACATTTACCTCAGGTAGAGACAATCCTGAGAGTGAGTCATCATGGGAAACAGAAGGCAGTGTTTGCACAGGGAGACAGCTCAGGGGACAGAAATGCATGGGAGTGAAGGATGCAGGGAAAGGGAAGCACAGGGAGAAAGTGGGAAGAGAGCTGTTACACTGTCATGAAACAAAATGTGTGTGGACTGCTGTATGGAAAGTGAATTTGCTCTCTAAACTTCACCCATATCACAATAAAAATTAAAAAAATAAAAAGCTTGCTATCTCTGGCTCAATCAATCCTCACATCAGCCCCATGAGGTGTTAGTGTCATCCCTATTTTAAGAATGGGCAAACGGTGGCTCAGAGTAGTGTGTGAATGTCATGATACCACCCTGTTAACTATCACACAGATTTAAGCCTAGGTCTGTGTGACCCAAAAGCCCACATTCTTTCCACTGTGGCTTGGCTTATATTTGTCTATGCAAGTTCTAAATTTTCTTTCTCTTACAAAACAGGAATATCTGGTACACACTAATTTGCAATTAGTTTATTCGTTTGAGAATCTCTCCCTTTGTCAATCTGCTTTTTTCTTTCACTGACTGCCTGCTGTACTGCTTTTAGGTTATATTAGGTGCTGTTGAGTTGGTTCTGATTCACAGAGACCTGTTCATATAATAGAATGAAACTCTGTCCAATCCTGTTATAGATAACACCATTTATTCATTCAAGTCCCTGTAGTTGTATTTAGAAATTTGTTTCTTAGTTTGCTTTTGTTATTATAAGCAATCTTACCTGCCATTTTATTTTCCTCCATTCATTTAGAATTATTCTTAAATATACGTGTGCAGTATACAGGCATTCTTATCATTATATATTCAAACACTTTACACAATGTATCCATATGCTACCTTTCCAACCATTTGCCTCCAGGTTTCACGCATACCCCACAGCAATCACTCTGATCATACACACATACCCACTGCCATCCAGTCGATTCTGAGTATGATCAGTGTGATGTATAATCCTTGTGGGATTTTTTTCTAGTTGTTCTTATGTGCACACATATATGCATACTGTGTGGTTTTAAAAGCATAAAAGTATTTTTGTACATCTGGCTTTTTATCATTTAACAATAGCAAAGACATCTTTCTATATCAGTAGGTATACCAAAAAACAAAAAAAAAAAGAAAAAAAAAAAAAAAAAAACCAATGCCACTGAGTCAATTCCGACCCATAGCAACCCCCATTAGTTTTCTAAGGCTGTAAATCTTTACTGAAGTCGATTGCCTCAACTTCCTCTCATGGAGCAACTGGTGGGTTTGAACTGCTGACCTTATAGTTAGCAGCCAAATGCCTTAATTCTGCCACCAGCTTGCTGGTAGGTATAGAGGGACCTCATTCTTTTTAACAAAATATTTATTGCAAAGTTTTGGGTGTTCTTTCCTTTCTCCCTCCTGCCATCCCTCCCCCCTCCCCCTTCCCTTTCTTCTTTTCTCCCTCCCTCCCTCCTTTCCTTCCTCCTTCCCTCTTTTCCATCCTCCTTCCCTTCTTTCCTTCCTTCCTTCTACCATTCCCCTCCTCATGGATATTCAGATTACTTTCATTTTTTTCTCTATAAATAGCATTGCAGCATGTATCTGGGTGCATGCTTCATTGTGTGCATGTGGGAGCGTTTCTCTAGTATCCATCCCAGCAAGTAGAATTGCTAAGCGGAGGGGTTTGCCAAACCAGATCTTTTCTAAGGCCAAAAGAGGCTTGGGACAATCTGCCTCAGGTTTGGAATTAACTGTCACTTCCACTAGGAAGTCCCTATTACTGTTGTTGTTAAGTGCTATCCAGTCAGTTCCAAGTCATTGTGACCCCATGCACAACAAAATGAAACACTGCCGGGTCCTGCACCATCCTCACAATCATTGTTACGTTTGAACCCATTGCGACAGCCACTGTGTCAATCCATCTCATTGGGTTCTTCCTCTTTTTTGCTGACCTTATACTTTACCAAGCATGCTATCTTTCTTCTGATAACATGTCCAAAGTACGTGAGACAATGTCTTGCCATCCTCAAGTCTAAGGAGCCTTCCGGTTGTACATCCTCCAAAACAGATTTGTTCATTTTTCTGGTAGTCCATGGTATATTCAATATTCTTTTCCAACATCATAATTCAAATGTATCAATTCTTCCTTGGTCTTCCTTATTCATCGTTCAGCTTTTGCATGCATACGAAGTGATTGAAAATACCATGGCTTGGGTCAGGTGCACCCTAGTCCTCCAAGTGACATCTTTGCCTTTTAACACTTTAAAGAGGTCTTTTGCAGCAGATTTGTCCAATGCAATACATCATTTGATTTCTTGCCTACTACTTCCATAGAGGTCGTGGATCCAAGTAAAATGAAATTCTTCATAACTTCAATATTTTCTCCATTTATCATATGCTGCTTATTGGTCCAGTTGTGAGGATTTTTGTTTTCTTTATGTTGAGATGTAATCCATACTGAAGACTGTAATCTCTGACCTTCATCAGTAAGTGCTTCAGGTCATCTTCAATTTTCAGCAAGCAAAGTTCTGTCATTTTCATATTGCAGGTTGTTAGTGAATCTTCCTCCAATCCTGCTGCCGCATTCTTCTTCATATAGTCCAGATTCTCAGATTTGCTCAGCATACAGATTGAAAAATTATGGTGAAAGGATACAACCCTGATACACACTTTTCTTGATTTTAAACTGCAACAGCCCCCTGTTCTGTTCAAAAACTGCCTCTTGGTCTATGTACAGGTTCCAAATGAGCACAATTAAGAGTTCTGGAATTCCCATTCTTCACAATGTTATCCATAATTTGTTATCATCTACCCAGTCAAATGTCTTTGCATAGTCAGTAAAACGCAAGTAAATATCTTTCTGGTATTCTGTATTTTCAGCCAAGACCTATCTGACATCAGCAGTGGTATCTCTTGTTCCACATCCTCTTCTGAATCTGACTTGAGTTTCTGGCAGTTCTCTGTCAATATACTGCTGCAACAATTTTTGAATTATCTTCAGCACAATTTTACTTTAATGTTGTATTTATGATACTCGATAAATTCCACATTCCATTGGCTTGCCTTTCTTTGGAATGAGTGTCACAAACGTGTAATGCTTGGCTACTAACTGGGAGGTTGGAGGTTTGAATTCACCCAGAGGCACCTCAGAAGAAAGGACTGATGATCTGCTTCCCAAAAGGTAAAGCTTTGAAAACCCCATGGTGCACAATTGTACTTTGAAACCCATGGGATTGTCACGAAGAGGAATCGATTCAGTCTAGTTCCTCCTCTGGTCCCCTCCTCTAAGGTCCACAGCACAGCACCATTCATTTGTGTGGTAGTTGTCCCATGATCTCCATCCTGCAATAGACTGGAGTTCCAAGAAGATAAGCTTCATGTCCACTGTCATTCCACCTCTTGCTCCTGGCCCAGGGCTCAATAAATACACCTGGAATTAATCAATGAGCTCAGGATCAACAGGCACAAGGTAGCTGGCTCCAAAGATTACACCTTAGCAGGTCACTTTCCTCCAGTGTAAATGAGAATGTTATTCCCCAATTCTCAGGGCTCTCATGAAAAAGATAATGTGACAGTGTTTGGCAAAAGCATTGTGCAAATATTAACCTTTAAAGAAACATTAGGTCACTAAGATTCAATATGCAAAAATTGTTCTGACAAATCTGATAGTGTTTCTTTAGGATGCAAATGCAAATATCTTAGATATAGAAGATGGGAAAGAAAGAAACACATTTAATGAAATGCTGCAATGTGCCAAGCTCCTATCAGGCAGATCACATATATTAATTTTCTACATAAAGAAATTCACGACTTTTATTAGATTTATTCCTAGACACTTTGCAATTTTTTTTTCTATTGTAAATGGTACCTTTACCTCTGTATATTTATTTTGAGTCCAGCAAGCCTGCTACACTTTTATCATCTGTAGATTCATTTGGGTTTTTCAAGTAGGCAATCATAATGTATGCAAATATAATACTTTCGCCTCTTTCTTTCTAATCCTTATAGCTTTCATTTTATTTTCTTGTTAAGTGGTCTAGAAAGAACCTCTGATGTTGAATAGCAATGTTGGTGGCATATATCCTCATCATCTTCATAAACTGAAAGGAACATTTTTCAATGTTTCACCAAAGGATATGATTGCTATGTGCGTTTTTTTTTTAGCTCTGGTTGTGTCATAGTTAAGG
>NW_006922020.1:2158310-2187960 GCF_000298275.1 Orycteropus afer afer
GATGGATTGACACGGTGGCTTCGATGATGGGCTCAAGTATAGCAGGGATCATGGAGCTGGAGTGGGATCAGGCAGTGTTTCATTCTGCTGTGCATTGGGTCACTGTGAGTCAGAAATGACTTGATGGCACCTAACAACAACAACAACAGCATTGAGTTAGTTTTGGTAGTTAGGTATATATTTTTTTCTAGGAGTATATTCAATTAATCTAAAATTTCAAATTCATTGAAATAAAGTTGTCCAGACAGCTTCCATATCTGTTATTATCTCCAAATAGCTTCTGTAGCTATTTCCCTTTCTGTTGCTTGTATAGGAGCTCTGGTTAAGGCATTTAGCTGCTAACAAAGAGGTCAGTGGTTCAAACCCACCAGCTGCTCTGTAGAAGAGGATGAGGCAGTTTGCTTCCATAAAGATATATAGCCTTGGAAACCCAATTGGGGTTGCTGAGTTGGACTCGTCTCCATGGCATTTGTGCTTATTTTTTTTTTATTTTGGCTCATGAGCCCTTTGGTGGACATTCACATGGAACACATATGTCTTCATCTTCATAGCCTGTTTCCATCTTAATAGGTCCATCCATGTACCTATTCCCTAGACCTACTTGTCATCAGTTTTTCAGCTTCTGACTCATCCATTAACATCTGCCTGTGAATCAGTGAAATCTGTACTTCTGGCCATCTTTCAATCTAGACATTATTGGACAACTAGATATTCTATTTAAAGTTCTCCACTCTGAGAGTATTTCCTTAGTCACAGTCCTTCATGTTACCCCTGAGTGGAGTCACAGTGGTATAATTATTAACTTTTGGCTAAAGTGACCCATCATGCAGACCTGTCTGTAGACTAAGCTCAGGTCTTTCTTTCTTTCTTTCTTTCTTTCTTTCCTTCCTTCCTTCCTTCTTTCTTTCTTTCTCCACCCCCCCCCCACTCCTTAGTTAATTAGTCTTAAATAAAACTCCATGGTTTCCATCTGGATGCCACAGGTGTAGAGTGAGGGAGAGGAGGCAATGTAATAGCAGTTGGTATCAAAAGTCTGAGTCACCTGCTAATACAACTTACTCACATTGCCTTGACTTGCTTGAGTTCATTCATTTATACATGTTCCTACATGATGATAGATTGCTACTATGCACACCGAACTTTATGATTAGATGAGTGAGACAACATCCAGTTCATAATGGGAATTTCAGGCTGGATGGTCACTTGATGTCCCATGGTTAGGCATTTTATACCAAGGGCTCTGTAGCAAGCCAGAAGGTCTTCTGCAAAAGGAGAGCAGTTCTTGGCAAAAGTGGACACACATTTTTTCCAAAATTCTAGAGGTCTGTGCTGTGATTCTCCTATTAGTGTTTTTCAGAGGTTCCATTCAGAACCCCTATTTACCAAGGTCACTTAGAGTATCTTTTGATATACTGGGTAAGATCCAAATAGTAGAGCATCTTGCTTAAAAGCTTTCTCTTGCTCTTTTTCCTAATCAAAACTAGAAATATTGTGGATAACCTTAAAGATGGTCAAAGTAGTACCTCAAAAGTGGCCATCAAAATCCAAGAGTTGTGATTCTTTTTTAATAGTAGGTGGTACGAGATAAATTAACTTGACTTTTATCTTGAGGTTATATCTTGACATGCTCTAGATCACTGATCTTTTAGAAACTGTCTTGTCTTGTATACTGGATTTTTGTGGCTTTTATCTCCCACCCTTTCTTTCATATATGCCACAGTAACACGTTTGAAGCACATGCGACTTCTTGCTCATCAGATCAAATAAGGATAATGGCACTAATTTGTGGACCAATGGGATGTTTTGTGGAATGTCAAGAGGATCAAGACCTCTGCAGACCATAACATTTCAGATATTAGGAATTGACACAGTCCTGAAGTAAGACTCTGAAGATGTATTGTTCTTCCTGCCAGGTAAAAGAAAAGTGGCTCTGGTGGTCCTTGCAAATTGGCATAGAGTAAAATGAATTTTCCAGATTAATTGTTGTTGTTAGGTGTCATTAAGTCAGTTCCAATTCATAGTGACCAACAGAACAAAACACTGCCTGGTCCTGTGCCATCCTCACAATTTTTGCTTATGTCAGAGCCCATTGCTGCAGCAACCACTTTGTCATTCCATCTTGCTGAGGGTCTTTTTTTGCAAACCCTCTACTTTACCAAGTAGGTCTGTCCTGATAACATGTCCAAAGTATGTGAGACAAAGTTTCTAAGGAGCATTCTGGCTGTACTTCTGCCAACACATATTTGTTCGTTCTTTTGGCAGTCCATGATATATTCAATATTCTTTGACAATGTCATAATTCACAGGCATTAATTTGTCTTCAGTCTTCTTTATTCATTGTTGAGCTTTTGCATGCATATGAGGTGATTGAAAATACCAGTGGCTTGGGTCAGGCACACCTTAGTCCTTAAGGTGAAATCTTTGCTTCTTAACATTTTAGAGAGGTCTTTAGCAGCAAATTTGCCCAATGCAATACGTCATTTGATTTCTTGTCTGCTGCTCCCACTGACACTGATTGTGGATGCAAATAAAATTAAATCCTCAACAACAATCTTTTCTCCATTTATCTTAATGTTGTTTATTGGTCTAGTTGTGAGGATTTTTGTTTTCTTTATGTTAAGGTGTAATCTATACTGAAGACTATAATCTTTGATTATCATCAGTAAGTGCTTCAAGTCTAGATTAATAGTTTTACATAAAACAACAGGACCATGTTTATTTGCTCTAGTAAATTTACTACATCTGGGACAGCAGCTGCAACTAGAATCACCATTTGATTAAGTTATAATAGTAAACAGTCATTCTCCAAGTTCTTCTACCTGACAGGTACAGGCCTAACTGGTGAATTAACTGTAGAAGTAGGTATCAGCACCACTGACTCTTTAAAGTCTTTGATGGTGGCTTTAATCTTCGAAATTCTTCCAGGGATGTGGTTTTGCATATGGTTTTCTTTCTTAGCAAGAAGAGGATGATATGGGGATTCATTGAGTCTTTCCCATAGGCTCTCATCCTGTATGTCAGAGAGTCAATGTGGAAAATGTTCCTGTTACTAAGTATTATATTTCAATGATATATTCAGGAACTAGTGAAATAATCACAGAGTGGGTCTATGGATTAACAACAATCACTGTGCATAGGACTTGCATTCTTTCTGTCATCTAAGCACTGAAGTTTCTACTGTGGGGATTTTGACCACAGTGGCATTTTGTGTCCCCAGGAATTAGTGTCCCATTCCTTATCACACATTCACTCTAATAAATGATCATAGGTCCCTTTAGAGAGACTTCACGGATGACTGATGTTATGCAATTGCAATAATGGCACAGTCCTTCCTAAAGGGACTCAAGTCTCCCCTTTAATCAAGGAGATCAAGTGTAGATTTAGGTCTGGAAATTAAGTGAAAGATGATGATGCTCTATTGTGGTGACAAAAGTTAGGTTTCTGGTTAATAGATCTAAAATGGTTTTGTTTTAGTTTTAGTTTTCTTATTAAATAAATTAGGAAATGCTTGAGTAAGCTGCTCATCTTTTTCTTTTCTAGGGAAACCATGATCAATCAGCCATCATGAAATATCCCTGAAGGACAAGACATTCTGATTACCCACACCTCCCTGATGTCCTTTGTAGTAGATACTCCTTCATTGTTTTTGGCAGTTAAGTGTTACTGCTTGATCTCTGTTCCTCTAGTGTCCCATTGAAATCAAGAAGACCATCTCAATGGCAGCTTTCCCCCAAGACTACTTGGCCTACAAAGAAGAGCAACTGCACAGCTTTTCAAGGATGCAGGTGCTCCCTTCACTAATAGATTTCTCAATGCCTTAGTTTCTACTGGGTGTTTGCATGGAACATACTTTAAGTGGTAGACAAGCTGGCTGCACATGATTAAACCAGTTGAACATTGCTCTGTTTCTAAATCCTTTGGATTCCCTCTTTCATATTGTCCCAGGAAATATCTTGCATCTCAAATATAAAACACAACTGTCAGCCAACCAACCAAGTGTGCAATTAGAGCCACTTCCATGTGCACAAGCTAAAACTTAAATCTGGAATCTCTTGTTAAGTACACTCATATCTATAAATTTGGCCCAATTTTCCTATATTTTGCCTTCCTTGGCTTAATAGCCTTAGGATTCACTCCTCCCACATGTTCTCCAGGTTTGCGCCAAGGTAGTTAGTGAAGCCTTGTAGTTCTTTTCTTGTGTAAGCTCTCCCCTGGGTCATAGTTTATATTTGTATCTTTGGAGTACGATGAGATTTGATCATAGTTATGGGTCTGGTGGAAACAGGGGTACAAAAGAACATCCTGTTTATATACATCTTCCCCAGGTGAGGTTATTACAGAGGTTTCAAGCAGAGGAAAGCTAATCTCTTACTAGAGGGAAAGCCATTTCCACTGTCAAGGATGCTCAGAGTGCCTTGGGAGCTCTGGGAGTTCAAGATTTTGGTTTAATATGGGTCCAAGCAGATGCTTCTATTCCAGGATCTCATTCTTTCCTATGAGAAAGAATTCCTCAGTGATCTGGTTTTCCCATGAGAAACTTGACAAGGCTGTAAATTCAACAGACATTGTAATTCAGCAACCTTTGTGATTACTTTTGTATTTGCGTTTCAGCAATATCAGCTGCATGGCTGCAAGAAATCAGAGATTTGTTTAGTGCTGTCCTAAGTGAGACTTAGAGGACTGAGGATGAGTTTTATTCTGAATGCTTCAGTGCACTCAGGAGAATCTACCTCTCTCCATGGCTGTTGAAGTCATTATAATGGCCATAACACTGAAGAGCCGTCACCACAGGGCTTCTGAGGCATTTGCTTCAGTTGGCATTGCATCAGAATCAACAACAGGTAACAGCTTGATTAATGGTGATGCTACTCCATGCCATGGATTACTAATACTGCATTTCCTATTGGCAAGGAGCTCAGCACTGCACTCAAATCCAAGGGTGTGACCAAATCAATCCCAATAATCTCATCTTTGTGGGTCTATATCCTGGGAACACACCCAGTGCCAATTCTTTATCAACCAAGAGCCAATCAGGAAACAGAAACCACACAGAAATTTGAACAAGGAAAGGTTGATATAAATAAGTATTAACTGTAACTGAAGATTTCCAAACTGGAGGTAAACAAAACTCAAAGAATGGAAAATCCATAGGTATAAGGAGCAGCTACTACATCTAGGGCTGAGGCAGGAAGGAACAAATCTGGAAGAGCCTCCCCCCGATCCCTGAGCCTCAGTTTCCTCAAATGTAAAGGGAGACTTTCTTAAGGATTAACTGAGATAAGTTCATCCTGTGTGAAACACAGTCAGTGCTCAATGGACAGGAGGGAACACAAGTTGGTAATTAGTCTCACTTCTCACACTGAGATCTGGTCCTCTGATCTCTTCTCTCATGGAGACCTCCCTTGCTCCTGTCAGGTCCCTTCCCTGGGCTTTGGAGTCTTGGTGCAGAAGCTGAACAGAAGAAGGCAGCAGAGCACAAATAAGAGATGTTGAACAGACCAGGTCCAAGTCTTTGTTCCACCACTTAACTTGTGAATCCTTGGACAAGTTATCTACTCTTTCTGAATGTCAGTTTCCTCATTCATCACTTGCCAAATTACCCCCCCCCCACACACACACACCACCACCACCACCACCACCACCACCACCATAATCTTGATCTTGCACTTAGTCAAGTGGCCTGGGAACATCCCTGACATCCCAGGAGACCTAGGATCTAGCTCACACCTGTCACTAGCTTCCTGGGTGTCTTTGGTGGTTCTCTCTCCCTCTCAGGATCTCACTTTCCCCATCTGTCCAGTGAAACAATGCAGGTCTCAGTGGTCTTGCCAGCATCTGTCTCCCTCCTTAGAATCTTTGATCCCGATTATCAACTGCTCAGCTCAACTGACAAATGCCACCCACTGGCATCATCTCACTCAGCAGAGGGGAAGCCGTTGCAGGGGTGGTGACATTGGAAGGCTCAGCACATCCACTGCTCGTGGAAAATTATTCTGGCTTCTGTTTACTGCCTCTTCAATTCCCCAAGCAAACATCTCCATTACTGGGAGCAATTCACTGGCACCAACATCCACTGTGAGGACTGGAAGCTAAGCCTTGCTCTCACCCCAGCCTCCATAGCCTGGTGGGGCTAAGGAGCACCTCAGGACTTGGGGCTTTCAAATGTGACCCCTGATGATCTGCATTTCCACCATATCTGGGCACTTACTGAAACATAAGTGGTTAGAGCATTAACTCAGGAGACTCAGGATCTGGGTCAGGTCCCAGCTGTGCACTTATTCACTCAATATGTGGCCTGGGGCAGGGCAGTGCTTGTACCACACACATATCACATGCTCAGTAATCTTGAGCCTCCAACACCAAGCACCCACACAGCCCTCCAGATGCCGCAGGGAAGAGGATGGTAGGAGGCAAGATGGGAAATGAGCTCTGCTTCTGCCTCCCCCCCTGGCCTGCAAGAGGCTCTGCCCTCTGACTTTGCAAAGCTTTGGAACTTTGAGGCAAATTCCTGGGCAACTTGGTTTTCTATAGAGTAGGTACTTGACACATACTTGTGAGTGAGTGAGGAGACCTGAGTACTCAGTTCTCTGACCAGAGATGCTTCTCTGCTTCCCTGAGGCCCTGATGGAATTTTCCTCTTTGCAGGCTCTGCTGGAATTTTCCTTAGACTGGTTGGAAAAAGCACTCACTATGGGATGGCTGCTGAGGGCTGAGGGCCAAGGTGAGCTGGATCGTGCACTTCTCCAAGGTTTGGGGGTTTCTGCTGGTGTTCACTCTCTGGGCCTGTCCCTGGTAGGTCACCACTGCCAACCCCCATGGAATCAGGGTCTGAGGAGATTGAGACCTGAGGGCCACGTGTCCTGGGGCACCCTCAGTCAGCCTAAGCACCAGCCAGAGAGGCCTTTGATTTATGAGCTGCTAGATTGAGTGTGGATTTAGCAACTGGGTTTCCAATTGATTTCTAGAGGGGAGGGGAGATGAATTTACAGTTCCTAAACTAGGTTTGTAATCTTGCTGCCGATCTCCACAAGGTGGTGGGCCAGCGAGAAGTTATTGACTTGACCTGCGACCCTGAAGAGTGAAAAGTAATGAGGTTAAAAAAAAAAAATCCATCTTTGTGGGGCTCATCCTTAGGCCCTTGAATATGCAACTTCTACTTTTGATGCAGATACACACAGCTGTCCCATTGCTATGGAGGATTCCTCTTCCTCCTCCTGGTTCTTAGAGGAAACTAGCTTTGCAAAGGGATTGAACTCTGTGAAAAGTTCTTGGCAGCTTCAGGTCTGAGAGATCTTGATCTCCAGAGAACTGGGGGTTGGCTGCCCAGCCAGCCCTCTCTACGGGCGGGCCCCAGCTGACTCCCCACCACCACAGCATCCTTCCCAGAGCTATGGCCCCTGTTGCCCCTTGCAGGCTGTAGAACTAGAAGGGGAGGAGGAGACCATCCTTGCTGTGTGTTTGGGAACAGATAGCCCTGGGTTTGAATTCTATAGGATTCTTCCACTTACTGGCTCTGAGACTTCGGTTGAGCTTCATGACTACCCTGAGCCTCAGCTTCCTCACCTGTGTAATGGTATACAAGGATTTTTCCTCTGAGGGCTGCTGTGGGGATGAAATCAGGTGAGATGTGCTTTATATAAATTGAAATGTGAGGCCTGGACATAGAGTGCTGACTCCAACACCATTATCTGTGCAAGCCTGGGTTCATGTCTCATCCTGTCTGAGCCTCAGTTTCTCCTCTATGAAGTGGGAATAGAGTTGTTGTGATGATTAAAAGGGGCAATGTAATTCAAATGCTTAGTACTGTGTCCAACATATGCTAAGTCCTCACTAGACACTTTTACTGAGCCCTCTTCTGCTGAGTGGCCAGCATTGCCTGGGGAGAAGCTGTAGGCCTGGCCCTGCGCCACCATGACAGAATGAGGGATTCCTTCTCTCCTGTCCCTTCTAATAACACTGGGGAGATCAAGTAGCTCCCTTAAATGATACAAGGAGAGGAAGTCAAAGCACCAGAGTCTGAATCTTGACCCAGGAACGTCACCATTTGTGAAGACTCATGTCCACTCTCTGGGCCACAATTTCTTCCTCTGTAAAATGGGGAGGATGATAAAGATCATAGGCACAGCTGAGGGATTATTGCCTGCCAGGCACTATTTCTCATGCTTGACATGTATAAACTGTATAACAATCCTAGTAGGCAGGTAATATTGTGAATTCAATTTTATAGATGTGTAAACTGAAGCACAAAAAGGGGAAATCACTTGCTTAAGGTCAACTAGGAAGCGGTGGAGGTGGAATTTGAATCCAGGAAGTCTGGCTGCAGATTTCATGCTCATCTGCTTCTAGGGGTCACTCTGGCAATCTCCTAAAATTAAGGGCATGAGCAGGCTTTAAAGTGGCATAGAAATGCCAGACATGGTCACTTTCCATGAGAGAGAGAATTTGAACCTGACAACTATGACTGCATTATGTAAAGTGTTATGTGCTGTGATAACCTTGGCCAGCATTTTTTCCCCCCAGAGGGTATGAATATATCTCCTAATCACCTGAAGTTGGAAAATATGGCCTTTATGGTAGAAATCAAGCTGTAGATCGCATGGTAGAATCTTGCAAGACTAACAACTTATTCATTGCAACACCCTTTTTCAACAACATAAATGGGAGCTATACACATGGATTTCTCCTGTTGGAATACATAGGAATCAGATCAACTACATCTGTGGAAACAGGTGTTGGAAAAGCTCAATATCTTCAGCCAAAACAAGGCCAAGAGATGACTGTGGAACAGACCATCAACTGCTCATATGCAAGTTCAAATTGAAGTTGAAGGCAATTAAAACAAGTCCAGGAGAGCCAAAATATGACCTTGATTATATCTCTCCTGAATTTAGAGACCATGTAAAGAATAGATGTGATCCATTGAAGGGGATACTTATGGTTTAAAATCAGGAAGGGAATGTGTCAGGGTTGTATCCTTTCACCATACTTATTCAATCTGTATGCTGAGCAAATAATCGAGAAGGAAGGCAAAGTCATGTAGTAAATTGGGATATCAATCCAGGTCTCTCTGACTTGAGGCCAAGTTGTTGCCTGCAACAATGTGCCGCTTCCCATATTATTTCTAAATATTAGCACATGGTTCAACAAATTCTGCTGTATTCAGGTGGAAGATGGGCTGAGGTCAGGGTTGTGGTGACTGTGGAGCCTGGGGGAGTCAGGGGAGACTTCTTGGAGAATGTGGGCTATGCATGGAGGATGGAGCAGTGGGCAGGAGCTGAGAACCTCTGGTCCAGAGAAGGTGCTGGGGAGACAAAGCTCTGACTGTGAGCGAAGTAAGGGTGAGGCTAGGATGTGAGTCCAGCCCTAGGGCTCACCTCTGGGACACAGATAGGGCCTTAGGGAGTTACTGAAATTGTCAGAAAATGCTTAGATTAGGCCACAGGCTCTGATGTTCCCCAAGGTATCATTCATTATCACATTAGCTGGTTTCTGTCTATTTCAGTAGGAAGGTGCATATTTTCTTATATTTTAATATCATTGCTTTATTAATTTGACATCTCAGACTCATAATCAGGAAGTGAGTTGAGGTTTTTCTTCTCTTCCATTTACCATATTTCCTCATATAGTGCGGCTATGTAAATAACTAGCACAAGCCTATAACAGTGCATAGAAAACTAGCATGCGGTGGGGTTGCACAGTTTGTGAACATGTGTGATATGTGTGTTATTTGCATAAAAATAAGGTACTCAGTTCTATGGACTTGTCCTCCCTCATTATTTAGCTAGTAATTCTTTCCATGAGCTTTCATTGATTTCCGTATTGAAATACTTCTTGATGCAACTTTTTAACCAGAATCCTGTTTCATGTCTCCTGACATCAAGTTAGAGTATTTTCATTTCATTTAATTGTACCAAAAGCATCAATACCTCAATGGAAACATCTGTGCACATTCCTCCTGGGTCCACATTGTGGACACATGAGGTGACCCGTGAGAAGCCTGAGCCCAGCACCATGCAGGTGTCAGCTGCTCTACAAACACTAGCTTTTCCTGTCCTCGAGTGGATGCTCTGTTGTTGAGTTTACATGTGCCCTGGACAATGTCTCTCCACTTCTATCATGTGATGTCCTCGTCAACAAGCATTTAATGAGTAGCCTAGTGCCTAAGGCACTTGACTGCTAACCAGAAAGCTGGCGGTTCAAACTCAACAGTCACTCCTCAGAAGGAAGGTTGGGCAATCTACTTCTGTAGTGATACTGCCTCGGAAACCCAAGGAGGGGTCGCTATGAGTCAGGTCCGACTCGACGGCACATAACAACAACAACAGCAATAACAACAGAATTTGGCTGAAAACCAAAAGTTCCGTGATTCAAACCCACCAGCCACTCCATGGAAGAAAGATGGGACAGTTTGCTTCTGTAAAGATTTATAGCTTCCTTGATTTGTAGGTATGTGTCTTTCGCCAAATTTGAAAAGTTGTCAGTCATTATTTCTTCAAATATTCTTTCAGCCCCACTCTCTCATCTTCTTCTGGGGCTATGTTGATATGAATGTTGGATCTTTCTTTATTGTCTTTCAGGTCCCTGAGGCTCTGTTTATTTATTTATTGTATTATATTTTTCTCTGTTGTTCAGATTGTGCTAATTATATTGTTATATCCTTAAGTTTATGAATTCTATTCTTTATCTTCTCCCATCTCCACTGTATTATAGAGACCACCAGCAAGTTTTATTTTATTTCTTTAATCTCTGTTATTGTAGTTTTCATTTCTATAATCTCCTTTAAGTTCTTTTTTATAACTCTATTTATTTGCTGAGATTTTCTATATTTTGTTTCAAGAGAATTTGTAATCAATTGTCAATACATTGTATGATAGAAGCTTTAAAATCCACTCCAGAAAATTCCAGCATCTGATTCATCTCAGTATTTTATTTCAGTTGATTGTCTTTGCTTATTCAAGTTGTGATTTTCTTGCATCTTGGAGTGATGGGTGATTTTTTTGTTACATCTTGTACATTCGTTTTCTACTATGTTAGGAAACTCTGGGTTCTATTTAATTCTTTTATTTTAGCAGCAGTCACGCTGTTTAGGTTTAGCACACAGGTCTTGACACACTCTTGTGGGTTGAGATTACGTTGGCCATTTAATTTTTAGAGTCTTTATGGTATTATATTGGGAGTTCTGGTGGTGTAGTGCCTAAGGCACATGACTGCTAACTAGAAGGCTGGTGGTTCAAATCTGCTTCTGTGGGCAATCTGCTTCTGTAGTGATACTGCCTTGGAAACCCAAGGAGGGGTCGCTATGAGTAGGATCTGACTCGAGGGCAGTGTGTTTGGTTTTTTGGTTGATGGTATTATTTTGGACTTCTTGTTTTAATGGCTCCCACTGATCCCTGCTGCCTAAGGGATTATAAGGGTTTTCCTATACTTACTAAAGGAGCTGGTGGTGTAGTGCCTAAGGCATTTGACTGCTAACCAGAAGATTGGGGGTTCAAACCCCCCAGCCACTCTGTGGAAGGAAGACTGGGCAATGTACTTTCGTAAAGATTTACCACCTCGGAAACCCAAAGGGGTTCTCTATGAGTTGGAATCTACTCGATGGCAGTAAGTTTGGTTTTCTTTTATGCCTTCTAAGTGTCTCTCGGCCCTAGGGGATGGCCTCAGGCCTCAGGCAGTCACCTGTCACACCCAAGGCTGGCAGTTCAAACCCACCAGCCACTCCTCAGAAGGAAGGTTGGGCAATCTACTTCTGCAGAGATACCTCCCCGAAAACCCAAGGAGAGGACACTATGAGTTGAATCTGACACTATGGCAGTGAGTGAGAAGTGTCTCCCAATGGGGAGGATTGTGGTATGTCCCCCCATACTGATGCCCTCCATCTCACTTGGTGTCACTGGGCAGGGGAAGAGAGTTTTAGGGTACCACAAGGATTTCTGGACCAGGCCACTTCTTGTGACTAGGTCCTTATTGCCAGGTATATTGATTTCCTCCAATGTCTTTGCACAGAAGAAGAAAGTCTTAAACTTCTAAAACCAAGGGTCTTCTTGTATGAGGCCACTTGTTTCTTTTTTCTATTTCTGCTGACCCACCCCATAATGGAAATATTTTGATATGATTTAAAAAAGAAATACCATTACACTTTCAGTTATTTAAAATGACTCAGTGATGTTTGAGACAGACACCCTTCCTGCCTTTTCTATGACTGCCTCATCTCATGCTAACCCCAGGGCTTTGGGAATGGCAGGGAGCAAAGATGTCAAAGGGACATGTTACTTGGCAATAAGGAATAGTGATTGTACCTATTGACACTAATTGGCTGCCATAAGATGTCTGGATTGGCAAGCGTTAATAGGGTGGGTATAATTACTTCCATTATTTAATCTCTCTTGACCTCCATTAAGGGCTTTGGTGCTTAAACTTAATTTTAAATCCCTTCTTAGCCATTTACTGTTACTGGTATGCTCTAACCCCTTAGCCTTTCTGGATCTATTTTCTCATCTGGCCAATATCCATTGCTGTTGAGTTGATTCCAACTCATAGTGACCCTATAGGATAGAGTAGACTGCCCATAGAGTTTCTTTCTCCCATGAAGCAGCTGGTGGATTTAAACCATCCACCTTTTAGTTAGCAGCTGAGCACTTAACCACTGTGCCATCTGGGCTCCATCTGGGCAATGCAGATGATAAAACCCAACTTCCAGAATGTTGATGTGACACAGGCAAAATACTAACTGCAGCAAGGAGTGTCCACTGGATCCTGCTCAGTGACCATTAGTGATCATTGTCACTACCTCAGAAAGTCCATCTATGCTCAGCAGTCATATGATATCTTGACTGCTGAAGGATCTGGCAGTTTTGGGCTGATGGGGTTGATTATTCTGTCTTAAGAATGATAATGAGAATAATAATTACATTACAATAACTATTAATGGTATAGTGTTTGGAAAACAGACCTGGTCAAATCAGCACTAATTCACTGGATATGATACAAGGCAAGTTACTCAATCTTTATAAGCTTCATTTTTCCCATCTTTAAAATGGGGACAGTGATGATACTATACTAATTAGAGATGAGTCATGTGAAATACTTAGCACATGATGAGTGTTCAACAAGTATTGACTGGTATTTACCATGAAGGCGGAGACTTTTGTGTTTTGATTATGGCTGTATCTCTGTATTCCCAATATCTAGAACAGAATCTGACTCATAACAGGTGCTCAGTCCAGGCTGTGAGGCCTTTTGGCCCAGGGTCTGTGTCTGGTTCACAGCTATGTCTCCAAATCATAGTCTGTGAGCCTGTCTCATGCTCTTGGCAGCTAAAAAACATTACCACTGGTGCTAGGGTTTTAAGGGAGCTCTGGTGGCATAGTGCCTAAGTCATTTGACTGCTAACCAGGAGGCTGGTGGTTTAAACCTACCAGCGACTCCTCAGAAGGAAGATTGGGCAATCTACTTCTGTAGTGATACTGCCTTAGAAACCCAAGGAAGGGTCGCTATGAGTCAAATCAACTCTTATACATCATAAACCTGAAGGGTCCCCTTCCACCAAGATCCTCTCTCTTTGAAGCCTGAGATTCTTAGTGTTCATTTGGTGCCAATTTCTTGGAAAACTCAAGATGCTGCCCCTGGGGGACCATGTCCTCTGGACTCCTCAGCCAATCACACTGCAGTGAGAGGGAATTTCCAGAACCTTCCCTGTTTATGACTTTGATGGGGGAGGGAAAGGATACACATGGAGCTGGGACCCTGGGGAAACAGAAGGTGCTGGTGAAGAGGGTGGAAGATGCTAAGATCTAGTTATCTGACTCAGTATGCTGTCCTGATTTGTTGGGTATCCCTCAACTTAGATTCACCAACAGGGCCTGTTGGGGTCACAACCTCTAGAGAGTGTCTATGGGGTCCCCTATAGCCCTGGAATGGGGTACAGTATGACCCCCTTCTTGCTTCTACTACCATTACCTCTGATCTGGGCTTCTCACTTTGCCCTTGGAGAGTGAGGCAGTGAGTGACATGCCAAGGTCATACAGCAAGTTGGAGGCAGCTCTAGGAGGTCACCAGGAGCTCTTGACTCTGGCCAGGAACTTTCCCTGATGTCATGTGATTGGGACATTGGGCTGGAGGGCAGTTTGCTAGGCCAAGTAGCTGTAAGGATCTGGTGCCAGCTCTGAGAGGTCTCTTTGCCAAGCAGCCGCTTTGGTCTCAAGCCTGGCTTTTATTTTTCTCTCTTAATGATTCTCATTTCTGGAACACTTATTTTGTCTGTGGGTTTTTATTCTCCCTTGTCTTTCATTGTGCTTTCTCTCTGGGTAATCTGAGGCTTGCAGGCAGCAAAGTACGTCATGTACATCCTAATGAAATGCAATAAAACATAATTGAGCATATTTCTTCCATGTCTGAATGGTGGATGAGTCTCCCTAATATATCCCTGTTTCTTCACTCACTCATTTTCTGTCTGAGTTTTTTCTCCCTCCCTGGAAGCTCTGACATCAGATGTCTCTGTGCCTGGTACCTGCTCATCTGGGATACATTAAGGTTTCTGACTTTTCAGCTCATGTCCCTAATCAAGAAACCAAGCTCCCAAGGCTGAGAGAGAGAACTGTCTGTGTGGCTGGCAAGGTGACTAGCCCAGGAAGAGGAGGAGAGAGGTCTCCACAGATGAGAGGAGGGGGAGAGAAGTTCATGACGGAGATGGTAGGGAGGTTTCTGTGGATGCACTTGTCACTTAGGCAGAGACCCTCCTGGGCAGACACACTCATCCTCACACACACACTGCAAAAAGATGAGCCTTAGGGATGGGAGGGGAGGGAAGGAAATACTGCAAAAATTTAAAAAAAAAAAAAAAAAAGATGAGTCCTTCTTTGTTGCTCTAGAACTAAGACATGATGCTTATGAACATAAATGAGACAAAAGAAGAAAGGAGGCCCAGAGAGGGAGCTTGATTTTCCAAGGTCACACAGAGAGAGGGAATCAAGTCACAGAGCAGGGTCTTCCTGTCAGTTTTGTCACCTGCTACCTTCCTGGACATCACAGCCAAGGGGCCAAAGCTACTGCTCTATTGGCTCTGTCCTGCAGGCGGTGGACTAATAGCTCCATCTCCCTTGGAACCAACAGTGAAATGATCACTGAGTTCACAGTATAATTTGTTCTGATGTTTCAAGGAGAAATTGATAAATGGATCCTTTTTTTCCTCTGGAGATTATAGATTTCCTTTTTTCTTTCTTTCTTTTTTTTTTTTTTTTTTTTATGGTTCTCTCTCTAGTATGCAGACTCTCCTTCTTGGAGCAGCCAGAGGCTTTTGGAACACTGCTCCCACACTTGCGAGGACTGACACCTGTGAGCCTCTCTGTGGTGCTAGGAGCCCTGGGCCTCATCCTCTCTGTCTACTACTGAGCTTCTTACACCCATCTAGGGGGACTTCACTAAAGAGACCCTGAGAGACCAGGCAGGGAATTGACTCCTCAAATTCAAGATTGGGGCCAAGACAGGACCTTCATTCTCTGCAGTCTTCCTCACTCCACCCTCCTGTCATCCCCAAAATGAAAGCAGAATAAAAAGAGAAGGAAGGGCCTGCAGTCATCAGATAGGCAGGTGGTGCTGGTACTTTGCTGTCTTATTTCATATCCTCACCTCCAATTCCACTCCCACCCCATCCTGTGAGTTAATTATGCTTTCCCCATTTCACAGATGAGGAGACTAAGGTTCAAACAGGTTTAATGAGGCAGTAAACGTAGAACTAGCATTTGAACTCAGGTTGTCATTCTCCAAAAGCATGAAGGCTGCTCTGTACTGAGCATTTACCTTGTGCTTAGCTCTGAGCTCAGCTTTTGCCATGCTGTGTCTCATTTAACCCTGAGAGGAGCCTGCCTGTGCAATATACCCTGTTAACAGTCTGAAGCTCAGAGAAGTTGACCTATCTGCTTAAGGACACATTGCTGGTGAGTGATGGAGCTGGGATTCAATCCCAGACCTGATACCCAGAGTCTGTGTCTACACTGTGCTTCCTCCAACCCTTGCCAGAGTTTTTCTTTAGGTCTTTCACAATTCCTCTACCCTGACCTTCAGACCAGCTACTCCAAGGTGCATTAGGGGAAGAAACAGGTAACACAACTCCAGAAGGCAATGAGGGTTTCATTTTATTATTCTCTGTATGCATCTTAAGAATTACTGAATGAATGAACACATATTCTTCTGCAGGGTGGTAGGAAGCTGAAGGAGGTGTGTAGTCTGGTGGGAGGTTAGCAGAAAGGTAGGAGGTGTTCAGACAAGTAGGAGATGGACATGTGGGTAGATAAGGAGTCTCTTTGCCACTTTTACCTGTTATAGATTAGGTTCCTCCTCTTCCATAAACACAATCCCAGGGGTAGTCTCTGTCTGAAGTGACATGGCCCCCAGTGGAGAGTGATTCAGAGTCACCCAACAATTATAGGTGACTCAGGGGTCCTGACCCAGAATCCCACACTGCTGGGCTCTCTCCCATATTACCTCATTTAACCTTCTCATTTATGCCTATTCTCAGGTGAGGACACACAGTTCAGAGTGGAGAGATGACCTGCACAAGGATTCAAACCTTAAGGGCTCTTGCCAAATCACTGTGCTGCCTTCCACCCTCTTCTTCCTTGGCATCTCCATTCCTGGAGGGGGGCCCCAAAACAACCTCTGAGAGCCCCACAAGTAGGCCAGAGCTCACCCCAGGTCCATCCCCACTCCTCTGAAAGTCATTTCATCACAGCTCTGACTGTTTGTGCCCCTGCCTTCCTGGTATTTCCTTGCTCCTTGCCTGGTAATAAGCCCTGTTTATATTTCTATTTAAATTAATGCTAATTAAATGCAAATTAGGCAGCCTGAAAGTGCTGGAAACCATCCAGCTGACAGAGAAACTCAAAGGAGCATTCAGAACACTTGTTTGTGGTTCATTCTTCAAAATTTTCCTTCTGGAGGGTTCCCCACTTCTTGCCAGCACCCACCCAAAGACAGGAGTTGGTGAACAGGAATATGCCCTAGACCAATGATAGATTCAGCTGAGGATAATTGTGCCCAGATACCAGTAAAAAAAATAGAAAAAAAAGAGAGAGAGGGAGGAGGGAGGTACTTCAGGGTTGGCCTTTTCCTACACGATGTTCCCTCCTTCTGATTTCCAGAGGAGACAGGTCTCCTGCGATAGTCCCAGACTCCTTACAACAACCCCATGAGGTTTCCCCACTTTTGTGTACCATTTTACAGATGGGCAACCTGAGGCTCAGAGAGGTGAAGCAATTTGCCCATCTGTGAAATGGAGATGAAAATTGTTTATCCATGTTGCCCATCTTTCATATGCATATCAGTTTCTGGCAACAAGAACAAGTAAGGAGGATGGGGTACAGCCCCCAGGTGGCAGGGAGCAGCAGCAGACAGAGCCAGCAGGAACAAGTAGGGGAAGCCCAGGAAGGGAGCAGAGCGGTCAGGGAGATGAATTTGTCTGTCACACTGTGGTGGCTTGGGTGTTGCTGTGAGGCTGGAGACTGTGCCAGCAGTAATGCCCATGGTGGACTGGTTTTGGTGGGACTTCCAGGCCAAAACTGACTGAGAAGAAGGAAGAGGCCATCCACTTCTCAAAGAATCGGCCACTGAAAACCTTATGAATAGTAGTGAAGCACTGTCTGATATATTACTGGGAAATTTTATGAATAGCCTTGAAACATTGTCTGATACAGTGTTGGAAGATGAATGCCTTAGGTCAGAAGGCACTCATTATTTTGAGATGACACAACTTTGCTTGCTAAAAGTGAGGATGACTTGAAACACTTACTGATGAAGACTGAAGACTACAGCCTGCAGTACGGATTACACCTCCATTAAACGAAAACAAAATTCCTCACAACGGGACCAATAAGCAGCATCAATAACAAATGGAGAGAAGATTGAAGTTGTCAAAGACTTCATATTACTTGGTTCTACAATCAACACCAATGAAAGCAGCAGTCAAGATCTTGGACATCATATAACATTGGGCAAATCTGCTGCAAAGGACCTCTTCAAAGTGCTGAGGAGCAAAGATGTTTCCTTGTTTTTGTGCTCTTGATGCAAGCCATGGTATTTTCAGTCACCTCATATGCATGTGAGAGGTGGACAATGAAAAGGGAAGACCAAAGAAGAGTGGATGCTTTTGAGTTGTGGTGTTGGTGAAGAATGCTGAAAGTACCATGGACTGCTAAAAGAACTAACATACCTGTCCTGGAAGAAGTTCAACTGGAATGTTCCTTGGAAGCAAGAATGGCCAGATTTCGTCTCACCTACGTTGGTCATGTGGCAAGAAGGGACCATTCCCTGGAGAAGGACATTATGCTTGACAAAGTGGAGGGACAACAAAAAAGGGGAAGGCCCTCAATGAGATGGATTGACACAGTGGCTGCAACTATGGGCTTGGGTATAGCAAGGATTGTGGGGCTGGCACAGGACTGGGCAGTGTTTTGTTCTGCTGTACATGAGGTCTCTATGAGTCAGAGATGACTCGACGGCAACTGACAACAACAACAACATCAGGTAAATGAAAATGCCTTGGCTTTGGTCAGGTACATCTTAGCAATCAAAATGACATCTTGATTTTTAAGATTTGAAAGGAGTCTTTTGCTGCAAATTTGTCCAATGAAATATGTTGTTTGATTTCTTCTTACTCGATTGTTGATTCAAGTAGAATGAAATCTTTGACCACTTTAATTTCTTTTCTTTATCATGATGTTGTTTATGGGCTCAGTTTTGAGGATATTTGTTTTCTTCACCTTCAGATCCATATGGAAGGCTGCATACTAACCATAGGACCTCTGGTAGCGTAGTGCCTAAGGCACTTGACTGCTAACCAGAGGGCTGGTGGTTCAAACCCACCAGCCACTCCTCAGAAGGAAGGTTGGGCAATCTACTTCCATAGTGATACTGCCTCGGAAACCCAAGGAGGGGTATAAGTCGGGTCCAACTCGACGGCACATAACAACAACAACAGCATGCTAACTATAGCTAACACACTGTGCTTATGGCTGTTTGTTTTTGTTGTTAGCTAATGTTGAGTTGGCCCCCAACTCACAGTGATCCCATGCAAAATAGAACACAATGCTACTCTATAGTGTGCCATCCCCATGACTTGTTGTGGATAAGACCTTTATGATCCATGGAGTTCCCATTGACTGATTTTCACAAGTGGATTGTCAGGCCTTTCTTCCTCATTAGTCTTAGTCTGGAAGCTTTTCTGACACATGTTCAGCATCATAGCAACACATAAGCCTCCACTAACAGGTAAGGGCTGCACATGAGGTGCATTGGATGAGAGTTGACAAGAATTCTACCACTGAGCACCTAGTGCACCTGTAACTATTGCTTCATGTGTGCTGGACATTGTCCTAAGCTCTTTACATATATTCACTTGTTTAGCTCACATGACAACAATCTGAAGTAGATACAATTGTCTTCACCTTTCAGATGAGGAAAAAGAGGCACAGAGAAGTTAAGTGAAAGAGCTGGAACTTTAATCTGGAGTCTGGCTCTTAAAAGAGAGGAACAGTGAGCAAACCCATGGTTGATGAGGCACAGCTCACTGTCAGCCTCCTCAGTGCTCCAAGTGAGAGGTGGCTGACCTGGGACCTAGGCAGACATGACCACCAGGTAACTGCTCAGGTCTCTCTAAGGAGAAGAAACTATTCAAGGGCAAAATCCTAGCTAGGAGAGGCATTAACATTGTTCTTGGTGCCGTTCATACAAATCTGAGTCAGACATATAAACCACCTACATAAAGGGCCTGGAGATGTCACAGTGGGGGGGGGGCTGGGACAGAGTCTGTGGTCCCACCTGGCACCATCAACAGTTGAAGTGACACTGAAGGTTATCAGGGAAGTGCTAGATTTTTATTCTGAATGGGGTGAAGTGTTCACTATCCAGCCCTGAAGTCACAATTGTGTTTGAGGATAACCACAGTGGGGTCTGTCATCTCCTGACAGCCTCAACTTGAAAAGAAAGGCCAGGCTTGGGTACACCCAGGATGATGTAGTGAAATGCATGTAGTGTTGGACTTATTTAGACTTGGGTTCATGTTAGCCAGCTGTGTGATTTTCGTCATTTTTCTTTGCTGTAAAATTACTAACAAAAAACAAAAATTCCACTTCCTAGGATTTGGGGGAGATTTAATGAAAGAATTCTCCAGGAGAGCTGAGGATAGGTCCTTGAAATGATTCCCAGTGGCTGTAGGGTCAGTGTTACTATCTGTGTACCCCATTGCTGGGAGAAGGGGAGTAAAGTTGGTTTTGGGGACTGAAGAAGCCTGGCACACAGAAGAAAGGAAACCCACATTTATTAGGCACTTGCTGGTGTAAGGAACTAGGCATTTCATATACATTAACTCTTTCAAGCTGATACCATTATTAGCTCTAATTTATTGATGATGAAACTATTTTAGATATCTAATGCTGCTGTATCAAAAATACCACAAGGATGTGGCTTTAATGAACAGGTAAGAAGTCCATATTCAAGGCGCCTGTTCTAGGGGAAGGATCTTTCTCTCTGTTAATTCTGGAGGAAAAGGTTCTTATCTTTTCTAATGTTCTATTAAGCGTTCCTGGGAGATGTCCATGTGGCATCTATTCTTTCCCCCATTTGTGTTTGCTTACTTCTATGAGGAGCTCTGGTGGTATAGTGCCTAAGGCATTTGACTGCTAACCAGAAGGCTGGCAGTTCAAACTCACCAGCCACTCTTCAGAAGGAAGGTTGGGCAATCTATTTCCATAGTGATGCTGTCTCAGAAACCCAAGGAGGGGTTGCTATGAGTTGGATCCAACTCGATGGCAGTGAGTTTTTAGTTTTTTACTTCTATGTGTAATTTCCCCTTTTTTTTGCAGATCTACTCTGTCCTAGAGGATCACTATGAGTCAGACTCAATGGCAATGGGTTTTTATTTATTTATTCTGGTATCTCAAAATTAGTAAGATTTAAACCACAATCTACACTGATAGGAGTTCATTAGCATAACATAGAAAACTGTTCCCAAATGGGATTACATCCCCAAGTATAAGGGTTAAAATTTACAAGGTATAATTTTTGGGGATGCACTTCAATCCATAACACTGAGGCTCAGCCAAGTTTAGCCCAAAATCTCAGAGCTAGTGACTGAATGCACCAAGATAGGAACCCAGGTTGTCTGACTCCAAAGTTACTGTCCTTCTTATGGACCACCCCATCGTCCCAGGGCCTTCCTGTAACTCTTTGGGTCCTCTGCAGTGCTCTCACAATTATCCATGCAGACACATCATTACATGGTGTGATAGTTTATGCAACAGTTAATTAGTCCTAATGAGGATGGGTAATTGATTAGGAGCAGAGTTTGTCAACAGCAACATGAGTTTCCTCCTCTAAGCTTTTTCATGGATCCTGGATAGTGTCTGTGGCAAAGGGGAAGCTGGCATCCCCAACCTGTGTGTGGACACAAGCAAGGCAAAAGGGCCATGGTCCTATGGCAGTATCAGCCCACTCCTTGTGGCCCTGGTTGCCACATGGCTCCTGTGAAACTAGAAAAGCATGTGTGTCTGTGGGGTGGCCATGACCTTCTTCCTGGGAGGAGTTCAGGGAGGGGAGAAAGGGCACTCCTTAAGGGGATGCTGGCTAAATAAGGGCAGATCCTGGATCTGGGCTCACCAAGAAACTGCCTTGGCTTTGGGGAGACCCCTCCTCAACACCTTCCCCTGCCCTTCTTGCTTCCTTGAATATATCCAGGATCACAGTCTGAATCCAGGCAGCCCACTTCTGAATAAGTTTGAATCCTGGTCCCACAGCTCAGCAGTTGTGTGAAATTCAGTGCTCTGATCCTCTGTTTCTTCATTTGTGCAATGGTGTTGATGATGGTAGGCTGTTATGACTTCATCAACAGCATTTATCAGAATCCTGCTTGGTTTGCTGGATGCTATTATGGAAGGTTGGGGAATGTACTTCCATGGTGATACTGCCTCGGAATCCCAAGGAGGGGTTGCTATGAGTCAGATCCGACTCCACGGCAGTGAGGTTTTTTTTTTTTTTTTGGTGTTATTGTCATTGAGGAGATAGCAGTGAATAGAACAGGAAGGGCCTAACCCAGGTGAAGTCTAAGGCCTCACGGGGTCATGTGTGTGAAGGCTGCACACAGCAGGAGGATGCAGCTGATTCCTGGCTCTGGAGAACAACCATCAACATTAGCAGAGATTTAGTGAGGAGCAGGGTACATTTCTTCTCTCTAGAAAGCATTTCCACCACTCAGCTGTCAGTTTGTCACATTGTGGTGGCTTGTGTGTTGCTGTGATACTAGAAGCAATGTCACCGGTATGTTAAATATTTGTAGGGTTATTCATAGTGAATAGGTTGCAGCAGCATTTCCAGACTAAGACTAAGACTAATAGAAAGAAGGACATGAAGATCTATTTCTAAAAAATTGGCCAGTGAAAACCTTATGAATAGCAGTGAACCATTGTTTGACATAGTGCCAGAAGATGAGCTACTCATGTTGGAAGGCACTCAAAATACAAGCGGGGAAGATCGGTTTCCTTGAAGTAGAAAAACAAACAAACAAACAAACAAACTCACTGCCGTTTAGTTGTTTTCCGACTCATAGCGATCCCTCTTTGGGTTTCCAAGGCAGTATCTCTACGGACATAGATTGCCCAACCTTCCTTCAAAGTCCACCTTAATGAGGTGAATTGAGTAAAGCTTTTGGAACCTTCAATTGGCATGACTCAAAATGAGAAAAAATAGCTGTAAATATCCATTAATAATCAGGATATGGAGTGCATGAAGAATGAATATAGGAAAATTGGAAAACATAAAAAATGAAGTTGAATGCATAAAAATTGATATCCTAAGCATTTATGAGCTGTAATGGACTGGCATTGGCCATTTTTAATTGGACAGTCATATGTCTACTATGCCAAGATTGACAAATTAAAGAAGAATGGCATTGCATTTATCATCAAAAACAAAATTTCAAGATCTCTCCTAAAGTGCAACTCTGTCAGTGATAGGATAATATCCATGTGCCTACAAGGAAGACTAGTTAATACGGCTATTATTCAAATTTATACACCAACCACTAATATCAAAGATGAAAAGCCTGAAGATTTTTAACCACCTTCTGCAGTGTGATATCAACCAAACATACTATGAAGAGGCATTGATAATTACTGGTTATTGGAACGCAAAAACTGGAAACAGAAAAGAAGGATAGATAGTTAGAAAATATGGTCTTGGAAAAAGAAATGATGCCAGAAATCACATGATTGAATTTTGCAAGACCAATAACTTATTCATTGCAAATACCTTTTTTCAGTGACTATACACATGGACCTCTATGGACAGAAAACACAGGAATCAAATTGACTACATCCCTGGGATGGAGAAGCTCAATATCATCAGTCAGAACAATACCAGGGCTGACTGGGGAACAGATTGTTAACTGCTCATATTCAAGTTCAAGTTAAAGCTGAAGAAAACTAAAACAAGTCCACAAGAGCCAATATGAACTTGAGTATGTCCCACCTGAATTTAGAGACCACTTCAAGAACAGATTTGACACACTAAACACTAATGACTGAAGATCAGATGAGTTGTGGAATGACATTACGGACATCATACATGAAGAAAGCAAAATGTCATAGAAAAGGCAGGAAAGAAAGACCAAAATGAATGTTAGAAAAAACTCTAAAGCTTGCCCTTGAATGAACAGTAGCTAAAGTGAATAGAAAAAATGATGAAGTAAAAGCTGAACAGATTTCAAAGGGCAGCTCAGGAGGAATGAAAAGCGCAAAGCCAGGAAAACCAAAAGGGAAGAGCACACTTGGTATTTATAAAGCTGAAAGGACTGAAGAAAAAAATTCAAACCTCAAGCTGCATACTGAAAATTATATGGGTAAGATATTGAATGAGACAGGAAGCATCAAAAGAAGATGGAAAGAATACACAGTCACTGTACCAAAAAGAATTGGTCAATGATCCACCATTTTAGGAGGTAGCATATGATCAAGCACTGATGGTACTGAAAGAAGAAGTCCAAGCTGCACTGAAGGCATTGGTGAAAAACAGGGTTCCAGAAGTTGATGGAATACCAGTTGAGATGTTTCAACAAACAGATGCAATGCTGGAAGCACTTACTCTTTTATGTCAAGAAATTTCAAAAACAGCTACCTGGCCAACTGACTGGAAGAGATCCTCCATATCTGTGTCCATTAAGAAAAAAAAAAAAAAAAATAGATGATCCAGTGTAATGGAGAAATTATAAAACAGTATCATTAATATCAAATATAAGTAAAATCTTGCTAAGAATAATTCAAGAACAATTGCAGTATTACATCAACAGGGAATTTCCAGAAATTCAAGCGAGATTCAGAAGAGGACATGGAACAAGAGATATCATTCTTACATCAGATGGATATTGGCTGAAAGCAGAGAATACCACAAAGATATTTGTTGTTGTTGTTGTTAGGTGTCATCGAGTCATCTCCAACTCATAGCGACCTCATGCACAGTAGAACGAAATACTGCCTGGTCCTGTGCCAGCCACATGATCCTTGCTATACCCAAGCCCATCGTTGCAGCCACTGTGTCAATCCATCTCGTTGAAGGCCTTCCCCTTTTTCATTGTCCCTCCACTTTGCCAAGTATGATGTCCTTCTCCAGGGAATGGTCTCCTCTTACCACATGACCAAAGTAGGTGAGACAAAGTCTGGCTATTTTTGCTTTCAAGGAGCATTCTGGCTGCACTTCTTCCAGGACATATACGCTAGTTCTTTTAGCAGTCCACGGTATTTTCAGCATTCTTTGCCAACACCACAACTCAAAAGCATCGACTCTTCTTCGGTCTTCCTTTTTCATTGTCCACCTCTGACATGCATATGAGGCGATTGAAAATACCATGGCTTGGGTCAAGCACACCTTAGTCTTCAAAGAAACATCTTTGCTTCTCAGCACTTGGAAGAGGTCCTCTGCAGCAGATTTTCCCAATGCTTTACGACGTCTGATATCTTGACTGCTTCTTCCATTGGTGTTGATTGTAGAACCAAGTAATATGAAGTCTTTGACAACTTCAATCTTTTCTCCATTTATCGTCATGCTTCTTATTGGTCCTGTTGTGAGGATTTTTGTTTTGGAGGTGTAATCCATATAGCAGATTGTAGTCTTCAGTCTTCATCTGTAAGTGTTTCAAGTCATCTTCAGTTCCAGTGAGCAAAGTTGTGTCATCTGCATAACACAGGTTGTTAATGAGTCTTCTTCCAATCCTGATGCCATGTTTCTCTTCATATAATTCAGCTTCTCAGATTATTTGTTCAGCATACAGATTGAAGAAGTATGATGAAAGGATACAACCTGGTTGCACTCCCTTCTTGATTTTAAACCATGCAGTGTCCTCTTGTTCTGTTCAAATGACAACCTATGTACAAGACTTATCTATGTACAAATTTCTCATAAGCATAATTGTTTTAGAATTCCCATTCTTCTCAATATTATCCATAATTTGTTATGATCCACACAATCAGATGCCTTTGCATAGTCAATAAAACACAAGTAAACATCTTTTTTGGCATTCTTTGCCTTGAGCCAAGGTCCATCTGACATCAGCAATTATACCCCTTGTTCCATGTCCTCTTCTGAATCCAGCTTGCATTTCTGGAAGTTCTCTGTCAATATACAACCATTATAATACAAGAATGTTGCAACAATTCTTGAATTATCTTCAGTAAGATTTTACTTGCATGTGATATTAATGATACTGTTTGATAATTTCCACATTCTGTAGGATCACCTTTCTCTGGAATGGGTACAAATATGAATATTTTCCAGTCAGTTGGCCAGGTAGTTGTCTTCCAAATCTCTTGGCATAGCTGAGTGAGTCCCTCTAGTGCGGCATCCATTTGTTGAAACATCTCAGTGGGTATTCCGTCAATTCCTGGAGCCTTGTTTTTCACCACTTCCCTCAGTGTAGCTTCCATTTCTTCCTTCAATACCATTTGTTCTTGATCATATGCCACCTCCTCAAATGGATGAATGTCAACCAATTCTTTTTGATACAGTGACTCTGTGTATTCCCTTCCATCTTCTTTTGATGTTTCCTGCATTATTGCCCATAGAATCTTTCAATATTGCAGCTCGAGGCTTAAATTTCCTCTTCAGTTCTTTCAGCTTGAGAAATGCCAAGTGTATTCGTTCCTCTTGTCTTTCCAACTACATGTCTTTGCACATTTAATTATAATAATTGACTGTCTTCTCGAGCTGCTCTTTGAAATCTTCTGATTAGCTCTTTTATCTCATCATTTCTTCCATTTGCTTTAGCTACTCTTCATTCAAGGGCAAGTTTTAGAGTCTCTTCTTACATCCATTTTGGTCTTTTCTTCATTTCTTGTCTTTTTAATGATTTTTTGCTTTCTTCATAAGTGATGTTCTTGATGTCATCCCACAATTCCTCTGGTTTTCAGTCATTGGTGTTCAATTAATCAAATCTATTCTGTAGATGGTCTCTAATTCCGGAGGGATATAATCAAGGTCATATTTTGGCTCTCATGGACTTGTTTTAATTGTCTTCAACTTCAACTTGAACTTGCAAATGAGCACTTGATGGTCTGTTCCACAATCAATTCCTGACCTTGCTTTGGTTGAAGAGGCTTCTCCATTGCCTCTTGCCACATGTGTAATCAACCTGATTCCTGTGCACTCCATGTGGTAAAGTCCACATGTATAGCTGTCGTTTGTGTTGTTGAAAAAAGGTATTTGCAATGAATAAGTCGTTGGTCTTGCAAAACTCTATCACGTGATCGCCAGCATTATTTCTATCTTCAAGGCCAAATTTTCCAACTACCGGTGATTTTTCTTTGTTTTCAGCTTTTGCATTCCAGTCACCAGTGATAATCCGCACATTTTGATTGCATGTTTGGCCAATTTCATACTGCAGAAGTTGGTAAAAATCTTCCATTTCCTCATCTTGAGCTTTGGTGGTTAGTGCATAAATTTGAATAATAGTAGTATTAACTGGCTTTCCTTGCAGATGTATGGATATTATTCTATCACTGACAGCACTGTACTTCAGGATTCAATGCTGAATATAAGTGGTGATAGAGGGAGAGCATCTATGTCTCATTTGCAAGGGAAATATTTCAGTCTCTCACCATTGAGAGTAGTGTTGGCTCTTGGTTTTGTATATATGCCCTTTATTATGTTGAGGAATTACCTTTCTATTCTTATTTTTCTGAGAGGTTTTTTTTTGTTTTTTGTTTTTTTGTTTTTTACTTTTTATTTTTTATTGTGATTTGGGTGAAAGTTTACAGAGCAAATTCACTCTCCATACAGCAGCTCACATAAACTTTGTTTCATGACATTGGCTGCAATTTCCCATTATGTATCAGCTCCCCTCCAACTTCCTTCCCATAGTTACCTCTTCCCTGCATCCTTCCTTCCCATGCACTTCTTCCTGCTCCACCCCCAGCTGTCTTCTTGTGCCTACATAGCCCTTCTATTTTCCCATGATTCATCACCCCATGGAGTGTTATCTACTTACTGTAAGTATTCAGCTCACATACCTGTCTTTTGTTTGGCTGGAAGTCACAGGAGTGGGTTCAGTTCCAGACTTGAAGGGTAGCTATGGACCATAGTCTCAGTGGTTCCACCAGGCTGTATTAGATCAGCAAATCTGGTCTGTTTTTTTTTTTTTTTTCAATGATTTTGAGTTTTGTTCCACATTGTTCTCCCACTCTATCCAGGATCTCCTACATAGATACCCCTCTGAGTGGTTGACAGAGAGAGGTAGCTGGGCATCATCTATTTCTTTCGGTCTCATCGTCATATAGGCTGAGGATCGTATGATGTACCAGTCACTTGGACTAATTGTTTTCATGCATCTTTGATTTTCTTTATTCTTCCTTGCTCTGGATGAAGCATCTAAATGGACACTTGCAAGCTTTTAAGATCTCAGTCACTACTTGTGAAAGTAGGATATGGAAAGATGTTTTGTGTAGTATGTTATACCAGTTGAGCTTGATGTCCCCTACAGCCATGGTCCTGAGCCCACAGGTCCAACTACTCACTTCCTCTGGCAGCTGGCTGTGACCAAGAACAACCTTGCCCCTTGTCAGTTCTATATACCTGGACATTCTTACAGAACATACAAATACACTTGTGGAAACAGTGTCTGCCAACCCTATACATGATCATGGGCACATTTTCCACTGCATAGACATACCTAATTGTTCAGCTTGTCTACCCATCTATCCACCTGTAGATCAATGTTTGCCTTCACCGACAACACAGTACTATATGTGGAAAAGGGTTCATCTTTGTTGTCTGTACCTCCCATGCACCTCTCTATGTCTTCCTCTTCCTCAATGCTACTGTGTTGATCACTCACATTTGATACATTACCCTTCTCTTCATCCAAATCAATACTTGTGTCTACCTAACTAGCAGTGTTCCTTCCCCTCCCCTCTCACCCTGGTAACCAACAAAGAAAATTTCCTTCCATATACAAACCTTTCCTTGACTTTTTACAGTAACAGACCAGTACAATATTTGTCCTTCTGTGATTGCCTTATTTCACTCAACATAATGTCCTCTCCTCCAAGTTCACCCATGTTATGCGGTGTTGTGCAGATTCTACATTATTCTTTAGGGTTATGTAGTATTCCATTTTGTGTGTGTACCATAGTTTGCTTATCCATTCTTTTGCTGATGGGAACCTAGGATGTTTCCATCTTTTTGCTGTTGTAAATAGTGCTGTGATGAATATGGGTATGCATAAACTGTTCTTGTCCTGGCTCTCACTTCTTTAGGATATATACTGTTTTGTTTATCTAATGCCACTCTGACAAGCATATACCACAAATGGGATAGCTTTAACAAACAGGAGTTTATTATCTTACAATTTTGGAGGTTAGAAATCTGAGTTCCAGGTGCCAGGCCCTAGGGGTTGAGTGAAAGCCCCTCAACCTTGCCTTCAGCTCTGCCTCTTGCTCCCAGCCCACTGATGCTGGAGGCATCTCTTCACACAGGCAGGCACTAGCTGCTAAGACTGACAAACACAACATCAACAAGTGAAAAGGCACAATCCTGATATTACCAAACCACACAGCAGGTCATTATTTCAATTCCATTAAAAATCTCAAGATTGGCAGGACAACATGGCAAGCTGTTGAACTTGATTACATACAGTATTCAAACATGCCATCAGCTGGAGACCATTCCCAAAGCTGCTTCTTATATATAGGAAGCAGACCACATTCCTAAAGCAACTACTCAGTTGCAATCACCATGGAGGTGATTGCCAATCTCATCATGGGGAATAACTACCAGCTGCCCTGTCACTCAACAAGGCCCAACCAAGTTGACACACACCTTAACTACCACATATACCTAGTAATGGAATTGCTGGGTCAGATATTTCTAATTCCAACATTTTAAGGAATAGCTATAATGTTTTCCACAGTGGTTGTATCATTTAACAGTCCCACCATCAGTGTATGAGAGTCCCTATCTCTCCACAACCTCACTGGCATTTGTTATTTTGTGTCTTGTTGAACTTTGCTATTAGTGCTGGGGCAAGATGGTATCTCATTGTTGTTTTGATTTGCGTCTCTCTAATGGCTAATGATCATGAGCATTTCTTCATATGTTTGTTGGCTGCTTGAATATCCTCCTT
>NW_006922020.1:2192469-2194091 GCF_000298275.1 Orycteropus afer afer
TATCTTGTATCTTGCTACTATGCTAAATCTCTCAATTAATTACAGTAGATTTTTGACTGAGTCTCTTGGGTTTTCTAGGTGTAGGATCATATCATCAGCAAATAGGGATAGTTTGACTTCTTCCTTATCAATTTGGATGCCTTTGATTTCCCTTTCTTGCCTTATGGCCCTGGCTAGGACTTCTAATACAATGTTGAATAGAAGTGGTGATAGAGGACATCCTTGTCTGGTTACTGTTCTCAAGGGGAATGGTTTCAGTCTCTCTCTATTGAGAATAATGTTGACTGTTGGTTTTGCATAGATGTCCTTTATAATGCTGAGAAATGTCCCTTCTATTCCTATTTTGCTGAGAGTTTTGATCAGGAATGGGTATTGTATTTTATCAAATGACTTTTCTGCATCTATTGATATGATCATGTGGTTCTTTTCCTTTGTTTTATTTATGTGATGGATGACATTGATAGTTTTTCTAATGTCAAACAATCCTTGCATACCTGATATGAACACTACTTGGTCATAATGTATTATTTTTTTGATATGTTCTTGGAGTCTATTGGCTAGGATTTTGTGGAAGATTTTTGCATCTATGTTCATGAAGGATATTGGTCTGTAGTTTTCATTTTTAGTGATGTCTTTGGTTGGTATTAGTATCAAAGTTATGCTTGCTTCATAAAATAACTTTGAGGGGATTCCATTCTTTTCTGTGTTTTGGAATAATTTGAGTAGGGTTGCTGTCAATTCTTCTTTGAATGTTTGGTAGAATTCTCCATTGAAACCGTCTGGGCCAGGACTGTTTTCTCTTGGTAATTATTTTATGATCTGTTCAATTTCTTTTGTTATGGATTTGTTCAACTTTTGTGTCTGTGTTAGTTTACGTAAATGGTGTGTTTCTAGTAATCTGTCCATTTCTTCCAGATTTTCAAATTTGTTGGCATACAATTCTTTGTAGCATCTTGATATTATCCTTTTTATTTCAGTTGGTTCCATTGCAGTGTCACCCATTTCATTTCTTTTTCATGTTATTTGTATTCTCTCCCTCTTTTCCCTTGTTAAATTTGCCAGTAGTTTGTCAAGTTTAATCTTTTCAAAAAAAAAACAGCTTCTAGTCTTCTTAATTTTTTCTATTGTATTTCTATTTTCTGTTTCATTTCTTTCTGCTCAAATCATTATTATTTTCTTTTTTCTGGTGACTGTAGGCTTTTCTTGTGTTCTTTTTCTAATTGTTTGAGATCTTAGTTTGAAGTATTGATTTTGACTCTTTCTTCCATTTTGATGTGTGCATTTAATGCTATAAATTGGCCTCTATTCACTGCTTTTGCTGTGTCTTGGTAGTTGGAAAATTTGGCCTTGGTGACAGAAACAATGCTGAAGATCACATGATAGAATTTTGCAAGACCAATGACTTATTCATTGCAAATACGTTTTTTTTTTTTTCAACAACACAAACAGTGGCTACACATGTGGACTTCACCAGATGGAATATACAAGAATCAAATTGACTAAACCTGTGGCAATGGAAAAGCTCAATATTTTCAGCCAAAACAGGGCCAGGAGTTAATTGTGGAACAGACCATCAACTGCTCTATGCAAGTTCAAGTTGAAGTTGAAGACAATTAAAACAA